>NC_138204.1:159203339-159803339 GCF_964194415.1 Vipera berus
TACTCTCTAGCTCAATGGATTTTATAGCTTTAAAGTGAAAGTGCGCAATAAGTGAAAGTGGGGGAAGATGGCGGCTAAAACTTCTAAAGCTCTTCGGAGTGCGGGGTCTTCCCTGGTGCAACAGACCTCATTGCAAGCTTTGCTTCCTCCTGCACCTCCTCCAGCATTGACGCTTAAGGATTTACAAGATGCTCTTGGAAAGCATTCACAATTGATGTCTGACATGATGGATGAAAAGTTGAAAAAGCTGGAGGAGAAAATGGAGGAGAAAATGGAGAAATTGGAGAAGAAGATGGAAGAGACGTTTAGAGCAATGAGGGTGGACATGTTGTCTATGATTGAATCTGTAGCTGAATGTGTGCAACAGCTGGATGTAAAAGTGAAGGATCTCAGTCAAAAGAACTCTATAATAGAAGCAAAGGTATTAGAAAATGAAAATATAAGGGATAAAATGGACGGAGAATTGAGCCTTGTTCAGTATCATCAGATGCAGTATGCTATTAGAATCAGGGGTTTAAAGGAGAATTGTAAAGAAGATTTAAAGCAGCTGATTTCTGAGGCTCTGGAAGGGGTATTGGGCCAGCCAGCATCTGAAATTGAGGGAAATATGGATAAAATTTTTCGTGTAAATTCATGGATTGCAAGACAGAGGAAGTTACCCAGAGATGTGGTGGTCTATTTTACAAAGAGAGTAATTAGAGATGAAGTCATTCAAGCTGCTTATGATACTAAATTGGTAGTGGCTGAGCAAGAAGTCTTGGTTTTAAAAGAGATTCCTCCGAAGATTTTAAGGAGAAGGAAAGATTTTGCATTTCTTGTACAGGAATTTAAGAAACGTGATATTAAGTTTAGATGGGAGATTCCAGTTGGACTGGTGGTGACGCATGAAGGTAAAAGACATCGTCTGGTTACTGTGGCCCAGGCACGTGATTTTTATAGCAATGTGTTAAAAGCAACCCCCCTATCATTTTTGGAAGCTGTAAAGGGATACGGCGAGGGAAAGCTTCAAGATGTTGCAGACAGACAGATAGAGGACAATGGTGTTGGAGGGGATCAAGATACAGTTTCATCGGATGTTGCAGGAGGCCAGAGGATGACGCGTGCCGCCCTAAGAAGAGCGAGACGAGAGCAAGAGCAAGACCAGCAGAAAGTTATGGAATCTCCAAAGTGTACTTACAGTGAAGCTGTGGGAGGGGCGCGGTCCAAAGAAGTTTTGGGGGTCATGACAGACGTGCTCCAAAAGCTTTGGGGCGTTAAGATTGCTGATTAAATTTTTAAATTAGAATGTTAATGGATTAAATTTATCATAGAGGAGAAAGAAAGTTTTTTTAATATTTTACACAATTTAAGATTGATGTTATTTGCTTGTTAGAAAAGTATATTAGGGTTATGGACCAAAAGTATGTGTTGAACTAAGAATGGGTATGTAAGCTCCTAATTAACAACAAGTTGTCTTACAGACTGCTTAAACCTTTTTTTTTACTCTTTTTATTTGAACTCAAGGATGATTTGAAACTGCGAGACATTTGGCGTGATACATGCAAGAATTATTTTTGATTATGGTTTAGTTTGGTTGGAGATTATTAAGGTTAATGGAGATAGGCGCTTTTGGCGCGTAACTGAGAATTTGTTTAGAAATTAGAGAAAGGTTGGAGAATGTAAATAGTAGGTGAAAGTTTTTTTCTTTTCTTTTTTTTTAAATTAATATGAATAAGGACTGGGATTAAGAAAATCTATTCTGAGTAAAGCTCTTTTTCTGTTTTCCTCTTTTTCTTTTTTACTTTATTTGTAATATTAATATTGTTTGTATTCATTTTATATGAGCTAGAGGAAGATATAATTAATAGTTTATTGCTGATAACATAGGGGTGCTTATGTTTGTTTTTTGATTTTATACCCTGTATTTAGCTCTGGGAAGTCGGGGGGGGGAGGAGGGAATGGGGGAAAGGATAGGGAGGGTTGGGTGGGGGTGGGGGAGGGGGGGATTAAAGTCAAAATGTATTGTAAAACTTTTTAAATAAAAAAAAAATATCTCTCTTTTGGATTTTCTAAGTGTAAAGTCTTTAGCTTAAAATACCAATATGGAAGAAGACCAGGAACTAAATTTATTTATGAATGAAGATCAACAAACTCTCGCTATTTTGAAGGCACTAGCCATCATTCTTGTAAAACTGTTTTTTCAAAGATATTAGAAATGCTATTTTACTTGATATCTTGGTTAGGAGCATTTTCAGAAGATAATAAGATCTGCAAGTTCTAGAATCTAGGTGAACTAATATCAACCAATCTAATGCAGTAAATCAAATAGAAATATTGTTGATATAGATAGGCAATATCTATAATCAGACTGTCTAGCATTGAAGCTTGTTGATATACCAACCTGTCAATTGTTTTTTAATCTAATTACTTTCCAGGGGTACAATAAGGACAATAGAAAATCTGGAAGAACTTGTAAAGTCAGAAAGTAGAATGGGAAAGGAAGAAAGGGAAAGTACATGAGAGCAGAGTATATAATGTTGGAATTCTCCTACAACCTACAGATTTCCAGCTTTGCAACAAAATACCTTCTACATCTGAATGGTTTCAGGGTTGTTGGAAAATTGAAAACACTAATCTAATAGATCCCAGAAATTAATGTCCTAGGCCTTTGACAGAACTTACCTTGCAGATTGCAATATACTGGAAATGTACACCTTTTCAAAAGGAGTTTATATGTATGTATGTATGTATGTATGTATGTATGTATGTATGTATGTATATATATATATATATATATATATATATATATATATATATATATATATATATATATATATATATATATATATATATATATATGTCAAATGTTAACTATTTAGATTACCTTGCTAGGCCCCAAACATGGGGCAAATCTTTATTTCCTGTTTTCAGCCTATCTTGAAGGCCATCGAACAGGCAGTAGTCACACCGGACAGCTCATATATTTGTGTAAATTACTAACAAAGAATTAATTCTTTGTTAGTAATTTACACACACACACACACACACACACACACACACACACACACACACACACATATATATATATATATATATATATATATATATATATATATATATATATATATATATGGATATTTGGTTATTCGGGTTTTTCCCCGCGTAGAACTAAAGGTGTAGGCGCAACGTTTCGACGGAATCCCATCCGTCATCATCAGGCTGGTGGCTTTAGCTTCCTTCTTCTGGGAGAAGCATGTGGCTGTTTGTTACTCTTTTTTAAACTGCCAGAGGGGGTGTGTTCTGTGGGTGGAGGTGTGCTCTGATTGGGTGGGGGACCAAGTGTGTTCTGATTGGGTGGGAGTGTGTTTTGAATGGTGGGTGTGTTCTGATTGAAGGGTGTGTTCTGACTTTGAAGCCACGGGACATGAAATTGATTTAAAAAAAAAACAAATCTATCACCAAAATTGAACATTTTAACAACAGAATAATCAGAGAAGCCATTGAGATGAATTGTCCGGTGTGACTACTGCCTGTTTGATAGCCTTCAAGATAGGCTGAAAACAGGAAATAAAGATTTGCCCCATGTTTGGGGCCTAGCAAGGTAATCTAAATAGTTAACATTTGAAACACACACACACACACACACACACACACACACACACACACACACACACACACACACATATATATATATATATATATATATATATATATATATATATATATATATATATATATATATATATGGATATTTGGTTATTCGGGTTTTTCCCCGCGTAGAACTAAAGGTGTAGGTGCAACGTTTCGACGGAATCCCATCCGTCATCATCAGGCTGGTGGCTTTAGCTTCCTTCTTCTGGGAGAAGCATGTGGCTGTTTGTTCCTCTTTTTTAAACTGCCAGAGGGGGTGTGTTCTGTGGGTGGAGGTGTGCTCTGATTGGGTGGGGGACCAAGTGTGTTCTGATTGGGTGGGAGTGTGTTTTGAATGGTGGGTGTGTTCTGATTGGGTGGGGGTGTGTTCTGAGTGGATGGGCTGGTCTCAGCTGCCAGCTCCAGACCTGAGCTGGTGAGTTGTGCTGCTTTTGTTCGGCTTCGTGTTTGTGGTGGTGCCATGTTTTTATAGTGGGTGTCAGTTTGCTTATTGTGTGGTTTGGAGGGGTTTAAAGTGGCTGATGTTGCAGCTGTAGTTAGGTTTCTGTTTTGTGGTTGTGCCTCGTTATCATTGTGGGTTCGGATTTGCTTTTTGAATGGTTGTGTGGTGGTGATGTCATGTGATGTTATCATGAGTTTGGATCTGGTATCATTCTTGGTGGTTGGGCCTCGTCTGTCAATCAAGGCGGGTTTCCAAATGGCTGGTAGGCGAGAGGTATCATCTCGTTTATTCATGCTGTGGGGGCCTAGCAAGGTAATCTAAATAGTTAACATTTGAAACATATCTTCCCTTGCAGAAAAAAGCTAACAGAGCGAGAGGGACCTTGTGGCTTAGAGGCAAATAACACTGCCTTGTATGCAATCAGCCCAGGTTCGAATCTCAGAAGGGTATAGCTGACTGAGGATGACTAAGGAGTCAGAAATGCATCTCAGTTTCCCTTTAATTCTTTGTTAGTAATTTACACAAATATATGAATTGTCCGGTGTGACTACTGCCTGTTTGATAGCCTTCAAGATAGGCTGAAAACAGGAAATAAAGATTTGCCCCATGTTTGGGGCCTAGCAAGGTAATCTAAATAGTTAACATTTGAAACATATCTTCCCTTGCAGAAAAAAGCTAACAGAGCGAGAGGGACCTTGTGGCTTAGAGGCAAATAACACTGCCTTGTATGCAATCAGCCCAGGTTCGAATCTCAGAAGGGTATAGCTGACTGAGGACGACTAAGGAGTCAGAAATGCATCTCAGTTTCCCTTTAATTCTTTGTTAGTAATTTACACAAATATATGAATTGTCCGGTGTGACTACTGCCTGTTTGATAGCCTTCAAGATAGGCTGAAAACAGGAAATAAAGATTTGCCCCATGTTTGGGGCCTAGCAAGGTAATCTAGGGGGACGTGGTGGCTCAGTGGGTTAGGACGCTGAGCTTGTCGATCAGAAGGTCGGCAGTTTGGCGGGTCAAATCCCGAGTGCCGCGTAACAGAGTGAGCGCCTGTTACTCGTCCCAGCTTCTGCCAACCTAGCAGTTCGAAAGCACGTAAAAATGCAAGTAGAAAAATAGGGACCACTCCGGTGGGAAGGTAACAGCGTTCCGTGCGCCTTTGGCGTGTAGTCATGCCGGCCACATGACCACGGAGACGTCCTCGGACAAACGCTGGCTCTTCGGCTTTGAAACGGAGATGAGCACCGGCCCCTAGAGTCGGAAACGACTAGCACGCATGTGCGGGGGAACCTTTACCTTTACCTTTAAGGTAATCTAAATAGTTAACATTTGAAACATATCTTCCCTTGCAGAAAAAAGCTAACAGAGCGAGAGGGACCTTGTGGCTTAGAGGCAAATAACACTGCCTTGTATGCAATCAGCCCAGGTTCGAATCTCAGAAGGGTATAGCTGACTGAGGACGACTAAGGAGTCAGAAATGCATCTCAGTTTCCCTTTAATTCTTTGTTAGTAATTTACACAAATATATATATATATATATATATATATATATATATATATATATATATATATTAGTATACAATTGAATATCAAAATCTTTGTTACATTTTTCTAATAATATCAATAATGTCAGTTTAAGATATCTTTTCTAACCAAAACATATCTTAATTGCATTTACACTTAGCATCCATATGTTCAGTCAGTATCCTGTTTTCGCTTTTTATTTAATTTTAATTTCCCATCAGTGTTCAAAATGTCTCTATTGTTTATAATTCCAAAGTAAGTTATATTTGGGTAACCAAAGGCTTCCCTTATTCAAACTTCTTAGCATTTTCCTGTTTCCCTTCTCATACCAAAATCTAATATTCTAATTGCAAATCTTATCTTTCTAGTTATAATAATATTTCTATTTCTAGCAATTATCTATTCTCCACCATATTCAAACATTTAATTAATAGTATAATATCCCATCTAATAAGTCAAAACCTGTATTTTCTTCAGTCTTACTCTAGCTTTCTTCTTTTTCTAACTAACTTTTCCAAGGAGTTTTGAAGGATTATTAGAAATTTGGGGAAATATGTTTTAGAGAAAAGAGATAAACATTTTCATGACTTTTTCTGATAATTGTCTCTTACTGCCATAGCCACTTTCAAGTTCCAGACTGTGAATACTCCTAGATTCCAATTCTTTCCCCTATTTTCTGAAAACACACTCACACATCATTTCAAAGGACAGTAAGTGTTGTCTGAGTACTGATTTGACTTAGTGATGACAGACATTGTCACAAAGCATTACAAAAGAAGCCCACAGAAGATGAACCTTGCTATTAAAATTGAGCTTATGAGGGAAAATGCCAATGGGTACAAGGAACTATAACTGTAATCACCATTAAGCAATGAGATTTCTTCAGAGGCTTTCTGCATTCCATAAAGCAAATGTCCTTCAAACTTTATATCCTTTGAAAATTTAAGGGGGAGAAATCTTTGTTCAGGGAAAAATTGCTGGAGGAACATTTCAGCATGAAAAAAAGAATAATGTTATAACTAGTAGCTCTTTTTCTAGTTTCCTGTCCTGGAAAAGTAAAATATCTGGTGTCTGACTTGTTATGTATATAGGAGACGTTACACAGATATAAGCCACTGACACCACCAGGTGGCAGGGTGCCCTGTCCAGATTGGCAGGGTAGTCTTTGGCGGGAAATCCAGATAATGGGATTGGTTCCAAGTATACCTGGCTAGGTATATACTGTAAGCGGGGCAGTTGCCCCTTTGTTTGCTCAGTCTGTGAGACATCAATAAAGAGTTGGAATGCTGAACCCTGGTGTCCTGAGTCATCCATCTTGGCCATGTGGTCCAGAGCCCACTATCTAACATGACTTGTTTAAAATATTTTTAAATGGTCTTCTGCAAAAACAGCTATATGCATTTAATTTAATTAAATTCTTAGTTGAAGGCATGGAAGAGATGGGAAGTCAATCCACTAGAGCAAGCATAGGGAATTTAGAAACATCCTTAAGTTGCTGAACAACAGCCTCCAGTGGTCCTAGATGACCAGTGCAGGGGGGAATATAAGGCAACCATGTTCCATTCCTGCTTTAGAGTGTTTGTACTGGTAAGATATCATTAATTCTGATCTGCTTGTGATCTAGAAACTATTTGATTTGAAAAAAAACATCAATGAAAAATGAAAATCAATATTTTAGAACCTTGGCATACATATAATCTTTTCTCAGTTTTGTGTTTCTAGTATTATTCAACCTTAAGGTAAAGGTAAAGTTTCCCCCGCACGTATGTGCTAGTCGTTTCCAACTCTAGGGGCTGGTGCTCATCTCCGTTTCAAGCCGAAGAGCCAGCGCTTGTCCGAGGACGTCTCCGTGGTCATGTGGCCAGCATGACTAGATGCCAAAGGCGCACGGAACACTGTTACCTTCCCACCGTAGTGGTCCCTACTTTTCTACTTGCGTTTTTACGTGCTTTCGAACTGCTAGGTTGGCAGAAGCTGGGACGAGTAACAGGCGCTCACTCTGTTACGTGGCACTCGGGATTCGACCCGCCAAACTGCCGACCTTCTGATCGACAAGCTCAGCATCCTAACCCACTGAGCCACCGCATCCCTTATTATTCAACCTTACTGGAAGTAAATAACTATTTTTAGTCATTTTTTCGATAAAACCGTTGTAAAATATATACAGAACCTGTAAATCCTTCTTATTAGCTGAGTGAATAAAAATAAAAACAATAGTCCATCACAAACCAGTCTCTCACAGTCCATATTGCTTGTACTATACAATCTTTAACTAAATTCTAGCTCTTTATTATTAAAAAAATGCTGTTTCAGTTAGAGATTCAGTCAGGTCTAAGGCATTCAGTCAGACCTTGGGCCTCTAACAGGAAGTAATTATCTACCTTCTTGCCCTTTATGTTATTCTGCTTAATTTGGTGGACAGGTGTGAGATTTGGGATTTGCCAACATTCACCACCAGGAGATATACATGAAATGGGTAATTGTGTCTTGTGGACCATTATGGAATAATTATTCACAGGCTACTTAAGGCCCATTCTTACTTAGAGGGTGAATTATCTCTTTACTCACTAATTGTTTTATGACCAAATGTCAGATCGTCCACATGGTCTACATTCTTGGGCCTATTGCATTATTTTTTCCCCCAAGGTGATGGTGGGATTTGTTAGAATGTGTCCGTTTCAACATGAGAAAAAGTAATTTCTGATGCGGATCAGAAGTTGAATAGTAAATAGTTACTAAAGCAATAAACAAAGGAGACAAACTTCTTCCCCCTTTGTAACTAAAAAGGCATTCCACCTTCCATTGCCTATCCACAGTATAGGTTTCTTCTTTGGATGAAGAATACTCACTGGAATTTGTGTGTTGCAATGTCAAATTCTGTTCTAATTAATATTACTAATAACCCTTGTCCTTTGAATAACTGTTTTCATTCCAGACTGTAAGCAAGAAAGTCCGACAATACAGATGGGGAAATAGAAAAATAAGCTGTCCCTTGCTTCATTATTGCATTCAGAGTAAGAATTCCCTCTCTATCAACATTCTAATTAATTTAATAAAAAAGGTGTAGCTATATGCAGTATAATAATATTCTCCCCAAGCTGGAAGGAATTAGAACTGCTGTTTGGAATATGTAAGAAGACTTCAGGAAAAAAAAGTAATGAGTAGGATATGAATAAAGGTTGGACAGACAATGACTCCAAGACATGACATCTCTTTCAAAGCTTAAAATTAAAGGTCATTCTGGGAAAAGGATTTGGGAAGGGAAAAAATATAGAAAAAAAAGTAGAACAAGATATTTTAAAGAGTTCAGAGGAACATAAGACTTTGGGACTCTTGTCTTTCCTTCTTCATTTGTCCAATGCTATTTTGTGAGCAGGCTGCACATACCGGTACCTTTGACCTATAATACATTCCAGTTTTAACATTGACACAAACACAGTATGACCCATTAGCAATTCATTCTGGATCGACTTCTAATATTTATTGTGATTCAGATCGCAGTTGAGGCTGCTTCAAATTTTATTTATCTATTTAGAGTTCAGTTAGTCCTAAAGGAAAAAAAAAAAACTTCAATACACTTGCACTTTTCTAGAATTGCACCGAACTTTGCTCAGTTACAACTAACAGATTTATATTGCCATTTCAGAATACTCAGGTGTTATTGAGATGTTTTGAGCCCACATACTTTTTCAATCACTATTAATTTTCCTTCTTTTCTATTTCTGATAGAACTATTAACGTAGTTTTAGTTCTCTCTCTCTCTCCCACACACAGACACACAGACACACAGACACACACACAGACACACACAGAGAGAGACAGAGAGAGGAGGGAGGGAGGGAGGGAGGGAGGAGAGAGAGAGAGAGAGAGAGAGAGAGAGAGAGAGAGAGAGAGAGAGAGAGAGAGAGAGAGAGAGAGAGAGAGAGAGAGAGAGAGAGAGAGTATGATTTCTGATCCCATACATCATATTTCAATTGCTCAGGATTTCATGGATGCTCAAGGGAAGATTTTCAAATTTGTTTAGTGTAGTTTTTCAGTATTACCCTTAAGGGATATATATTCAGGCCTTCAATGACAAATCAGTCTTTAGGCAAATGTATATTTAGTAATACTCATGTTTAGAGGGAATATATTGCAATTTAGCTAAGAGGCAACTAGCAAAGTCTCTTTCTAATATAGTATCCATCAGATGTGTTTTTAATAAGTTTATGAAAAAAGTTATAGGAAATGAGATGAATCATGCTGCCTTGTTATATCATTTCCAAAGGAATAAAGAAAACAAATGTATTTAAAAATAAACAAATGTTGAAAAATTGCTTTATTTGTAATGTTGATTACAGTGGAATGGAAACAAAAATTGGGCTTTATATTACTTTAACACATAATGTTATTAATATAAATCCATGCTATCATTGTAACAACAATAAGAAGAAGAAATCACTGTTTTATCTAATCCAATCAAGGCCAGAATTTAAAAATCATCAAATGATTTAAGGTGCAGATTGTACAAAGAAGTAGAAGAAACAGTTGATCATATATTCAGCTCATGCAAGAAGATTGCACAAACTGATTATAAACAATGACATAACACAGTTACCAAAATGATTCACTGGAATATGTATAAAAATTACCGGTATGTGCCAATAATGAAAATTTGTGAGAATCTAGAGTTGAAAAGTAGTTGAAATTAGACAAGTTAAAATATTGTGTGATTTCCAATACAAACAAATAAAGTCTTGTGTTCACAACATGCTAGATTTAAATGTGGTTAAAAAGAAGAAAGTGTGTATAATTGATGTAACAATAGCAGAGGATAATAGAATAGAATATGTATAGTATTCTAGTTAGTGGACATTGCAATACAAGGAGACAGCAGAATAGAAAAGAAAGAACTGAAGAAAATCACAAAATATAAAAACCTGCAAATAGTACAACTGATGCAAAAGAAAGCAAAGTTAGTATCAATATAATAGACCTTGCATGCAATCCCAAAACATCTGGAACACCACTTGAATACTATCAGCATGGCCAAAAATCATCATCAGTCAATAGTAAAAGGGAGCTTTATCTACGTAGAATAACCGGTGACATGATACTTTTGACCCCATCAAACAACATTTGTCTAACTACTAGGTCCTTGAGAAGAACTCAATAGTTAAATTTAAAAAAATTGCAAATTCAATATAAACATTTGTGCAACCAACCATAATAATATGAAAACAAGAGCAGTAAAGTTCCAAACATCCATTCAAAGGAGCCTTAGTGTTTGCCACAAATTGTGTTTGATTGATAGATAATAAATAAATAAATATCAAAGTTTGCTTGTAGCTATTCAGATCATCAGCCAAGCTAGGAAATGTATTATGCTCTTGCTATTTTAGACTTCACTTCCCAGTAGCTGTAGACATCCTTGGCTAATACTGAGTGTTTCTGGTAGTCTTCATTTCAAACCCTGATCTAGAGCATGGCTGGCTGATGAATTCTGGGAGTTGAAATCCACAAGTCTTAAAGTTGCCAAGTTTGGAGACCCCAATCTAGAGTAATCTCACTCTCTTTTGCACTCTTTCTCTCTCTGGTTTTTTTCCTTTAATATTTCTAAATATATTTGTTGCTCTGGCTCCACATCTGTTCCATTTCAAAATCTACTTTCCATGTAACTGCTGCCATGGTTACTGCTGTGTGGTGAAAGGAGAAACTTGTTTCCTTGTGCTTCTCCTTCTTTGTGGCTGATGTTTGATAAGCCCAAGTGAAGCTGATCGGTGGCTGTGGAGTAACTGGGAAACAAGATGATCTAATAATGAAAATGCTCTCTTTGGATGCAAATGTTCAAGGATGGTCCTTGGGTCATGACATTATGATGCCTTTGGGCAGAATCATAATTCTAAAAAACTCCTATGGTGAAGATATGACTTCTTCCTGCTTCCATGTAGCTGGGAAGAAAAATAAGCTCTTTATTTTTATTTTCTCCTATTTCTGGCTTGTCACTTTTTAAAAGAAACTTTGCTTAGGTGCTAAACATGTCTGCAGCATTCCAGTTTTTTTATTTTATTTTACAATTTTGAATTAATTTTAAGTAATGATAAAACTTGGCTCCCTCGTTTGCTTCATTATTTGTTGTTTGTTCATTTCTACTAACTGCAAGTACCCAGAAAATGTTAAACATTAATAATAATCCCCATATCTGATTCACAGATAGAGAGAATTAAAATTTAAGCCTCAGTTTCAGGAAGATTTGGGCACGTGCTGTGACTTTCTGATTTAACCTTATGTGCCAGTTAGACATTGGCCTCTTCCACCTCTCCTTTGTGGCCACTACAGACATCTGCAGCAAGCCAGAGTAGTGGTCACATGCTCATAGTGACATCATCATGTAAATTACAACCTTAGATACTTCATCTCAATAAATTGTGGTATTTGTATTGAAAAGTCAAAATGTCGATTTCATCAGCAGCCCCCTCCATGTCCTCCATGCAGAAACCTATGTGGCATTGATAATGCAATTCCTTTGTGGCTCTTGTAATGTTTTCCAAGCATTTGCAGAACACAGTTTGTGTTTTACAAACCCTTATAGATCACAGAAAGCAGTACACCATTCATTAGGTTGAATATAACTCTTTAACTATATTTTGTCCCATCCTCTAGTGCAGGGGTGTCAAACTTGCAACATCACGTGACGTGTCATGACATATCACAACTTTTTTGCCATTGCCAGCAAGGAGGTGGGAGCAGTTTTGCTATGATGCATCCCGCCCATGGGCCGGCAGTTTGACACCCCTGCTCTAGTGGTATAGAGCTATACAGGTAGTCCTTGATTTACAACCATTTGTTTAGTGACCAAAGTTACAACTGCACTGCAAAAAAGTGACTTATGACCATTTTTCACACTTATGACAGTTGCAGCATCCCCATGGTCACATGATCAAAATTTGGACTCTTGGCAACTGTCATATATTTAGGACTATTGGAGTGTCCCAGGGTCACATAGTCATAATCTGAGACTCTCTGACAAGCAAAGTCAACGGGGACGCCAGATTCACTTAACAATCATGTTACTAACTTAACAACTGCGGTGATTCACTTAACAACTGTGGCAAGAAAGTTTGTAAAATGGGGCAAAACTCACTTAGCAACTGTCTTGCTTAGCAAAAGAAATTCTGGGCTCAGTAGTGGTCGTAAGTCGAGGATCATCTATATAAGCTTGCTTAATAAATAATTAACTTTTCACCAGTCTTCAAACAGCCACTCTTCTTCTGCCATTAACCTTACAGTTTGTCCCATTCCTTTTTGGAAACCAAAAATGCTTCATCTCCCCATTTCAATATCTTCGAAGGCCTTTCTCCATTACTGGGAATTAGTGCTATTCCATCTATCCTTAAGTCAGCAGAAAACTTCTACTGGCAAGACATTGGCTGCCCTCCAGTACCAACCATTGCTGCATCTGGTCTGAGTCACTGCCAAATGGCTTGTCCATGTGATAGGCAAAACGATGGATTGACAGCATCAGATTTGCTAGTCTCCTCTTCATCTTGTCATCAGCCACTGGAATGAATGCACAAGTCATAGAGCTCAGCAAAAATGGGGCATAAATGCTGCCAGGCTCTGCCTATTAGGTTTCTTCCTGTGTTTCTCATGTTACGTTGTATTCTGCTGAAACCTGAGTTGAAGAAAGTTTAAACATAGCAATCAAACAAATAGACTGGATATATGAAGGAAGCTCAGTCACAGGCAGCACTTTTATTTAACGTGTCTCTTCCCCTCCCACCTATACATTTTATATGCCCAATAAATGTCAACTTCCAGATGTGTTCACATAGTATTAGAAATGATAGTCTTGGTATTTCTGGCTTAAGCTACTTCAGCCAGTTACATTATTTTTCTATGAGATAATTTAATAGTGAACTTACTCCTAACTAATTCACTATCCCCTTTTCTGATGTTTCATCAGAAACAACACTGAGTGGGCCATTGAGTGATTTAAATTAGTAGTCTGTTTTATTTTGTTTTTTTCCTACTTTTTTTGGAGTGTGCTATTTATTTTTAAATATGGATTATTAAAAAAAAACCTGCCAGGTTTTTTGTAATTGTGATGGATTATTGGCATAGCATTGCTGTACCCAATTTTTTTGGGGGAGAGAATTGCAGAATGGAAGTAGAGAAGACTGGCCAAGCACCTCAAGGTGGGTGGGGTACCTGCATCACCCTGAAAGGGCTAATATGTTTTAGTAAGAATTTATCTAGGATTGGTAATCCCCCAGGGTTTTCCAGTTGCTGTATGGGACAGGAATGAAATATCCATGCCAACATCGTTATACAAATATCTGATTTAATACTTGTATCAGATATCAAGACACAGGAAACAGTAAAATGGGATAACATTTGTGGATAAGTCAATAACTTGGCATTGTCACAGTTTGCTCTAGGTACCATTGATAATCTGACATTGCCTTAAATTTAATCCTTTATGAAGCATTACAGATGCATACCTCATAGCTCCATTGGATGCTACCAAATTTAAGGGGAAGAAGCTATTTTAATACAAGTGCATGCTAAGCATGCCTTAAGCCCTGTCTCACTCATGGTCGAAAAAGAGATGGAGATGGATACCATTGGTCTGATATATCTTAGTGGGATGTCCATTGAGCAGAGCTGAACTAGATAAGGTCTAAACTTTCTTTCAAACCTGTTATTCTATGAAGATGACACCATTGGGTGATATCATGCATCTGTTCAGAAAAAGATGTTTCCAGAAGTAATACAAAAGAAAACTCTTGTATTTGGACTGTTGGAATTAGTTAATAGGCCATAAAGTCAATATACAGGGCAACCATTTTTCTTCCTTTGTAATATATTTGTGCAGGCATGGCTCCATAAAGTATATAGTATAAATAAAGTATATTTATGTTTTTGTGTGTTTCCCAAAATAATGGAAGTTTTGACTTTGTATGACTGTTTTACCTGCATGCGCTAATTATCCCATTTTCTACGTGCAAGTATTATTTATTTTGAACTTCAAGCCATGCATCTTGTATTTGTTACTTGTTCATCATCTCTTAGGTAAAAAATCTTTGTCCTAACAAGTACCTGTATCTCTACATATGTACTGAAAAGCATTGGATGGGGGGGAGGGGAAGGGTTGTATCTTTGATTTGGAAATAAATTAGAAATAGATAAAAGAGTACAAAATAAAAAAGTATATTGAAAAATAAAACTGCAAAAATAAAATAGAAGCACTTCAGCTCTAAAAAAGATGCAGATTATTGCAAAATATTGTTTGTTCTGTCAAATTTATGCGTACTTTTCCAATTCCTTCATTTAAAAGACAATTTAATCCAAGTCTGATTTAAAAATAAAGAATCATTAAGAAAAAAAATCAGGGGTCTTGAGTGTGCTCATATTTATTGACAGTTGGTACCTATAAATATAAAACAATGTATGCAAATACTGTATAAATCTGAAAACTGTAATGTCTCCTTTTGGAGTAATGCAGGGTTTTTTTCTGGTTATATTGAAGTGGCCATCTTATACGCTTAGCTTACATATTTAAACCTGATGTTCATTCAAACAAGCAACATTGGCAAGTAATTATCAATACTTTATTGAAGAGAATCATGAGCCAGCTCTTTTAAACTCAGTTTTAATCTGGTTTTGAAACAGCCATGTTGTGAGATTCAAGTTTGCTGTTTGACATATCATATTTGCAAAAGGGTGGGAAAACTATATGAGTTTCCTAATTCAAAGCATCAATCATAAAAAATGAACAGAACCTAATGTCACTGCTGAATCAGGCCATCAATTTATTGTTTTGTAAAAGCAATCAGCAAGCTATCAAGCAATAAAATGTATGAGATAAGTGCTTCTTTCGAGACAGCTTAGCTATTGACAATGATATACTGATGCACAAGCCTAACTATTTTCCAGCCTGGTGTTCCTATTATTTGTTAGAACCGGAGTGTCGTGGAACAGATGTGAAATATGTTTCTTATTATTATGGAGCAATTTAGTATGTTTAATAGCCTTGTATGCCACTTAGGCTTGCTGTCTTATTTAATAAGGTTATATTTCTACTTTTTTGTTGTTGTTTTCTTTTTCTTGTTCCTGCTTCGATTTGCTTGGAGGGAGTGCAACTAGTTTTTCACTCAATTTTCCAAGACACGTTGAGCACCTGGGCACTTTTTTTTTAACTTGTTTGTTTTCAGCTGCTTATTAGGGAAGTGCAGGATGTCTCCGTGAAATTGCAGAGCCAGTGATATATTGTCACTTCCTGCTATGAGAGCAGATATTTTACAGCATGTTAACAAGGTACACTGGCTACACTATTGGAATGTAATAGGCAAGGCCTTTTCCTCCCCTTGCTTGTTCTGATAATAAAAAAGGCATACTAACACGTATACATACAGTACACATAAAAAGCCATTGAATCAGGTGAGTTAATTGTGTCTATGGATGAATTCAAGACCTACACCCTACTTTACAAGTTCTTAACTCTCTTCTCATATTCATGTAATTTTGGGCCAGCAAGTCTCACATAGCCTCAGGAACAATGGATAAGTATAAGTCAAATTTCCATTTTTAGTGAAGCAGCCCAGCTTTTGACAGAAACCCAAAACACCTTTAACAAAATCATTATAGCTTTTATTCTGTGCTAATACTTCTTTGTTGACTATCTGCCTTAAAAAGAGCCCTCTATTAAAATGTGTTTATTTACTTACAAATACATGCATAAAAAATTCAAAGTGTTCAGGACAGTTGAACACCCCAATCACAATAATGAAAATCACCAATCAACATCAATGTAATAATCAGTTAGAAAATTATGAACTAGAGCAAGGCCTGTTAGAACAAAATAGTCTTAATAGTGTTCTGAAAACCCTGCAAACTCAGGTATGAAGCCATGAAGAGCTTTAAAGTTAAAATATACATCCTGAATTTGACCCGAAGACAATTGCTGACCTCAGCAAAAAGGTACCATCACACCTTCTTTCCATTAGTAATAAAGTATTGCATTTTGGACCAAATGTATATTCTGAGTGTGTAAAGCTCATGGGGTTCTGCAGGCATCCAGGTTGGTGAGGGTGTATATCATAATTATAAGGTCTTTCCATTTCAACCTCTCACCTAAAAAGAAAATCTCACCAAAAATGGGGCTGAATGTGCATTTGGAATGAGGAGGAATCTTGGCTGGAGGACCATGGTTTCCTAGGGAGGAGGCAATACATTCCAGAGAGAAACCCCAAATAGGAGGTGGTGCACTCAAATTGGATGGGAAAGAAGAAGAGGCTAAATCAGACCCAAGACCCAAGACAACACAATGAATTCCAATCATGCCCAATTCTTTATTTGCTTATGCTTAAAAAACAGAATTATGCCAGACTAAAGCTATAACCTTCTACCTTAACTGATATACTCTGAGAGGAGTATAGTATAGTATTCTAGACTGAATCTATCCAGAACCTCTTCCTCCTTCCCTCATCCAATTTAGGGTTGCACAGTCTCTTATTTGGGGCTTCTCTCTGGAAAGTACTGCCTCCTACCTGGGAAATGAAGGTACCCCTACCAAGATTCCCTCAGTCCCTCAGTCCTCCACATTCCATCACACAAAAAAAAAAACAAATAAACAAACAAACAGCCTAACAAGTATCAGCTGAGGCATGGGGAAAAGTCTTCCTAGTTATTGAGCTTCTCTTTTGCTTTTTTTTTTTTTTGCTTCCAGGCAGTTTCCTGCAAACATGAGTCTGCTTTTTGGATCAATTGAGTATTGATCCATTGGTTGCAACAAGAATTGACTGATTGTCTTGTCACCCAAGCTTGAGGTCATGAAATAAGAGAGAGCAACTGGCTCAAAGTCACCCAGCCAGCTTTCATACCTAAGGTAGGATTAGAATTGGTTTCCAATGGTCCAGGTCCTCTGGAATTTCCCTAGCCTGCCTGAGGTAGTGCAAAATTCAATTTCATATTTCATGCCAAAACAATGGATAAGCTCTTCTGGCAGTTTCATCTGATGATGTGAATAGCATGCAGAAAGAACTATGATCAGGCGCCGTTCTTTTCCACCCCAACACCTATCAATACTGACAGGAAACATTCAGGAAGAAGTAGAAACACTGTAAAACAGGACTTTCCATTCTCAAGTTAAACAGAAGGTTCACAAGGATACAATAATTGATTATATTAAATGTGGACAGTATCAAGTGCTCTCTATCCAGCTACTAGGTTATAAAAATCATCAACCAAAGCAACCATCTCATGCTTAATTTCTAGGATCCTGTTCTATGCCCAGGCTATCCCATATCCATTTTCCCTAGGATTTTCTATAAATGCAGTGTCACCTCTTTCTCCAAAATCTTCCCCACAAAGGGAATATGAAGATTGGGCAGATGTTGTCTGTGAGAAATAACCATTTCAGGAAGGGGAGGTAATGCCACAGATTCCTTCAAGACAGATAATACCACCCTCTCCTTCAATGAGGAATTAATCACCAGCATGGGTCCATCTTGCAAGTCATGAAACACATGTCACAGAAAACCTCCTTGTTTCCACAAGCACAAATGAATCACAGATATTCTTATAAGAATAGGACTTTGCAGGATTCATCTAGTTTGCTTCTAAGTATGAATGAATATCACTGATTTAATCTGTATTGATTTATTCTGCAAAGAGTCCCTTGAGCACCAGGAAAACCTTTTACTTTACTACTCAGTATGTGGGTGACTAAGCAGGACCAGTGAATCCAAATCTGTGGACGCAAATCATCAGAGAGAGAAAATGCTTTCTGCCACTTTTATCACAATAGAATACTCCCAAAGATAGGCATCCAATCATATTTGGTCATACTTACTGTTTCCTGCTTGCATAAAGGATCTCTACAGTGCTTCATTTCCTGAAGCTGCTAAGGAAGTAAAAGAAATCCAGGATCTATGATCAAAAGAAGAGGTAATCTCAACTAATGCTGATTTTACTTCTAAATTCCAGGATTACCTAATCTCTGCCAAAATCCTCATGAGACTTCAGGGAATGTGACTCCACTTGAAACCTAGGGTGAACCATTTTAGCTCATGGCCATCTCTATAGAGATCAACTGAGGTGCCAATGTGAAACTGATCAAAAAACAATCCAGTCATTGGAGAAAAGTGATGATAGTGTTGTCTATCTTTAGATCTAACCTATACCTACTCATATGTGTTGGGTCATACTTGACCTTGGAAAGTTCATGGTCTCAATGTTAATACTAAAATATCGAATAACAGAAACTACAGCCAAAATCAGAAGTATCTTCCACATGCATATGCTATCCCACTAAAAGTACTTACATGGACTAATGGAGGAATTTTTCTTCAGGATTATCTCTTAAAAACAGACTGTTTCACATGTTACCATGTGACTGTTGCCATGCCTAAAATGATGGAGTGGTAGGGAGTTTTACCTGAATTTTACAGAAAATAAGGAAAGTTCAGATCGTTACCAATCTGCTCTAAGGGAGGTTGATGTCAGATCTTTTCCCTAGGACATTTTCAAGACAATATTGTAGAAACAGATGTTTCTAAGCAGCATTTCTGACCCCAGAAACCTCAGACTGATATGGAACCAATCAAGTGGCTGGTGTGACTGTGTTTGTTGCTGCCATCTGGGGGTGGGGGGAGTTGGCGCTTTGAGTTCTGTGCTGTGAATTTATAATGTTGCAAGCTTCCTTGAGTTAATATGTGTGAGTTGGGCAGGCATATAAATTTGTTTAATAAATAAATTTCTAAAAAACAAAAGCTTCCATGAATTTATATTTTTTTAAAACCCAAACATTAAATGTCTGGAGTGATAAACCTCCTATTTGATTTTTAGAACTTGAATTACTTCTGCACCTTTTAAAAGCAGATTTAAAAAGAAATCTGATTTTCATGATTAAATACTTGTTTATCCCTCCTTCTAGGACAGAAAGAAAATAGACCTCAGGTGGAAATATTGGTGTGCAATTAGACTTCATTTATATAATGGTTCAGGAAGCACAATTGTGGTAAATTTATATTAAAATTTGTAGCAAACCATTTTTACTTTATCTGTACAAAACATCAATAAATATGTAATGACAACAAAAATAACATTTCAGTTTTAAATCTGAAATGGGACAAAATATTTCATACACCTTTTAACAGAATGTTTAGAAATAATATTTTCTGCAAATCAACTTGTCTAAAGCAAAAGTGTTTCTTCCATGATATTGGTTGAGAAAAAATTTAAATGACAGTGAATTAATGAATGACTTTAAATCACACACTCAGTTGACTAGGAAATGTTTCTTAATCCCTTAAAACAGTGCAAATTCGATCAACAAGAAAGATATTTGCTGTAAACTTCCACAAGATCTTTAAAGCCAGATGAAACTTAAGGAGAAAAAAATGTTGTGCAGATTTGAATGGCTATTTAATATGACTAAATTAAATACAGATCAACATCCTGAGAACATCAACTCTTCTAAACTGATTGCTTTCTGTATTAATCAACAGTAGGGTTCTTAAAGGTTGTGGTTCAATATGCATCAAGTGCTCTTTTCATCTTAATGCTAATCATCATCTTCAAAACTCATTATAGTGAAACATGATTCCTTTGTTTCATTTATTCAAGAAATTCAGATATTTTCTTTTAAACTATGTGTTACTATAAATATGTGTGTTATATTGTGAGTTCATCTTCACATTCCACTATCAATAGTCTACAATCAGAATTCCTTTAAAAGTACATGTTCGCACAGTGTTACGGATGGGAAATTTCCCTCATTCCCTGTCTTCCTTGGAAGCTGCATACATTTGTAGTTAGCTGATCCAGTTGGAAGTTTGCCACAGCCAACATGCCACAGCCAAATCTCCATGGGACAACACAGCACAGCCAACTTGCCACAGGATAACTTGCTGCAGGACAAGAGTTACACTAATATCAAAGAAATGGTGAATTAGAATAATTAAATAAAGGATGCAAAAGAGGGTCAGAATGAAAAGGAATGACAAAAATTAAAATATTTTTAAATTTATTTTATATAATTAAATGAAATTGTTAAATTGTCCCTCAGTGGTTGTTCTGGAGTGGGTTGTCCCACAGCAAGTTGGCCATGGTGAGTTGGACACAATGAGTTGGCTGCAGCGAGGTGTCCCATTCCACATTCTTGAAGTTTAATGTATTTCCTCCAGTCATTGATCATTCTGTGCCACAGCCCATTAAAATTACTTAAGATCTTGTTGCTTTATGAAATGATTCTTAAAAACAACAACAAAAAGAACAGTGTTTTGCAAAATTATTGCTAAAGAAATTGGAGTGAAGTCAAAGATAATTTAACAGTAATTCCTTCTAGACTACTCGTAACAATTTGTTTCTTTTTCTAGAAGATTTCTAGTAAAATCTAGAATAAACTCAATTAATATCCAACACGTAATAGAGTCATGGTAGAAATTCTGTACACATAAACTAAAGCTGAACTTTAGATGGAAACTGGGCTTCAGAAAATGGAACTATTTATATATTAAATAATATTTGTAATAGTAATTTTAAAAGGTTTGGATTAAGATAAAAGTTTAAAATAAAATTTCTACTTGAGCTTAAAATCAAATAAAATTACAGGTTAAGTTAAAAACTAGAATAATTTATAGCAGAAATTCATACTTTTGTATTACTATGGTTTTACAGTTTAGGATACTTGCACCCAAAATTTGCTTCTGTTCAGCTCAATATTAACTAAGTACAATGATTTATAATGAAATGAATTTTATTATTGTTTGTTGCTTTGGGTGTTCTTTTGTATAAAAGCAAATTTTAAATGTAACAAATAAATAAATGTGCATGATGAAGAATTTTTTAACTTTAATGGTTTGACACAATAATTCTGGTGCTATTGCTTACAATATGAGAAGGACTTGCTGTGGGACAACTTGGCCTGGGCTAATTTGAATTTCTGTTTTAACAATTCTTATACTGGCATCAAAGGAATTTATAATATTTAAAACAGCCTTTTACATAGGCGAATTGTCATCCCTAATTATTGTCCCTTAAATAAAACCAGAAGAACACTGAACTAAAATGCTGACAGACTCTTACACAAGCAAATAACTATTATATCACTTTTATTTTTATTTTATTTTTATTTATTTATTTGTTTTTATATACCGCCCTTCTCCCGAGGGACTCGGGGCGGTGTACAGAGTAAGGTAGGTATACAGTTAAACAATAGTAAAAACAATAGTAAAAAACAAATGAAACCCCAAGAGCTATCAGGCCAGGCCAGACTGCTGGAACAGGTAAGTTTTTAAGTCGCGCCGGAAGGTGCGAAGGTCGGGGGCCATCCGGATTTCAGTAGGCAAGCAGTTCCAGAGGGTTGGTGCACCCACTGAGAATGCCCTCCCCCTGGGGGCCACCAGCCTGCATTCTTTGAGCGGTGGCACCCTGAGGAGGCCCTCTCTGTGGGAGCGTACAGGACGGAGGGGTGTTGACGTTGGCAGAAGGTGCTCCCGTAGGTAATCCGGACCCATGCTATGTAGGGCTTTGTATGTCATTGTTAGCACCTTGAATTTCACTCGGAAGGCAACCGGAAGCCAGTGCAGCTCACGGAGGAGAGGTGTGATATGGGAGTATCGGGAGGCCCCCAAAAGTGTTCGTGCAGCTGCACTCTGCACCAGTTGAAGCTTCCAAGTGGCTCTCAAGGGCAGCCCCATGTAGAGAGCGTTACAGTAGTCAAGGCGGGAGGTCACAAGTGCATGGGTGACTGTACGTAAGGCATCCAGGTCCAGATAAGGTCGTAGTTGGCGCACCAGTTGAACCCGAGTGAAGGCCCCCTTGGTCACAGCTCCTATGTGATCTTCCAAGGATAGCTGTGAGTCTAGGAGGACACCCAGGTTGCGGGCCCTATTTACAGGGGGTAATAACTCATCCCCGATGTTAAGGGATGGAATGTTCTGAGTATCCTGGCATGCCGGTATGTACAGCCATTCAGTCTTGTCCGGGTTGAGTTGAAGCCTGTTCCTCCCCATCCATTCCCGGACCGCTTCCAGGCAACGGGACATCACGTCGAGGGCATCACTGATGCTGTTTGGAGTTGAGATGAAAAGCTGGGTGTCATCAGCATACTGATGGTACCCTACTCCAAAACCACGAATGATCTCACCTAGCGGTTTCATGTAGATGTTGAACAGGAGAGGCGAGAGAACCGACCCCTGAGGGACTCCACAAACGAGAGGCCTCAGAGTCGACCTCTGTCCTCCTGCCAACACCGACTGCGAGCGTCCCAGGAGAAAGGAGGAGAACCACCGCAGAACCGTGCCTCCCACTCCCAATCCCCTGAGGCGTCGCAGCAAGATACCATGGTCGATGGTATCGAAAGCCGCCGAAAGGTCTAATAAGACTAGGACAGAGGAATGGCCCCTGTCCCGGGCCCTCCAGAGATCATTCATCAGAGCGACCAATGCCGTCTCCGTGCTGTAGCCCGGCCTGAAGCCCGATTGGCACGGGTCTAGATAATCACTTGCTGGGATTATGCTATCTGAGGCTGAACTGTCTCCCACTGCTGTTGGGAGGCAGTTGTTTTGCTATTGTTTTGTAAATATGAATATTATTTTCTAATTTTTCATGTTTTCCACAAATGGGTGTGGTCAATCTACATAAGATGGGTGCCATAACACTTTTACTCAGTGTAAAATTATTTACAAATAGGGTTAGAAGTAGGAACTGGATATACTCATTTCTGATGGTGGGAGGGAATTATTCACTGTCCTTTCTTCTGACCCTGAAATATCCTAGTAATTCCTTTAACTTAAAACCCACCAGCATATTTCTAAGCTGGCAAATTAGAAGGGACAATAAGGTTAGGAACCAAACTTTCACTTTATTTTCACATTAAGGAGAATGTAAGTGATGGAAAGAGCAATAAGATCCTAGGAATAGAACAAAGCTGGGTAAATTACTTCAGTGACAGAAACAGAGTGAAACAGGAGTGATGAGGTGCTTAAAAATGGAAAAGAGTATTAGAAACATTAGAAACACAGATTCATTTCTCCCATTGTCACCTCTCAACAATCCATGTGTTTCTCTCCCACTTATATTTGTGACATACATGTTTTAGATGCCAGGAAGTATGAGAACAACTATATTAGAAAGAATAAATAGCAGAGTTGCTTTGTAGAGAATGATTCACCAGTCTGGAATATTATTGCATTGATATTCCATTTATTTACTTCTTGAAAGGGCTACTCGCTCCACTTCTTATGTGATGACACAGTGCATACTGGCATTTAATAGTTTTTAGAGACAGCATTTGAAAGCAGGTTATTGTAAATTGATTTTATTGTGTTCTCACTTTTGTTATGTCTTCTTTGGGACTTTTTATAAGTAAAAAGAAAATACAAGTGACTGAAAACATTAGGCTAAAAATCATACACAAAAATCATACAATAATTTTGCAAATGCTTAACCTACTTTAATTCTATTCTATTCACATTATGATGTGAATTTTGAATTTCTCTTGCTTTCCTTCCTCCTGATTTGCAACAGTGCACCCATCAATCTGGCTTCAGATGTAGCCAACTTTTTAGGGTGGAAATAATAATAATAATAATAATAATAATAATAATAATAATAATAATAATAATAATAATAATAATAATAATAATAATAATAATAATAATAATAATAATAATAATAATAATAATAAAGTTGGAAGGGACCTTGGAGGTCATCTAGTCCAACCCCCTGCTCAGGCAGGAAACCTTATACCATTTCAGGCAAATGGCTGTCCAGTCTCTTCTTAAAAACCTCCAGTGTTGGAGCATTCACCACCTCTGGAGGCAGGTTGTTCCACTGGTTAATTGTTCTAACTGTCAGGAAGTTTCTCCTTAGTTCTAGGTTGCTTCTCTCCTTGACTACTTTCCATCCGTTGCTTCTTGTCCTGCTTTCAGGTGCTTTGGAGAATAGCTTGACTCCCTCTTCTTTGTGGTAGCCCCTGAGATATTGGAACACTGCTATCATGTCACCCCTCACCCTTCTCTTCATTAAACTACACATACCCAATTCCAGCAACCGTTCCCTATATGTTTTAGCCTCCAGTCCCCCAATCAGCTTTGTTATGGAAGTAAGTGGCAAGGGGATTCAGTTTTGCTAGCAGATGGCCACCCTCAATTTAAACTATGGACCTCACTGAATTTTACTCTTTAATGGTCTAACAGAGACTTGCACTCCAGACCAAGGGAATATATTGGTTTACATATTTATTAAAACTATAAATGAGTCCTAAAATGTTCTTTGTGAAATCTTCTGGTGCTGTAACAACTCTGTAGACTTAATAAGGTTAAAACAATGCCTTCTGTCAGTAAACATGTAGGACACAAAATGCACAAAGAATGTGACTGGCAAATATAAATCTATAATGTTTTCAAAGCTGTTTTTTCCATGTGGCAGAAGTATCAAGGGTGTTGTATATGTCAGGAGATGTAAAGAAAATAAAATGTCAGAAATAAATCTTCAAATCATTAACTTGTGGACATTTTCATTCTACCAAATCTGTTCTACCCACATCTGGTATGGCCAGGAAAAAGATGAAAAAATTACTTTTTACGAATATAGGAATGCTTTATTTATTGTGTTAAAATTTCAATAGATGCAGAAAGACAGCTTGATTCCTGAAACAAATTCTTCCACTTTAAACACACAGACATTTATGCTGGAGAAGCTAGGTTAAAAATAATACAAAACAGGTATACTATTATTTATTATATCATTTATTCCCACTGCTGTTATGAAGAGCAAGACAGAATGAGTATTTTTTAACCCAGTCTAACCTCACAATAATCGGTTACTGAGTTTCATGGCTGTATCCTAATCCTCATATAATATGCTATCCCACACAGCACAACATCAGCAAAAGGCAAGATCTATTGATGGATGGTCACTGAGCTTATTAGTCACAACACAAGAGTTCAGCCAAGTATTGTAATAAGGTAACAAGGAAGCATCCCTGGAAATAGATAGTTATGTTTGTTTTATCTTTCACAACTTATCCTTCACAATTTAGGTTAAGAAATCAGTGAATAATGTGAGATAGTTTTGAGTTTAAATGCTTGAAGATTTATAACTGCATGTGTTTATAAAAGGTTCATTTTTTGCGGGACTTCCGGCGGCGCGGCGCCGGAGACAGCCGTTTTCGGGCTGCCCGCTGCTCAGCTGTGTTTTTTCACCCGAAACAGCGCCGATCAGCTGTTCGGGTGGATTTGAAGCCCACTCCTCGGGAGAAGAGGAGGGGGTGAGGCCCCAGGTAGGGGTTGAGTTCTCCGGGGCCGCCTGAGCTTGAAGCTTGGGCGGCTGAAGGATTGAACTCCCCCGCAGCCTGGGTTGCTCCCAGCTGTTCAACGTCTCTGCTCCGGGATTTTTGGAGCAGAGCCAGGCGTTTGCGACCACCCCTGCCAGAAGGAAAGACCCTGGAATAAAAAGGAGCAGGCAGAGCGGTGCAGGAAGCTAAGGTGAAGAGGACTTTTATTTTTACTCTCTAGCTCAATGGACTTTATAAACCTAAAGTGAAAGTGCGTAACAAGTGAAAGTGAAAAGATGGCGGCTAAACCTCCCTCAAAAACTCTTCGGAGTGCTGGAACTTCCCCGGTGCAACAGACATCGTTGCAAGCTTTGCTTCCTCCTGCTGCATTGACATCGAAGGATTTAGAAGATGCTTTGGAAAAACAATCCCAGGTAATATCAGAAATACTGGGTGACAAGTTGGCAAAGGTGGAGGAGAAATTGGAGGAGAAATTGGAGAAATTGGAGGAGAGGATGGAAGAGAAGTTTAGTGCGATGAGGGTAGACATCTTGTCCACAGTGCAAAGCGTGGCTGAATGTGTGCAAAGTTTGGATGAAAAAGTGGAGGATCTGAGTCAAAAGAATGCTATATTAGAAGTAAAGGTACTGGAGAATGAAGATTTAAGGGATAGAATGGACGGAGAATTGAGTCTTGTTCAGTATTACCAGATGCAGTATGCTATCAGAATAAGAGGTTTAAAAGAGAATTCTAAAGAAGATCTAAAGCAGCTGATTTCTGAGGCTCTGGAAGCAGTATTGGATCAGTCAGCATCTGAAATAAAGGGATGCATGGATAAAGTTTTTCGTGTTAACTCATGGATTGCCAGACAGAGAAAGCTACCTAGAGATGTGGTGGTTTATTTCACAAAGAGAGAAACCAGAGATGAAGTTATACAAGCTGCTTATGATACTAAAGTTGTGATTGCTGACCAAGAAGTTTTGGTTTTAAAAGAAATTCCTCCAAAGATTTTAAGAAGAAGGAAGGATTTTGCATTTCTTGTGCAAGAACTTAAGCAACGTGAAATAAAGTTTAGATGGGAGATCCCTGTCGGATTGGTGGTGATGCATGAAGGTAAAAGATACCGTCTGGTTACTGTGACACAGGCGCGTGATTTCTACAATAATGTTTTAAAAGCGACCCCACTATCACTTTTGGAAGCTGCAAAGGGATTTGGAGAAGCGAAATCTCAAGAGGCTGAAGGTGGACAGAAAGAGGAGAATGGTGCTGGAGGGGATCAAATTATAACCTCGTCGGCTGTTGCTGGAGAGCAGAGGGTGACACGTGCCGCTTTAAAACGAGCAAAACAATTAAAAGAGCAAGATCAACAGAAGTTTATGGAATTCTCAAAGCGTACATACAGCGAGGCAGTGGGAGGAGCAAGGCCCAAAGAAGACAGAGGGGCTATTAAAGATCTGCTCCAACAGCTTCGAGATGCCACGCATGGCGACTAAATTTCTAACTTGGAATGTTAATGGACTAAATTCACCACAGAAGAGAAAGAAAGTTTTTCAATATTTAAAACAATTCAAGATTGATGTTATATGTTTGCAAGAAACGCATATTAGGACTATGGACCAAAAGTATTTATCCAACTCAAGATTGGGTACGCAATTTGTTGCTTCTGCGATGAATAAGAAAAATGGAGTGGTTGTTTATGTTAAAAGCGCTTTATCAGCGGAACTAATTGAAGCAGACAAGCATGGTAGATATGTTATGATAGATTTGCTGCTAGAAGGTAAAAAAACGCTTTTAGTTGGACTATATGCTCCTAATCAACAGCAAGCTGATTTTTTTAGCTTACTTCATACAAAGCTTACTCAATTGGATTACAAATCATTTATTTTTATGGGGGATTGGAATGGTGTTTTGGATGTACAGATGGATAAGGCTGGTTTTTTTAAGCGCTCTCCGAGTCATGCCAGATTGCCTAAATCTTTTTTTGAAATGAAGGATGATTTGGAACTGCGAGATATTTGGCGTGACACTCACCTGCATGAAAAGGATTATACTTTTTTTTCTGATAGACATCAATCTTTTTCCAGGATTGACTTTATTTTGCTGACTAATGACTTTTTTTCTAGGGTTAAGAAGGTAAAGATTTGTGCAAGAGCTATCTCTGACCATAGTCCAGTTTGGTTAGAGATCAATAAGGACAATAGAGATAGGCGCTCGTGGCGCGTAAATGAGAACTTGTTTAGAAATCAGAGAAATGTGGAAGAATGTAAACAGCGGATGAAGGATTTTTTTGAAATTAATATGAATAAGGATACTTCTATGGACATGGTTTGGGATGCTAGCAAGGCCTACATGAGAGGGGTGTTGATTTATATGAATAATAAACATAGACGTACTTTGGAAGTCAGAAGGAAAGAATTGGACAATGAAATTAGGCAAAAAGAAAAGGCCTTGATTTTGAACCCATTGGATGTGAAGACTAAGGAGGTTATTAAGCTATTAAGAGGACAATTTGATAAATTAATGGCTGATCAAGTGGCAACCAATTTGCGGTTTGCTAGGCATAACACTTTTTGCAACGCCAATAAACCAGGTAGATGGCTAGCCTACAGACTAAGGAAGAAGCAAAGGGCTTCTAATATAGATAAAATTGAACATAAGGGAAAGGTTGTGTTTCAACAGGATTTTATCAAGGAAGCCTTTTTGGACTTTTATTCTAAATTATATGCTAAGGAGAAGATTAATGAAAAAGATATTGATGTATATTTGGAGAATGCTAGCATCCCGGTTCTTACGCAGGTACAAAAAGAGGAGATTAACCAATTGATAACAGAAGAAGAAATTCTTACAGCAATTAAGGAATTGAAGTTGGATAAAGCGCCAGGTACAGATGGTCTGACTGCGGTCTACTACAAAAAATTACAAATGGAGTTGATAAAGCCGTTAAAGGAACTGTTTCAGATAATTCAGAGAGGGGGAAAGGTGCCTCCATCTTGGAGAACTGCTTTTATCTCTTTGATTCCGAAGGAAGATCAAGATGCTACTCAAGTAAAAAATTATAGACCGATATCGCTTTTAAATACAGATTACAAGATATTTGCTAAGGTGTTGGCTAATAGACTGATGAGGGTTCTGCAACAGGTGATTCATGGGGATCAAACTGGGTTTATTAGTGGCAGGCAAATGAAGAATAATGTGAGGCATATAGTTGATGTGTTAGAGTTTTTGGAAAGGAACAACCAGATCCCTGCGGCGCTAATCTTTTTAGATGCTGAAAAAGCCTTTGATCAATTGAATTGGCAATTTTTGATGAAAGTTTTAGATAAAATGAACTTTGGGGATAACTTTGTGCAACCAATTAGGGCATTATATCAAAAACAAACTGCCCGAATAATAGTTAACAATAGTTTGACTGAAGCTTGTAATATTGAGAAGGGCACAAGGCAAGGGTGTCCGTTATCGCCTTTGTTATTTGTGTTAACATTGGAGATATTATTGATAAAAATACGGAATTCGGAAAGAATTAAGGGTATACAAATTAGAGATCAGGATTATAGATTGAGAGCGTTCGCAGATGATCTGGTTGTTACGTCGACCCAGCCGGAGAACTCTGTTGTGGACCTGATGGAGATAATAATGCAATATGGGAAGGTTTCTGGATTTAAAGTTAATGCACAAAAAACTAAAATTTTAGCCAAAAATATGACAGTATCGCAAAAGGCCCTTTTAGAAGAATTAACTGGATTTGAGACTGTTAAAAGGGTCAAATATTTGGGGGTGTTTTTGTCACCCTCTAATACAAAGTTGTATAAAAATAACTATGAAAGATTATGGGGAAAAATTCAAAAAGAAATGGAAAGTTGGGAAAAATTGCAATTGTCTTTGTTGGGGCGAATCGCAGCAGTGAAAATGAATGTCCTGCCTAAATTTTTATTTTTATTCCAAATGATACCGGTTCTTAAGAAAGACTCTAATCTGGAGGAATGGCAACGAGGTATCAATAAATTTGTCTGGGCCATGAAAAGGCCGCGAGTTAAACTTAAGATTATGCAGGATACTCGTGAAAGAGGTGGTCTTAAAATGCCCAATCTTAAATTATATTACGAAGCTGCTGCGTTAGCAGGAATAAGTGATTGGATTAATTTGACACAAGAGAGATTATTAAATCTTGAGGGCCACGACTTGTTGTTTGGTTGGCATGCATATTTGTTGTATGATAAGAAGGTAGATAATGTGTTTAAAGTGCATATTTTAAGACAGGCATTGTTGAGAGTCTGGAAGAAGTATAGACATAAGTTAGACTGTAAGATACCATTGTGGGCAATCCCAAAACACGCAATAGAAAATATAAATGTTGGTTTTAAACATGATGTGACTACGTATAAAGAGATTTTAAGTTTGGAAAGAAATGTTTGGTGTCTGAAACCGTACAGCCTCTTGCGAGATGAGAAGATTATTCAAACTTGGTTTCAATATATCCAGCTACGGGCCAGGTGGAAAGAAGATCAGAAAACTGGCTTTACAATGACTGATGAAAATCTGATAAAGCAAATTAGAAATCAGGGTCCGGCACATATCAAACGGATATATCTTGCATTGATAGAAATTGACTCAGAAACAGAGCTTGTTAAAGATTGTATGATAAAATGGGCCCAAAATATTCAAGAAGTTATTACAATGGACACGTGGGAAAAGATTTGGGTGAGGAATGTAAAATTTACACAAGCTCAAAGTTTAAGAGAGAACTTTTATAAAATGTTTTATAGATGGCATTTAGATCCTAAAAAGCTGGCAAGTATGTACCCGAATTATCAGCCCAAATGTTGGAGGTGCGGTGATGAAGATGCAACATATTTTCATATATGGTGGACTTGTAAAAAGGTTAAGGCTTTTTGGATAAAAATTTGGTGGAACATGCAGAAGATCTTTAAGCAAAAGATAAAGTTTTGTCCGCAATTCTTTTTGTTGGGTATAACTACAGAAGCTACTGTTGTGGACACTAAGTTGATGTTGAATTTAATTACAGCAGCAAGACTTCTAATAGGTCAGTATTGGAAGAAGGAGGAATTGCCGACCATAGAGGAATGGACTTTAAAGGTTTCTGACCTGGCAGGAATGGCAAAGATCTCGTCTTATTTGAAAGATCACTCGCAAGAACGCTATATTATGGAGTGGAAAAAATGGATTGAATATATCCAGAAAAAATATGGGACTAAAAAGTTTCACTTAGCATTTGAATGAATCTTCCTTTCTTTTCTTTTTTTTTTCTCTTTTTCTTTCTTTTAATATGTAATATTAATATTGTTTGTAGTTATCTTATATGAGTTAGAGGGCGATAGATTTAAGAGTTTATTGTTGTTAGCATATGGATGTTTATGATTGTTTTCTGTTTTTATACCTTGTACTTAGCTCTGGGAAGTCTGGGGGGGGAGAGGGGGGATGGGTAGGGAGGGATAGGTAGGGGAGGGGGAGGGGGGATTGTTAAAGATAAAATGTATTTTAAAACTTTTCAATAAAAAAAAGGTTCATTTTTTGCTTGTTCTTTACCTGTAACTTTCAGCCATGGGTATAGTTCTCAGGGAGGAGGATATAGAATAGAATAGAATAGAATAGAATAGAATAGAATAGAATAGAATAGAATAGAATAGAATAGAATAGAATAGAATAGAATAGAATAGAATAGAATAGAATAGAATAGAATAGAATACTAACTTTATTGTCACTTTAAATGTACACTAATTGAAATACATTAAAATGAAATTTCATTGCATTCATCTTTCAAAGGGTCACCACCTCCAATATACAATACATAAATATGTCAAAAATAAATAAATACAGAATTATGCATATACCCATATATATTATATGACACCGAGAAGCAACAGTTTAGTTCGGGTTACCTATACATGTGCATGGTGAGGAAAACGAATATTGCACATTTACCAGACAGGTGGCATAGGGAACAAAGCTATTACCGAAATGGGTAGTCCTGCTATAATACTTCAAGACCTCTCCCAGAGGGAACCAACAGAAACAGACTGTAAAGTAGATGTGTGGGGTCTCTAACAATGCTTTGAGCTATAAGCACATAGCGCTTATAAGCACTAGACACAAATTATTATGAATATAAGGAAATAGTGTAAATCAGGACTGGAATACAAGCACATCCTTGCAATACAATACTTTGAAGATGGCAGGAACTGCATTTTCAGCCTGCTTGAGAATTGTGTTTGTTTTCTGGAAATGGGTATATTTATATTATCATTATGAAAATGGGAAGAAAATAATAGAACCTACATCTTGGTAGTAATTGTTGACAGACCTTCCATGACTGCAGGAAAACCATCAAGAGTCAGCTTCTCCTTATTTGTGAAATTAGTCATTAGGATGGCAAAACAACAATACAAACAAAAGGTGGAGAACCATTTAGCGAACAACGATCTGAGGCAATTATGGCAGGGACTGCAGCACTAAACCAACTATAAGGGCAGCACGAGGAGCATGACAAACACCGATGCCTCATTGGCTGAGGAGCTGAATATCTTCTTTGCCCGCTACAAGGTTAAAAGACCAGACCCCGTAGCCTTTGCTGGCCGGCCTTCTTACTCTCAGCCACTCACCCTGTGTGAACACCAAGTGAGAGCTGTATTGAAGGCTGTGAATCCCAGCAAAGCCGCAGGCCCAGATGGGGTGCTGGGGATAGTGGTCAGGAATTGTGCCGATCAATTAGCAGGGGTCCTGACAAGGATTTTTAACATCTCCTTGCAAATGGCATGTGTACCATCATGCTAGAAAGCAGCTACCATTGTCCCAGTCCCCAAGAAAACTGCAGTTGAGTGCCTGAATGACTACAGACCTATTGCATTAACGTCTGTAGTCATGAAATGCTTCGAGATTGGTTCTCCAACATCTTAGGACATGCCTCCCACTGGACTTTGATAAACATCAATTTGCCTACAGGGGAAATAGGTCGACAGACGATGCCATAGATACTGCTTTACACTCTGTAGCAAGTCATCTCGAGAAACCTGGAAGTTATGTCAGGATGCTTTTTGTTGACTACAGCTCGGCTTTCAACACCATTTTGCCGAGCATTCTCATCGAGAAGCTGACTGACTTGAAATTCTTCCCCGCCATCTGCGATTGGATTCAAGACTTTCTTAGGGATCGGTTACAAACAGTGAGGGTCGGCTCTGCTTTGTCCACCCCCGTGAAGCTTTGCACCGGCATGCCACAGGGCTGTATGCTTAGCCCCTACCTGTACTCTTTATACACTTATGATTGTGTATCATCTGACCCATCCACTGCGATAATCAAGTTCGCAGATGATACAACTGTGGTGGGTCTTATTACAGGTGTGGATGAGACAGCATATAGGGCAGAGGTACAAAAACTATCCATATGGTGTAGTAACAACAACTTGCACCTAAACATCGGCAAGACGAAAGAGATGGTGTTAGACTTCCGGAGAAAAAAGGAGGAACCTGCCCCACTTTACATCGGAGAGAACTGTGTAGAGAGAGTTTCCTCCTTTAAATTTCTGGGAGTCTACCTCTGTGAAGATCTGACCCGGAAAGTTAACACAACTCAGGTGGCTAGAAAGGCCCAACAGAGGCTTCACTTTCTTAGGGTCTTGCGGAAGAACAGGGTAGAACAACAGCTAATGACCCTCTTTTACTGGTCTACCATAGAGAGTGTCCTCTCGTATGGTATTGTGGTTTGGTATGCTGGTCTGACAGCCGCGGGTAGGAAAGCATTACAGAGGGTGGTGAGCACAGCACAAGACATTGTGGGCTGTTCCCTGACACCACTGGATGACATCGCCAGGGCTCGTTGCCTTGGAAGAGTGAGGAAGATTCTCAGGGATGACTCACACCTTGAACGGTATCTCTTTACTCTCCTACCATCCGGTAGGAGATATAGGAATATAGCCAGCCATACCAACAGGCTGAAAAATAGCTTTTATCCGTGGGCTGTTAGGCTTTTAAATGGGACATAATCTTATGCAGAATTGACTTGGGAGGCCGGTGTGTGGTGTAGTTGGTTCACATAGTGTGGTGGGATGGAGGGTTTGTTGTCACTGTGTGTTGGGGGGAGAGAGCACGGGGGGAGGCTCAGCTAATCTCATTGTACACATGTTGTACTTTGACAATAAAGGTTTATTATTATTAATTAGTCACTAAATAGAGCAAAACCAGTGTGGAACAAGGGAACAGAACTAAGGAGGGAAGAGGAACAACGATTTATGATGGCTGTCAGCTGTAAAAGCCCCTTCCCTCATTTTTTTATTTATTTTTTATTTTTATTTTAATCCCATTTATATCCCGCCCTTCTCCGAAGACTCAGGGCAGCTTACAATTTAAGCACAAACCAATGTGCTTAGCAATAGCCTTCATTCTATGTATATGCCTGCTTATTAGGGCTTTCGCCCCCCCCCCAAGCGGCATTATTACAAAGTCAGCTTATTGCCCCCAACAATCTGGGTCCTCATTTTACCTACCTCGGAAGGATGGAAGGCTGAGTCAACCTTGAGCCTGGTGGGATGCGAACCTGCACTAATTGCAGGCAGCTGGTGTTACTTAAGGAGGCATTAGCCCACTGCTCCACCAAGGCTCCTCATCACTAATTATTGTTAGCCTAAGGCTGACAAAAAAGTAGAATATTATTTATATTGCACAAGTCTTGCATTCTCAGGTGTGGCACTGAAAGTCAAATCACAGAAAAATATGACTTCTTTAGCCTTCCAGATAGTGGTTTCAGAGATAATTACATTTTCTTGCCTTTTTATATAATCCATAATCTGCCTAGCAACTCATGGGCATTTTGAGTATAGTGATACATAAAGAATTAAAAGGTTTTTCTCTTACATGATTATAGATGCAAGCAATCTGAATCATACACTGTCACACATAATGCCCCAGCTGTTACTTTTGCAGACAATTAATGCTGTGTGCAAGAAATGGATGTTACTATATTTAAAGGCAACTAATGATGCACTTGGAGAATGACCTGTAAACAGTTCTTCTATGGCACAAAGAAAGAAACCAGGTTTCTAAGCATGCAATTAAAATTTCATAATGCCATGGTTGCTTGATATCCAAAGGATTGTATTTATTTTTCTTCAAAAAAAATCATTGAAAACCTTCGAACTGATTTTTTCTTCTGCCCTAATAGAACATTATTGCATCTTATTTAGACATGTTAAAAAATCTGATAGATAAAGTTAAGGAATATTGACTGAATGTATATAAGGTAGCATTATTGTCTCACTATTGTTTTCAAGCCCAACTTAGGAGATGCTGCCATGGCCTTTGATTCAGAAGAACTAATTGTATGTTTTAATATTAATGATTAATACTACAGATGCAAGGGACAGTAAAAAATCTCACCTTAAATGTGCTCCTTATAGTCACATTTACTCTGCTCATTCTTTTTTTTCCAGGAAGCAATCAAAAATTTATTCAAGAAATGAATAAGAGAGTTGTATTGGTGCAAACATGAAAAGTGACACTGTAGGATAATTTTATTTGACTAAGCAACATAACGCCCAAACCAATTATCTGATTTCAGCTAACAGAAACGTGGATTAAAACTACAAAATACTAAATGTTCTAAATGCTTGAAATATAATTTAACTTTCCATCTAAAGGCTTTATTGGGAGCCTGAAGAAGAAGAATTCAGAGCTTTGCCAGTGTACATGGATGGAGAATCATAACATATCTGAAGTAATTACTTTTCTAAAAATAGTGTGTGTGGGGGGGGCGGTTTAGCTGAAACTGGCATTATTGTTAAGTTCTTCCATCATTAACATAAGGCAATTTATTCTTCATGGATTCCTTACCTATTCATCAGATTGATCCTTCAGGCCAGACTGCATAAGTGTTTCACTCAGGGGATCTGAAAGTTCATTAAGTGCTGCTTGAAGAATAAGCTAAGGCTTGGTCTGGATGGATGGCTTGTTAAAGAGGAAATATTCAGACAGAAGGCAACACTGAAGAAATGAGCAAAGAGGAGAAAGATGACATTGCTAGCCATTCACATTTTTCATATTGCAATTCTGTAACATTAAGGCTTTAATTACACAGTAAGTAAAGGTAAAGGTAAAGGTTCCCCCACACATGCATGCTAGTCGTTTCCGACACTAGGGGCCGGTGCTCATCTCTGTTTCAAAGTCAAAGAGCCAGCGCTTGTCCGAGGATGTCTCCATGGTCATGTGGTCAATTACACAGTACTCACTTACAAACCCCCATTCCCTTCTAGCACTGATGATGTTACCAAATTGAGTAATGAAATATCTGCAAGAAAACAACCAAACACAGAGAGCACAAAGGACCCCACAGTTCAAGCCTTGGTGGAGCAGTGGGCTAATGTCTCCTTAAGTAACACCAGCTGCCTGCAATTAGTGCAGGTTCGCATCCCACCAGGCTCAAGGCTGACTCAGCCTTCCATCCTTCCGAGGTAGGTAAAATGAGGACCCAGATTGTTGGGGGCAATTAAGCTGACTTTGTAATAATGCCGCTTGGGGTGTGTGTGAAAGCCCTAATAAGCAGGCATATACATAGAATGAAGGCTACTGCTAAGCTTGTAAGCTGCCCTGAGTCTTCGGAGAAGGGCGGGATATAAATGGAATTTTAAAAAATAAAAAAAAAATCTTGAGTTGCAAATATTTTCTTCTATTGATTGTGAGTTTTAGCTTTTCTCTCTTAATTTTTATAGCTCTGAAATATTTTCAAGATATTCAACATCATTGGATGAAGCATGTGGCACAGAAAGAGTTCTTACACCAGAAGTTTTGCCATATATTTATGAAAATCTATGTAGTCTGAGTTGCTCCACATTTAGTGTTGCTTTCTGAGTCTGTTTGATACTAGTTCAAATGCTCTTCACCAATTGTGTTTTGCTCTCTAGTTTTAAAAACAACTGAAACTGTATTTAATGGGTAAACAAAAATAAGGAGAAAAAGGTTCATAAAACACTCAAACTAAAAAGGAACAAAAGAACAAAAAGAAAAACAGGAAAAAAGAGAAAAAATATATGAAAACTATAAAGGAAGAAAAGGCAGTTTACTTACACAAAATTAAATCTTGACCACATATACTAATATTGAATGGACTGTTATTGATTTTGATATAAAGCTAATAAGTATATTGAGCATATAACAATTAATTGAATAACCCAATAATTCACCAAAGTGTTATATCATGTGCATACATTTCAGTAAAGCATACTCAAAGAGATATAAAACATTATCAACATATAACAATTATTTACATTCTACTCTGGCTTCTTTAATACCCCAAATGCCCTTAAATTGTCTAATAAAACAAACTATTGGTTGTAATACAAAATTAAGCATAAGATGAGAAAGTGATATTTGTGAAATATCCTTGAAATATCATATTTTGATCCAATTAACAAAGTTGGGAAGGGCAACTTATGTTTAACCAAGACATTCTCTGAAAATATAAGTTGCAACATATAAAAAGTTTCTCTGCAGCCAGCAAATAACAACAGCTAAATCCAATTTATTTGGTAAAGAATCAATGATATCCCCTAAAGTTTAATATCTGAGACTTTATACTTCTTGACCTTTGGATTAAGATCAAGTCTAGTATTTTAAGAAAGTCAGGTTTTTACTTCACATGCCTGTGGAAGTATTTGATGGAGTAACATAACATTTAACATTAAGGATATGATCAGGTTGCTGAATGTATTATTTTGTTTATCCTTGTGGGTGCACTAGAAATAAATTATAATTACTAGATATTATTTTCAAGGATTAAAATGTACATTATTGATTTAAATTATTTTGCTATCTTATCTAAACAAAGAAGTATAGGGTCCTACACCAAAAATAAAATAATACAATTGTAAATGCAATCAAGATTGAGTTGGCAAATGGTAGATTCTGGTATACTTCCTTAAATATAGTGTCTTCTTAAACATCTAGACTATTTGCATGTATAGCATTAGGAACAGCACTTCATATGTTTCATAGGTTTGATGACAAAATGTAACAGCAAAAATTACCAATAATAAAGTTATTGTGGTTTTGTGTTTTTCAGGCCAGAGCAGAGATAAATATTTGCTTCTTTAGCAACCAATACAATATCTCAATGACATCTTGGAAGAGAAAGGAAAAGGAGAACTTTCTTAACATTGATGAAATATTTTGAAAGCATAATTTCTTTTGATTTTTTTTAACAAAGTTTTGCTTTGAAGTGGGTTCCTCAAAAATGATGAAATTAAGGACATTTTGGGATATTAAAATGGCCACAGTGAAACCTAAATTATTGTTTTATAATTTTTTAATATTTATAAAATAATACTTTATAATTATTGTTTTATAAATATTTTATATCTTTTTGGAAACTATGAGCACTGTTTAGGAAATTGCCTTTTTATTGATGCTATGAAAAGTCCATTCAATATTACTGCATATAGTCAAGGTTTCATTTGTAGTCTTCTTTTTCAAAAACAGACTCTTCAAAATCTAGATGTTTTGAGACTACACTTTAGATATAGATTAATTTAACAAAATATTAAAATAATCTTGGATTTAGGTTATATTTGGAGTAGAAACAAGAAATGAACAATCAAACTAAATGATAATGGGTGTACTATTAGCAGAGAATTAATTATTTTAAATAACTATTTGATTACACATAAATTCAAATGCAGTTCTCACTGAGCATTTCTTTAGGATGCAATAAGCCATCATCAAAATGGTGTGGTAGAAAGAATATCAAGTGAAATTAGTAAAATATTATGTTGTTGTTAGCTGCAAAGTCGTGTCTGACTCATCGCGACCCTATGGACAATGTTCCTCCAGGCCTTCTGGTCCTTTACCATCTTCTGGAGTCCATTTAAGCTCACGCCTTCTGCTTCAGTCACTCCATCCAGCCACCTCATTCTCTGTTGTCCCCTTCTTCTATTGCCCTCAATCTTTCCCAGCATTAGGCTCTTCTCCAGTGAGTCCTTCCTTCTCATTAGGTGGCCAAAGTATTTGAGTTTTAGCTTCAGGATCTGGCCTTCTAAAGAGCAGTCAGGGTTGATCTCCTCTAGGACTGACCGGTTTGATTGCCTTGCAGTCCAAGGGACTCGCAGGAGTCTTCTCCAGCACCATAGTTAAAAAGCCTCAATTCTTTGGCGCTCAGCCTTTTTTTATGGTCCAGCTTTCACAGCCATACATTGCAACTGGAAAGACCATAGCCTTGACTATACGCACCTTTGTTGACAGGGTGATGTCTCTGCTTTTTAGTGTGCTGTCTAGATTTGCCATTGCTTTCTTCTCCAGGAGCAAGCGTCTTTTAATTTCTTGGCTACAGTCCCCATCTGCAGTGATCTTGGAGCCCAGGAAAACAAAATCTGTCACTACCTCCATTTCTTCCCCATCTATTTGCCAGGAATTGAGAGGGCCGGATGCCATGATCTTGGTTTTCTTAATGTTAAGTTTCAACCCAAGTTTTTTTTTTTAATCCCATTTATATCCCACCCTTCTCCGAAGACTCAGGGCGGCTTACAATCTAAAGCACAAATCAATGTGCTTCGCAATAGCCATCATTCTATGTATATGCCTGCTTATTAGGGCCTTCACCCCCCCCAAGCGGCATTATTACAAAGTCAGCTTATTGCCCCCAACAATCTGGGTCCTCATTTTACCTACCTCGGTAGGATGGAAGGCTGAGTCAACCTTGAGCTGGTGGGACTTGAACCTGCACTAATTGCAGGCAGCTGGTGTTACTTAAGGAGGCATTAGCCCACTGCTCTACCAAGGCATAGCAAACACTCTTTTCCAACAACTATGCTAAAGCCTTTGATTGTGTGGATCATAACAAACTGTGGCAAGTTCTTAAAGAGGTGGGTATACCAAACCATCTTATTATTCTCTTGACAAAATTCTATCAGCCTGTGCCCTGCTTCATTTTGTACAAGGACAAACTTGCCTGTTATTCTGGTTATCTTTTGTCTTCCTACTTTAGCATTTCAATCCCCCATGATAATAATGACATCATTTTGGGGTGTTAGTTCTATAAGGTGCTGTAGGGCTTCATAGAACTGGTCAATTTCATCCTCTTCAGCACTGGTGGTTGGGGCATAGACTTGGACTACTGTGATATTGAATGGTTTGCCTTGGATTCGAACTGAGATCATTCTATCATTTTGAGGATTGTATCCCAGTATTGCTTTTCCTACTCTTTTATTGACTATGAAGTAAAATATTATTGTGATACGCTAATAGTTTTGGACTGTAGACTGACGTCTACAAAGAAGGTGATGTCCTATCACATACATGTGTGGTTTGTTTTGGAAGGGAGGAGATTAATCATTATATGCCTATATACTCTGAGCATCAAACTGTTATCTATTTCAGCTAAACATGGTGGAACATGATTTTAAAAATCCAGACCCAAGAGTTTTCCAAGGGCCACAATGTTGGAATTAATTCCACAAATTGTACCATCCTGTTTTAAGCAACTTAAGCCTATCCAGATCTCCCCCAGAAGTAATTTTACTTATGGTGCACAAATTGTATGAGACAGTCATGTAAAGCAATGGCTAAACTACATTATATTAGAATACCTAAAATGAATTCAAGATCTTATATGTATTTGTTCACAAATATAAAATTAGAGAATCACAGCATCAGTCTAGGTATCAATGTAATATTTAGGGTTAGGTTTTAGGGTTAGGGTTTTCGGTACCCTCCAGTTCAAGTATTATATCAAATAGCATGTGTTGAGCGTTCCTAGAAAAGACTTAACTGTGCTCTGTCTAGCCTATTTGCTGCATGAACACAAAGAATCCATTAAAATATCTATTCACAGTTGAATGAATATATCATTGTACTGTGTTTTATCTCCCATGAGATTATTGATGTCACCCAAGTGAGGAATTTCCTAAATATTATTACATTATAATGAAGTGTTGGACTTAAGCCCTGATCTGTGTGCTATTATGGATAGAACTGTGGGAGATGAAAACATAGCCCCCTCCTCTATAACAAGATGAGGCTGGAGCAAACCTGTGATACGCCCCACAGTAGTGATTAAAACAAAGCTTTGACTTGAACTTTATACTATTTCACAATACGAACGTACTATTTGTAATATGCTGAGCTTTGTGCAATATGAAATTGCAAAGTAGATAGGTCTATGTATATTTAGAACATGAGTATTATAACTGTGGGAGAAATAGGGAACCGAAAGTAGCTGATGGATGTGGGCTACAATGTACACGGGTATATGTGGAAAGTTATTTTCAGCAGAAAGTATATGTGGAAAGTAATTCAGCAGGGGGTCAGTAAGAGGTCAGCAAAAGTCAGCAGAAGTCAGCAAAAGTCAGCACAACATCTGACTACAGTCTTAGAACAAGAAAGGGTATAAAAGGTTGGGACTGGACCTGATTGATTGGCCATTGGCCTAGAGCTGTCCTATTAGAATTTGCTATAACCATTTGGTCCTTATTGCAATGGATTATTAATGTACGTGATGATGTGTTATTATGCTTGCTATGTTCCAAATTATTAGAAAAATAAACCTCTGAATCTTAAAGTAAGAATTATTGGTTTGTGTTGCTGTCTCTTGTGTTTTCCATTGGGTTTTTCCCCATGACAGAACCAAGGAAATGAAAAGAGCATAATAAAAACAGTGACTGGATAATAAATAGCATGCAAACCTAGATAACAGAATGATTGGATGTCAAGACTTTCAAGGCAATGCATTCACAGAGTATAAGTAATGTTCAGAATAGTACATAAAGCTGTCTCACAGGAGTTAGAAGAATTTTCTATTTTTTGGGTTGTTGCTATCTTATAATGACACCAGCTGTTCAAAGCTGCCTAGAGTCTACGCCAAGGTGACATCATTTTAAATTTTCTTTTTGTTTCCTTTTTTAGCTTTTTTTATTTTCATTTTTGAATAGTATGTAAATATGCATTTATCTCTGTGTGCTTGTTGGTAATTTCTCTGAATGCCAACCTACCCAGAATTCTATAGCACTTTTAGATTTAGTTTGGGTTAGGATACAGTCTATAGAGTCAGTAAAAACAAGACCAGGAGCTGACTGTGGCTCAGACCATGAGCTTCTTGTTGCAAAGTTTAGGCTTAAATTAAAGAAAGTAGGGAAAAGCGCTAGGCCAGTCAGGTATGAATTAAATCATATCCCTGTTGAATATACAGTAGAGGTGACAAATAGATTTAAGGAATTAGATCTGATAGACAGAGTGCCTGAAGAACTATGGACAGAGGTTCGCAACATTGTACAACAGGTAGCAACCAAAACCATCCCAAAGAAAAAGAAATGCAAGAAAGCAAAATGGCTGTCTGAGGAAGCTTTGCAAATAGCTGAGGAAAGGAGGGAAGTGAAAGGCAAGGGATAAAAAGAAAGATATGCCCAATTAAATGCAGAATTCCAAAGAATAGCTAGAAGAGATAAGAATGCCTTCTTAAATGAACAATGCAAAGAAATAGAAGAAAACAATAGAATAGGGAGGACCAGAGATCTTTTCAAGAAAATTGGAGAGATGAAAGGAACGTTTCATGCAAAAATGGGCATGATAAAGGACCAAAATGGCAGGGACCTAACAGAGGCAGAAGAGATTAAGAAGAGGTGGCAAAATTACACAGAAGAACTATACAAAAATGAGCTTAACATCCCTGATAATCACAATGAGGTGGTCACTGACCTCGAGCCAGACATCCTAGAATGTGAAGTGAAGTGGGCCTTAGAAAAGCTGAGCAACAACAAAGCTAGTGGAGGTGACAGTATTCCAGCTGAGCTATTCAAAATCTTAAAAGACGATGCAGTAAAAGTGCTATACTCAATTTGCCAGCAAATTTGGAAAACTCAACAGTGGCCACAGGATTGGAAAAGATCAGTTTACATTCCAATTCCAAAGAAAGGCAGTGCCAAAGAATGTTCAAACTATCGCACCATTGCACTCATTTCTCATGCTAGTAAAGTTATGCTTAAAATTCTACAAGCTAGACTCCAGTAGTATGTGGATCGAGAACTACCAGAAGTACAGGCAGGATTTCGAAGAGGCAGAGGAACTAGAGATCAAATTGCTAAGATACGCTGGATCATGGAGAAAGCTAGAGAGTTCCAGAAAAACATCTACTTCTGCTTCATTGACTATGCTAAAGCCTTTGATTGTGTGGATCATAACAAACTCTGGCAAGTCCTTAAAGAGATGGGCATACCAGACCATCTTATTTGTCTCTTGAGAAATCTATATGCGGGCCAAGAAGCAACAGTGAGAACTGGACACAGAACCACTGATTGGTTCAAAATTGGGAAAGGAGTCCAGCAAGGCTGTATACTGTCGCCTTGCCTATTTAACTTATATGCAGAGCACATCATGAGAAAGGCAGGGCTAGATGAATCAAAAGTTGGAATTAAGATTGCCGGAAGAAACATCAACAACCTAAGATATGCAGATGATACCACTCTAATGGCAGAAAGTGAAGAAGAACTAAAGAGCCTCTTGTTGCGGGTGAAGAAGAAGAGTGCAAAAGTTGGGTTGAAACTAAACATTAAGAAAACCAAGATCATGGCATCCGGCCCTCTCAATTCCTGGCAAATAGATGGGGAAGAAATGGAGGTAGTGACAGATTTTATTTTCCTGGGCTCCAAGATCACTGCAGATGGGGACTGTAGCCAAGAAATTAAAAGACGCTTGCTTCTTGGGAGGAAAGCCATGGCAAATCTAGACAGCACACTAAAAAGCAGAGACATCACCCTGTCAACAAAAGTGCATATAGTCAAGGCTATGGTCTTCCCAGTTGCAATGTATGGCAGTGAAAGCTGGACCATAAGAAAGGCTGAGCGCCAAAGAATTGAAGCCTTTGAACTATGGTGCTGGAGAAGACTCCTGCGAGTTCCTTGGACTGCAAGGCGATCAAACCGGTCAGTCCTAGAGGATATCAACCCTGACTGCTCTTTAGAAGGCCAGATCCTGAAGCTAAAACTCAAATACTTTGGCCACCTAATGAGAAGGAAGGACTCACTGGAGAAGAGCCTAATGCTGGGAAAGATTGACGGCAATAGAAGAAGGGTGACAACAGAGAATGAGGTGGCTGGATGGAGTCACTGAAGCAGTAGGCATGAGCCTAGATGGACTCCAGAAGATGGTAGAGGACAGGAAGGCCTGGAGGAACATTGTCCATAGGGTCGCGATGGGTCGGAGACGACTTCGCAACTAACAACAACAACAAGGATGCTCACAGTTTCCTACTTGAAAATATGGCTAAGTCTGTCTATGTATTATGAAGTTAAGGAGTTTCATCTTGTGTTCTGATTGTTAGTTGATACATATGGATGTGCTCTGCTGTGCTTCACATAGTGGCTGTTACAGTCCTTACCTTCTATGTTGAATATGCTCTATTTTTTCTTACTGGGTTACTGGATCTTTTGTTATTTAAAATGTTTTGGAGAGCTTTAGTGGTTTGTATGCTACAATGATGCCTTATAATTGTAATAGTTTGTAAGAGATTCCTTCTTCTTCATAGTTTGTGCTGTGGTGAGTTGAGTGGTCAGGAACCTTTTGTTAAAGTTGTGTGGGTATCCATTTTGTTGGAAGCTTTTGTATAGGTGGTCTGTTTCCTTTTTCTGGTGTTATTGGTTGCTGCAGTGTGTTTGTGTTCATTTGAATAATGTTGTTCCTTTTGTGAGAGTTTGGTTGTGGAGCACTTGATTAGTGTAGATAGTATACTGCTGCCATGGATTCTTTCATTAATTATGGGTTCATGGAGGTAAAATATGTGGTGATATTGAATGAAACCATAATCTCATCTCCTTCTATTATTAGATTTTATGGAGTCACTGTGGTAGGAGGTTGATAGAATAGCCACTCCAATCTGTGAAATAGCCAAGGTTATTTTTTTGTCCAAACCTATTACCTACCTAGTCAAAAGCTGTTCTCCCAGCTTTGCCTTATGATATAAACTTACCTTTCTTTTTTACAGAAGTAGTCTGGGACCCAGGTTTAGAGATATCAAAGTAGCAAGTATCTATTGGAAAGAGCTCATAATTCAGAATTAATAAATCTAAACGCTATGTGTTCTGGGTAGAAGCAATGTGGTGGTGACTTAATAAAGTGAAGTACATCTCTATTATGCTCTATGGTTTGGTTGCACATCCTATTCAGTGAAACTGTATGTGAGCATAAGAAAGAGGGTGGATTGCATGATTTCAATCAAGGATTTATTAGATTATTAGATAATAGATTTATTGCCTTGGAAGAAATAGCAAAAAAAGAGATTAGAGGTTTAAGCAAAGTTTTGAAATGTAAATAATGAATTTTGTGGTTTTGGCCAGGTTTGTGGCCACAAGGTGAAAGATTTCCAGCACTGATTTTTTTTTTAGAATTGCCAAGTTTACTTAATAATCCTATTTTGCCTCCCTTTGTTCAGGAGTTGGAGGCACTTGCTGTGAAAAGCAACTTATTCCTTTTCTCAGAAAGAGCAATCCTATTTCCTGGCCATTTGTCAATTGCCTTCCAGACCAGGGAGTAACAGCTACCAAGTATCACTCCAAAGCTTTGTGATTTGTTCTTAGATGATGGTTATTTTCCTCCTTGATTTGTTATCTTGAACTTACTTTCAACACTTTAACAGCAGTGAACAAAACCTCACAGTTCAATACAGCAATCACAGTAGGTAGCATAGCATACCAAGGAAATACTGTATACGAGGTCAGTGTGACCTGTTTTATTCTGATCTATGGATTTCTTCCTTCCCCACAACACTGATGGTGTTCAAACTCAATCTAACCATTATCCATTCCAGTTCTTCAAAACCCTATGCTTTTCACCCAAATGGTTTACACCTTAACAAAGACTGTGATAAAGTAACTTGTCTGTGTAAATCAGATGCCACAGAAGAGGCAGATGTAATCATTCTCTAACTTACCTTAAATCCATTGAAGCAAATTGAGAATTGAAATGAAGAAAAAATCACTCAATAAAGAGCTTTTTAATGGAGCTTTTATAAATAGCCGAATAGAGTGAGCAACTTGCAAAAGCAGTGTTTTGCATTGTTTTATTTATTTATATGTAGATACAGGCATAGAACATTTCAAGTCTGCCCTACCCCTCAAGTAACCAGAGCAAAACCTCTTTATATGAGTTTAAAGAGACAAGTTAATTGATTGATAGATAGATTTAATTTCATTTCATTTATCTCCACCATGACTGAAGATACTCTCATGGTCTAAAACATACATTCATGGAAAATAATAAAACCTAAACATATAAAGCAAAGTAACCTAAATATAACCTAACCTTTCTAGTGCATAGCTGTGTTAACTATATGTCAAAGGCTTTCTGAGCAAAAATATTGCAATCTTAATATTACGTTGATAAGCTCATAAAATGATATTTTGCTTGGGACATTTATGTGTAATATCATAGCATATATATGTATCCAGAGCAACTATCTGCAGAATTGTTGACTTTGGTACAATAATATAATAACATCAGTCCAAACCATAAGGCTATAATGTAATGGTTTCCCATCTTCTTTCTACTTTATTTCAGAAAATACTAGATTTCCAAATTGCTCTTGGATATTGTTTTACTAGTGCCAAAGTCAGAAAAGGGGAAATATTATTCTTATTATTCTTATCTGAATTCTGATGATGGCAGGGGCTTGGCTCAGCTCTTGTCATTTTTCTATAATGTTTTCTGCATTAAAGGCTGCAAAGCATGATTGAAAAGTGCTGGGTTGGAGAAACAATTGTGACCCTTATTCACAACAAATTGACCCTCCAGAATAATACCAGTTTGAAAATGGCCGATAAATGATTTTTAGAAGTCATGGGTCATTTATGATATTGTTGGGTTTGGGGTGTTTTCTGAACTTGGCTGTTTTTCTGCAGACATTTCATGATCTTGGTAGGCAAGATCCTCAGTGCATTTGAAATTAGAACTTACAGGTTTAAATAGCATAGTTTCTTCCTCCAGTCTTGGTGGGATGTGGCTTCTTCTTTGATGGTTTAGCACTACAAAGCAAAGTATTTCACAGCTGTGGAATTCTTTTAGCTATTTTTTTCTTTCTAAGCAATTCCCCTAATAGATTTTTATCTCTCGTGATAAAAAAGATGAATATCACATACAATTTCCTAGTCAGGAAAACTTTAACTTGTGAGCAAGGCCAAGTTTCCCCCTGATTCCAGTACGCGTACTAATTGTAATTGCTTCCTTTCAGTTCTAGTGGGTCTCCCTTGCCAAATAAAAGAATGGCTATTTTTCAAAATCCAACGAAAACCTATATTGTAAAAGCAGAGATGGGGACCATCTCTATAAAATACAAGATAAAAATAAGATCTAACAATTTTGACATTCCTGGAAACAGTCAGGAAAATCTCTCATTCTGATGTAATGTTGAACTCTAACACTCTTTAGCTTATTTTTCAATTCAAGAGGACTTTTTGGAAAAGTACTTTTGCTTGCATCTCATTTGCTTTGCTTTTCTGAAGCAATATTAACATTTCACCCATTTTTTGCTGCAATTCTTCAATCAAAAATGCATATACATATATTTAACAAAAATATACTCTAAATACTTATGTTAATGGCAGCTGAAATATTAATGGGATGTAGATTTGATTATGAACAAAGTTAATTTTAATTAAGACCATAAAAGTATAAATTTGCTTAAAACTCAAGGCAAAGAAAACAGTCTAAACTCAGTTGAGCCCTGAGTAGGAACAAAATCAGTCCTTATATACACAGGAGGTAACACATCTGCTATACTATAGTTGTGTATGTCTCCAGTGAACAGATATTTCTCACCCAAATTTACTGGATCAAAGCCTTTCCTTAGATTCTTGTAGAATACAATTTGATTTATCATCTATTTCAGCAGACAGCAGACCTTGGTACTAAAGAATAACAGAGATGGAAGAGACATTAGAGGTCTTCTAGTCCAACTCCCTGCTCTCACAGGAAACCCTATAACATTTCAGACACATGATTGCCCTATCTCTTCTTAAAAACTTCCAATGTTGGAGCATTCATAACTTCTGGAGGCAAGTTGTTCCACTGATTAATTGTTCCAACTGTCAGGAAATTTTTCCTTAGTTCTAGGTTGCTTGTCCCCTTGATTAGTTTCCATCCATTGCTTCTTGTCCTGCCTTCAGGACTGAGTCCATCTTCTTTGTGGCAACCCCTTAGATATTGGAACACTGCTATCATGTCATCCCTAGTCCTTCTTTTCATTAAACTAGACATATATCTAATTCCAGCAACCAAGACACAATTGCCTTGAATCACACAAGCTTAGAGTTGGAAGGAGGACTTCTAATACACCTCTACTCAGTGCAGGATATACTAGAAAAATTCTGAAAGATGATTATCTAGCCTCTGTTAGAAGACTAATCCTATGAAGTATAAGTCACAATAAGGCACCCCATCCACATGTACAATCAGAAATGTCCTTCTGAAATCTACCTTCAGTTATTTGCTTGTAGAATCCACTGGTTCTAGTCAGTGGCATCTAGGGGGTAGCAAGGGGAGGGGATAGAAAGACAAAGTAGTGTCATGGTGTCACAACACAAGCTTTGTCCCTTTTGTGAGGATTGTGAAGTTATATCTATATAAAAACTTGTGTTGCAACACTGCTTTAATCATCCTGATGAAAATCATCCTGTTAACATGCATGGTTCTTGTCTGGCTCTCTCGGACAGAATAATTTTACACCTTCTTTTGTGTGAGAGGCTTTAGATGTTTTCATTGTCTTGCATTAAATGTTGTCTAGGACATGTTCTGTAAGATACCTTTATGACTGTTTCATATGCTAGATATCACACTTTTAATTGTATTCACCCATTTCTTTTTGTTATTACAGAATTTCAGAGAAAGCTTCTAACCACATTTGATTTTAAGATGATATTCCCTAGCCTTTATTCGTACTTGCTTTGCATTTTTAAGAATATTCTTTATTCATACATTCTTTACATATTTAATAATATCTTCAAATAATTTCTAAATATCTTTATATCTAAACAGACAACCAAATGCAGCTGCTATTTATGAAACAAAATTCTAGGGAAACCATCATATTTTTCCTTTGCTTTCCATTAGACCCAGCAGGAATGCTACAAAATTGGCAAAGCATTGACCTGTAGTCACACCAAAGGTGATGTGACTTCAAGGTTTGCAATTCTTATCTGACATTTTCATGTCTTTCTTCAGGGCACAGACAAAATATATTAGAGATAAAGACAGATAAGACAAAGCTTGAGATTTGCTTATGGGCTCAGGGGTTAGAAAGAAAATGATGTTAGATTTCTTAATGTAGCAAGTACATAAAAAACAAGAAGCAAAAGGGAAAAAGTACTCGGTTAAGAGATGGGTTCTATATAGTCAGGGCACGCTAAATACAAACAAGAGGGACATGTTCCAATGAGCGATAGATGGATTGGTATGTTACTAATCTCTGTCACATTCTACATATTCAGGTATGCCTTGATTTACAACCACAATTTAGACCAAAATTTCTGTTACTAAGTGAGACATTTGTTGTGACTTTTGCCCCATTTTATGACCTTTCTTGCCACAGTTGTTAAGTGAATCACTCCTGTTGTTAACTTATTAACATGGTAAGTGTTAATATTTAGTATTATTTTTAGAATTAGTATTTAGTATTATTTTTGCATTTTTTGCATTTGCTTTCTACATAAAACATTTAGGACAGATTTTATCTAAAAATGGATGTTTCCTAAAACAATTTTTTTCTCCGATCCAAGAAAATTTGACTTTTTTGTATTTGTCTACAATCAGAGCAGCTCTGTCCAAACTGTTGCCTTCCAGATGTGCTAGATTTCAAGTCCCTAATTTTTAGCATGAGCACTGCCAAAGGAGCCTGAAACCTTTGTTATACTTTCTTATGGAGATGACTAATAAAACACTTATCTCCAATTAAATATAGATCCAAGTGGACTATACAACATATATCTGTATGCAATAGATTATATGGAGATTAGTATTGTTTGGCAAGTGAAGCTGGAACCCACCACATTTGATTTGCCATCAGATTATTATCCAACAGATCTATCAAGCCCTTGATAACTATTCTTTTCTTTTGCAATCCCAGATAGGAAGAAGAAACAGAACTTAGATTAAGCCACTGTGCAACATAGATACATGGGCAACGTGTTGCTCAGGGAATAGTGACTTCAATATTAGCATCACTGCTTGCAACAAATCTTCCTCTGTTTCCATCCTCATAGCTTTAAGATACAAAAAGCAAACAATGCTGAACATGGATGGGAAATTAATCTCTGCACATGTGACTGATTTTAGCCCCACCTGGAGAGGAAACTTTCTCAGATGCCCCTCAGCCAAATGTCCTTCTTCAGCATGGTTATTTGATATCTTTAAGATATCAATTGATTTTTAAATTGTAAGCCATTTATTTGGTCCATTGAGCCCCATGACACTATAGGAGGCACATTTCAATATGGCTTATGATATTAACTCAGTATATCAATATGGGCAGCATTAAGAAAGAACGGCCTCAGAGAATATCATGAATCAGATTAAGAGGCAAGAAAAATGGGAGGTGAGAATCCGTAAACCAAATACATAAATAGGGATGGCAAAACAAAAGTTCCTTTCTTATGCTGAGGGAGACATAAAGGAAAAGTGCATTGTCTACATATTATTCAACTTTGTATATGGATATAACAAATTAAAACTTCTTTTCTGCCTAGACCTGAAAAATAAAAAAAAATTATGGACTATTGGAAAACATTGCAAGAGCGAAACCTGAGATATTATTGGCTAGGTCTGCATAACTTATGACTAAAAAGAGTAGCACAGGTCCACCAGCTAATATATGCTCTTCTATTTTGCTCAATGAAAAAAAACAAAAAAACAACAACCCTGATCTTCAAGACCAGAGATGGAAAAGAAGAATGTAAAGATGGGGGAGCCCCAGGCATTCTGACATTGCAAATGGAGTAATTTATCACAGCAAAAATAAGTGTGAGATTTACAATATGTGCCGCATAAAATATCTCTTATTCAACGTTAAAACAATTGGTGACCCATTATAGCCTGGAACTACTTCAGTCTGGGTCTATCCCTTTCATCAGGCCTTCTTGTTTCAGAAAAAAAATCTTCTCCATCCTTCCCCCTATATCCTATGTTTAAAGTTAAAGAGAAAAAGTTAAAAATAATGTGGAACATGTGTAGTTTTCCCCTTTTTTTAAAAAAAAAAGTTTAGCATCTTCATCTCTGTTTATGATAACCTCAGCATGCACATGTGGTGATTCTAATCGTCATATATTTATACTAGGGTGAATAAAAAAGAAATAGAGATGAATGAAATATCTTTTATCTTGGAGATGTTCCTGATAGAGTGAGTACATGGAGACTGATTCATTCTCTCTCTCTCTCTCTCTCTCTCTCTCTCTCTCTCTCTCTCTCTCTCTCTCTCTCTCTCTCTCTCTCTCTCTCTCTCTCTCTCTCTCTCTCTCTCTCTCTCTCCCTCCCTCCCTCCCTCCCTCTCTCTTTCTTTCTCTCTCTTTCTCTCCCTCCTCCTCTGATGAAATCATGGGGAAAATAGATAGAGGAATATTGTAGCAAGCAGTGTACTTTAGGGCCTTAAATTCTATATTTGAAACTACCTATGCTTATTTTATTTGAATTGCTCTTTTCTTATACATCATAGGGATGAATAATTTCTATTGTCATAGAGGTTGTCCCTGTGTATTTATATTTAGCCTGTGGCAATTTACAGGACTAATCACTAACAGTTTTCTTGGCAAGATTGTGGAAATGGTTTGCCAATGATTCCTTCCTAGGACTGAGAAAGAGTGATTGGCCCAAGGTCACCTAGTTGGCTTTGTCCCTATGGCAGGACTAGAACTCATGGACTCTCAGTTTCTGTTCTGATGCTTTAACAATTACATGGGAACAACCTTTATGACCCAATACCAGCAATTGAGGATCCCCACTGAAAAATAAAATTCACACAGTGCATCATTATTAAACTACAGAGTTCACCAAATGAGAAGTGTTAACCATCACCAATTTTTATAGATTTGGAGAAGATTATTAATTCATTCTCCCTTAATTGTAATAGCTATACAGTGACAAGACCTTCTTGCCCTCCCTTTTGTCTCTCCAAATGTTTGTTGTAAGAAAAAAAATCTATAAGACAGTTTGCATTTCCAATGACTTCATCCACTTATTTTATTCTACAAAAGCCTTCTCTGGTTGTCTCGAATAAAATTGGACCAAAGGAAAAACTTCCAGCTGTTCCCCACGTGGGGATGTCACATACACCTTATAAACCTTTGCAGCCGTCCTAAAAGAAATAGTAAATAGTCCAATCCTCAGTTGTAAAAAAGATGATCCACTTTACTCTGCTCCAGCTACATATATAGGAAGACAGGTAATGTGTCTTTGAATGCCAGTTAAAAGGAAACTTTTTTCTAGTCATCTGCTTAGCCACTGAGGGAAGCAACTGTTAGAAGGGATATTTCTTTAGGTTATTTCTGATAGGTCGCTAATGGGCATTGTTGGTAATCTAAATAATGTAGCTTATACAGAATAGGAAGAATACTAGAACCATATAAATCAGAGAAGATATGAGATTAACAGTACCTAGCCCAAGCTCCTACTCAGTATAAGAATCTTCTAAACCAACCATGAAATGTGACCATCAGTCCTGATGACTGATCAACTAGACCAGGGGTAGGCAACCTTGGCTCTTTTATGACTCATGGATTTCAACTCCCAGAATTCCTGAGCCAGCATGGCTGGCATGGCTGGCTCCGGAATTCTGGGAGTTGAAGTCCATGAGTCATAAAAGAGCCGAGGTTGCCTACCCCTGAAATAGACCAACCTCTGTAGAGAAGTCCACCACTATTCCAGGTAAATAGTTTCACTGCTCTTATCAGTTCTGGTCCTCAATAAATTCTTCCTGATTTTTGGCTAGATCTTAAATTTCAAATCATAAATTGTGGTAGAAAGCAGGTAAAGTGCTTCCTGCACATGGTTAAAGGAGTGCCTGCAGATTTTACTCCGCTAGTCGTTGTTGACTATAGGTGGTGGTGCTTATCTCCATTTCAAGGCCATAGAGACAATACTGTCCAAAGACATTTCTGTGGTTCATGTGGCCAGCGTGACATCATGGATTGCTGTTACCTTCCCATCGAAGGCATTTTTACATGCTTTCGAACTGCTAGATTGAGAGGAGTTGGAGCAAGTAGTTCACCCTATCGAGTGGTGCTCAGATTTAAAAATCTGGGCTGCTGGCTTTCCAGCCAATAAGCCCAGCCTTTTAACTGCTGAGCTGCCCCTTCTTGCCCATGGCAGCCTTTTAAATATCTTTGGAGTATTATTCATAAAGTATTTGGTGCTATCTAACGAAATGAAATTTAATGGTGAAAAGGGTAAGGTTCTACAGATGCACAGCTACAATAAAGGGGGTACCTCACTCAATAGTAGTAACTATGAGAGGGATCTTGGAGTCCTAGTGGACAATCACTTAAATATGAGTCAGCAGTATATTGCAATTGCCAAAAAAGCCAACACAGTTCTATACTGTATTAACAGAGAGATAGAATCAAAATCATGTGAAGTGTTAATACCATTTTATAATGCCTTGGTAAGGCCACACCTGGAATACTGTATCCAGTTTGGTCACCACAATGTAAAAAAGATGTTGAGACTCTAGAAAAAATGAAAAGAAGAGCAACAAAAATAATCAGGGGACTGGAGGCTAAAACATATAAGGAACAGTTGCTGGAATTGGGTATGTCTGATTTAATGAAAAGGACTAGGGGTTACATGGTAGCAGTGTTCCAATATCTCAGGGGCTGCCACAAAGAAGAGGGAGTCAAGTTATTCTCCAAAGCACCTAAGGGCAGGACAAGAAGCAATGGATGGAAACTTATCAAGGAGAGAAACAACCTAGAACTAAGAAGAAATTTCCTGACAGTTAGAACAGTTAATCAGTGGAACAACTTACCTCCAGAAGTTGTGAATGCTTCAATACTGGAAGTTTTTAAAAAGAGACTGGACAACCATTTGTCTGAAATGATATAGGGCAGGGGTCTTCAAACTTGGCCCTTTTATGACTTGTAGACTTCAACTCCCAGAATTCCTCATCCAGCTTGGTCTTCAAGTTTGAAGACCCCCTGGTATAGGATTTCCTGTTTGAGCAGGGGATTTGATGAGAAGACCTACAAGGTCCCTTCCAACTCTGTTATTCTAATTCTAATCATGCCTCTAACTCACCTTGTGCTGCCTAAATGTAGTGTTTGAAAGTTATTCTTTGGAAGGGTGAAAGAAGCATCCTCAGATGTATACTAGGAGTATATACTTTCAGGATGACAAAGTGTGAAGATTAAACCAGTTGCCCAGCTGAAGTTCACAAACATAACACAATGCCTGCAATTTGACAATAGGCCAGGTTTATGTTTGTATGCTGAAACTGAATTTTGCCAACAAATAGCTGGCTCAGGATCATAGAATTGTTAAATAGCTGTTTCACAATGGCAACTTATTTCATTTTTGTAGCCATTTTCTAGTGGAATTTAATAAAAATCATTCAAAAAAGAAAGCAATAAAAATCTGTTTACATGCTTATAAAAATAATTGGCATGGAATTGGTCTCTAAACTTCACCAGAGGGCTTTCTTCCCTCATCTCACCAATTTGATTACTAAATGAAATAATAAATAACAACACCTCCTCTTACCTAGAATCAATTACTACTGTATATTCAAGTTGCCTCTGTAGCTCTAGTGTACATACAGTCTGGGTTTTTCCTGGGTAATCAAAAGTGGCAATCTTCCCTACAAAGGAATATCAATCTGGCTCTTATTTAATGCAATATTTATAGATGATAATGACTTGTATTATTAGAGTGCCTGTCATCAGACATTTGCATCTAATAGACTTTTTCATAATTACAAGAAGGCAGATTGGAATTTGTATGACAGGAGGGGATGTGCCTATCCACGGAATCTGGGTGAATCCCTGTCATTTTCCACTGTAAAGTGATAAGATTTTGCTGACTTTCTGAAAATGTATTTCTCTGCTAATTGCCCCCTCAGGAGCAATATGTCAGCAGTATTCTCCTCCAAGTCTTGTATAATGATTAAAAATGGAGAAAGCTGAAGAAAAGGTCAGTGTATAATTTCCACTTATTGTAACAAATAGAGGTGATAGAAATGCTCCATCTTTTGTACATATCTTGGAAACACTACTCATCCTCCCACTCCCATAAAATGGGGGGGGGGAGAGAGAGGGAGGGGAGAGATATTTCAGTTTCATTGGAATGTTTAATGTTCTGTTAAGAGCTATCAGCCATTGATGCTAATGAAGTGTGATTCTCTTTCTTATGCCATTTTCCATCAAGAAATTAACTTTTAAGCAAAGTTTAATTATCCCTTTATTTATAAATGACAGGAGAATATTTTTCACTGCCAATGGAGAAACGGCTGAAGAATTCATTGCTGCTCAGATACGAGGCTTTTGACATCCACCATATCATATGGATTGCTACCTTATGATGATGTATATTCATATTTATCTAGCTGGAACTAAAATGCACCATTTGCCAGCTTATATTTCGGGGGTTGGGGTAGGTGGGTGGCTTACGCAAGGTCACACATAAGTGCTATCAGTTAAGCAGAAGAAAAACCATTGCTATTGCTCTTTTTTCATTGTTTCATTATTCACTGCACAATTAAACCTTGTTAAGTGTATGGATTCTCAGTGTTGTATAAAATGCACAGCTGCTTTTCAGTATAAATCAATAAATTATTTTCTAAAAGTAACAACATCTGAGAATATTTTAATGCTCTGAACAGGTGTTTTTTGTCAGCTGGGAGGCAATAAATCTTGGCTAGAGGGACACTTGGTAGAGTCATGGAGAATTTTCAGATTTTTGTCTAGAATATCTTATTCCAATGGGTTTTGTTTTGAGGCAGAAATCAATGAAATAAAATAAGCAGCTTCTGATTCAAGATCCATTTCATATTATGGAATATCTGTGTTAACTTGTGTGCATACTGTAACCTACAACAAATCAGGACAATTCTTATAAATTCTCCAATATGTAAAATACATACCTTAAAAAGTTAGTAATTCAATCTAAAGTTGATCCCCTATGGATTTGGCTCTGAATGACAAGTTTATAAAAGCAACTTCTCAGAAGTACAATTTAGGATTCAAAGTAAACAGAACTGTAATTAGAAATAACTTATATACATACATATGAATAATCAACATATATGTACATATACTTTCCAATATTTAGCTAACTTAATAGCTTGTAATTTAAACTTTGCTTTGGTTGCAAAGTTTAAACAATTTATGTAGATGAATTCTGTGCAATAAATATTCCCTTCCTGATTTTGCAGCCATTATTCTAGTGGCCAATGCTAATGTTGGGTATAAACTATTATATGCATTTCTTTTTAGTTCAATGTATTTAGCCACCTCCAACCTGGTGTATTACAGATGCATTCCAGATTGCACGTGTTGATTGGGAATTCTGAGTTCCAATCCCAAATAATCTGAAGGATACATACAGCAAAGAGTTGATCTAACGTTCAAATCTCATAAGTTGAATATGAAATAATATATGCCTTTTAGATAGAATACCTGGAACTGATTTTCCTTATGAAATTCCTCATTGATATGGCTGGTTATACTTTCTGTTAAGTTCTTTATTAAAACACAAATGTCGCAATAGTAACCGTAGCTCAATGATACATCTCTAACCATTCATTGATATGTCCCCCAAATGGTGAGTCCATCTAACTTTGTTTAGCTAATTTATTTATTTATTTATTTTATTTAGTTATATTTATATACCGCCCTATTCCCTGAGGACTCAGGGCGGTTTACAGGGAATTAAAAATCCAAAATACAAAAATTAAGAACCAAATTAAAAGATATTAAATTAACCCTGTAGTCAGTTAAAAAGAACCCCAAATTAAATTAATTTGAGGTTTAAGAGGTGTTTTATATCTTCTCCCCAAAATACCTCTTGGTATGTGCATGATTTTTGACACTTTGGAAGCAGCTGTGATGACAACGAGGTCAAGGATTGGAATATTCTCAATTTCTATTGGCTACATTTGGCTGCATCGTACAAGCCTCTTCCCTGTGCTCTTTTACCACTGTCTTCTGTGACTGTTTAGTTTGTGTTGCTGGATTGACAAGATGGCTGGTTTCTGCAAACAACTCCCTGCAAAATACTTTGCTGAGTCATTCTAAAGTATACATCAGGGTTGTGTAGGTTTCTTATTAATCAATGTTCACCAGTCTTGTAAAGTAGTGCTAAACCTCTTTCAAAACATTTGTTCAAGGGTTTTGAAAGGGTTTGGTCTTGTAGAAAGTACCTTATCTCTCCTTTTAAAAAGATCTCTTACAAAACAAGAATGGAAGACGAACAACAGCAATTTTCCTATGAAGACTGATCTCAAGATTGCTATGAAGATTATTCTCCATACCGGTTGTGTAGAGTAAGAGCAGAATGGACACAGATCTTTTCCTACCTTCATATAGGAGGGAAAGAAAGCCACCAATAATATCCTAAGGATGCTGATAATTGAAAATGGTCTTGTCCAGAGGTAGCAGAGGAAATAGTTATAATTAAAGTTATATTTGAATTATTACAGCTGCCTGAAGAAATGTTCCTTAATTACAGGTACATTGTGTTCTTTGCATTCTGAATTAAAAGAACTATTTTTTAAAAAAATATTCATTTCCTTTTCATTCCTTAGAAATGTTATTAAATATTTTAAAAAACATTATCAAGACAGAAAAGTGGGGAAAGCACAGAGTAGAATAAACATGTTAACTTATCTAATATCAGCTTAAAGTTTCAGATCATTATTAAAATCAAGACAAAATGCAGTAAGAACAGCCTTATAGAGTAAATGTTAAATGTGGATAAAACACTATTATTTATTTCTAGTATAAAAATTCTGTACTATGTAGGGGTTCAAGAAGGAACAGTTGTCAGTTGCATTCTAAGTGGACATTGCTATGTCACGAGACACATTTCCTTTAATCCTCAGAGGCTATTTTTTTTAAAGAAGTGCAGACTTGTTGGCAAGATTATCTATTCTTGCCATATGGTTTATTTGAACATAAAATGCCACATCTGTATTCCCTAATGGAAAAAAAGCATATTTCAAATTTCCATTGTCAAAAGGGCCCTGCAGACTTGGATCTCAGTGACTACAAAAAATGTAATAAAATCAATCTGTGGATGGTACTGTATGAAGATTTCCTTTTGCTGTTCTCAACTTAGAGGAAGCCTTAATAATAATAATTTTCTTGTCCTGGGCCAATTTATTTATAAATTTTACCTTACCTAAAAAGTGCCATATAGATGCAGAACAGTTTTACTTTATGATCAATGAGATTTGGCTCCGAAGTGTCTTTAAGGGACAACATACCATTAAAAAAGGTTCCTTTTTAATGCCTTAAAAATTATGATAAAAGACACTAGCAGAGCAGATAAAGTCTTTCTCATCCCTTTTATAATATCTGCAGCAAAACACAGTGGAAGATTTTAGTCTGAAGGTGACTGACATGAGGTCTTCAGTTCATTGTTACTTTTATAAATACCTTGTGCTTTTCATGTTCCAAGGAATGCATTTCTTTTAGAAGAAAAAAATGTATCATTTTTTCCTAAGCTTACTGTGTGATGGATTCTTATTCAAAGGATGGTTATTTTCTCTTCTAAGTATAAAATGTCTATAAACATATTAAATGTACTCAAATGTCAAATCAAATTGTCATCATTTAAGGATATATTGGTAGGAAAAAGTCTAATGTAAAATAAAATACCCTTTAAGAACACCTCAGTATGAAGCAAGACCACTTTTTCAATATAATTTTACACCTTTTATTGTTCCTCTATTTTTTTTATAGGTGTTAAGTATACAACTCAGTTTTTCAAATGCTAGACTATGGCTTGCATTGGTCATCCAAAAATAATTGTCAGTCTATATATGGCTCAGGGTTTGTACCAAGTCAGAATTGATACAATTTTATTTGCATATATTATGCCTCTCTATGTCTCTATCATACTTTCACCATGCACATATACACATCCGTCCCCATCAAATTGATTAGGCCAAAATACTACTACTACTACTACTACTACTACTACTACTACTACTACTACTACTAATAATAATAATAATAATAATAATAATAATAAAAATTGCACAGAGGTGGAAAAAGAAGACTTTTAGGCAACTTAAAACTGGCAGCAATTTTTTTGATCAAACAAAGATTTTTTTTATTTGAAGCCATTATTGAATATAATTTCAAACTTCCATAATGTGGCAACTTATCAAAGCTCCATAAATGTTGCCTTGTTTATTAAAACAAAATGTGCCATTTTGTTAGTATGCATACATCTCCTCCGGCTGAAGTCACAGAGATGTTTTGATCTTCTTTCAGTTTTCATTGATGTCACTCTGTAAACCTCAGCAAACTCTTATATGTGTCCAATAAGTGTTAAGAAACAATGCTTTTAGGAATTGGAGAAAGATGTGGTAACGTAGACATCCATTCCTAGAAGCTTGTCAAGAAAGTGCCCATCTGTAAAATATATCTTATCATCTCCAAAGTGCAGTAATATGGATCTATTGCTCTTGTTCATCCTTCCCCAAAGATGAGTATAGTAAAATAATATAAGAAGTGATTCAAAATATTACTTTAAATGCTGCTGTTCAAAAATTTGATAGCTTCCTTGTGACACATTCCACTTCTTGGTGATTTAGGAGGCACTCTAATAAATTATTTTATCTAAGATCAACTCATCAGATTTTGACTGAAAGTCATAGACCAACATTCTGTGTAAAATACCAACATATGTAATAAACAAAAATATTAAAAGAGTAAACCATAGTTTCTTATGAAATGGAACAAACTATAAGCAATCATGATTGAACACATTGTTTCTACTTTTATCAGCTATTTTAATCAGCCTACGAGGGAAAAAAGCATTTTCTTCCAAGATGCAACTGGGACAATTTACAAGGAGGTGTGACAACAATTCACTGTCATGGATGATACAAAGGAAAACGTGGCAGAATAGGTGGTATTGATTTGATAATACCCTCTACATAAGGACTGATTCAGTTCTGTAAGGGTAATTGTCAATGCTGCAAACATTGACATGTTTTGCACTGACAATATAAGAGGCAGCCTTTTGTTTAAACTGCTTTGCTTTGAATCACAGAAGGGAGGAAAATGTCAAATGGCTATTTCGAGAAGATAAGAAATAGCTGCACACAGAAAGGGAAGTGAAACTTCATATGTAAAACTAATTGGACAATGTGATTAATGACATGTAAACAAGGGTGGGAATTGCGTATGATACGATGGGCTAGGAGAGGAGATCTCAGATTCTGGCATCCCTCCATGAGTGCCGATGTTTCGTTTCATTATTAAGACTTTTTAGATAAACAATGCCTGAATTTTGTTTGAACTGTCTCATTAATCGGAACCACGACAGTAATAGCACTAATATCTCCCTCAATTTATCAGATTTGCTTTGAATCTTATAAACCTAAAGTTAGTAAACAGAACAGTGGTGGGATTCAGCCAGCTCGCACCAGTTTGGCAGAACTGGTAGCTAATTTTTTGTTGCCCAGGCCCAGAATGGACTTCCAGAAGTGGCATCCACACAGAGAACCGGTTGTTCACATATTTGAATCCCAACACTGAAACAGAATGGAGAGTAAGGCAACATGAAAAAGGTCTTTCAGTAAAGAAATCTCTAAAGTGTTCCCAAAATACTCAGTCCTATATGCTGATAGTCTAAAAGGCAGTTACCAATGGGAAACAAACATACCAAAGCAGGGGTGTCAAACTCAATTTCACTGAGGGCCGCATCAGCATTGTGGTTGCCCTCAGGGGGCCGGGTGGGTGTGGCCAGGGTGGGCGTGGCCTACTGGGTGGGCGTGGCTAGAGTGCGTATGGCCTACTGGGTGGGCGTGGCCAGCTCTACATCGTTTGCATCAAGGGTGCCTATGGGCAGGAGTGAGACAGATCTGAGGGTCTCTGGCAGAAGGAGTGTCTCTGGGCCAGGGCCAAGGCAGTGGGGGCCGTTCCCTCACTGTTTCCAGGATGGCTTCGCAGGCCACATGAAACCACTTTGCGGGCCGGATCCGGCCCCCGGGCCTTGTGTTTGACATGTCTGTACCAAAGGGAAAACAAACTATCAAAAGTACTACAGGAATCTTTCCACATAAGTTATATTAATTTTAATCCCAACATCACTCAGTTAATTTGTAGAAGCAGACGTGTGTAAGGCATCTTAAAAATCTACTACTTTGTCTTCTTAAGCTGACCAGCTGTCATTTGGGAATCACTTAACTTCCATCCGCAGTTCTGACAAAAAGAATCTTCAGGTAATTTTTCATACTCAACTTTGTTGCAGAAGTATGAAAAGAAAACATCTGGCTCATCTCCAAATGAGTTTAATACTGACCAGCTCATGGTTGACTTAAACCTCCATCCTTCTAAGGTTGATAAAATGAGGACCCAAATTGTTGGGGGCAATATGCTGACATTGTAAACCACTCAGAGAGTGGTGTAAACCAGGGCTCCCCAACTCACAAGCTGTGGAATGGCACCAATCTGCAGCATGCCAGAAACCAGGTCATTTAAACAAACGAAGCCCCATCCCCATCTTTTCTCCACCAAACTGGTCCCTGGCACCGAAAAGGTTGGGAGCCACTGCTATAAAGCACTATGGAGCAGTATATAAGTCTAAGTGCTATTGCTATTACTATCTCCCCTCCTTTCCTCTTGCTTCTGAATGACCTCACCTGCTTACAGCAATGGGTTGTGTAACTCTCTCTCTCTCTCTCTCTCTCTCTCTCTCTCTCTCTCTCTCTGTGTGTGTGTGTGTGTGTGTAAAATTGAAACCTTTACTATGCTATACGTACATAACAAAGAGACATGAGAGAGGTGTTAGACTTTTACTATTGTTTAGAGTTGTGTACAGTGAGGAAAATGAAAGAAATGTTTCACTTTATCATGACAGCTGAAAAAAATTTTTTTCCCCCTTTAAACTAAGGAGCTAGAAGCTAAAAGCCAAATGCGAACATCACATGTCTAAGCATGCCTAACATTCCAGGAACTGAAACAAGTAAAAATGAAGCAGTTTGAAAGTCCAGCAGGAGTTGAAGAAGCCAAGACCAGGGATAGCCCAGTGACTACTGACCTTTGAAAAGGTTTATTGATGTTCTTTCTGGGGAAAGCCAAAAGTTATTCAGTAGGTAGGATTAACAAGGCAATCTGCAGCTGAAAATAGTGCAGGAGTTGAGGATGATAACAAAGCTCAGGGGAAGACTGTGGAGAGTTTGTGTCCTACCAAAATGCCCCAGTGAGGGAGTCTGCTGAAGAGGCCACAGCAATAGGTGATCCATGAAAGAGGTCCACAAGGGGAGAGTGATTGCTAGCTGCTAAACAATGTGACAGTGACTGGAGGCACTATGCGTTTTTTCTTTCTTCTTCTTCTTCAATCGTCAGGTTTGCCATGCTAGCCTTATAAAAGTTCCCCTGGAAGATATTTTCTGAGCTTGTTTTAATCGAGCCTAGGTTTCTAGACCTGGGCATCCAAAAATTATTTTTTCTTTAGAATCATAAAGCAGCAAATGAGAACGGATGTTTGTTTCCTTATGTTGTTCTGATTTTGGGAGGCAGGGGAACTAAAAAGAACAGCAGTACCAACAATAAATCACTGCAAAAATATTTAATTGCGTCCATTTCCCATTGCTTTTAGGCAACGTTAACAGTGGTGCATGGATTTTTACATTCCATCTATTGTTCCTTTCCATGTGATTTAGATGCTTGGGTCATCCAGTAGCACAGATTTTGTAAAATAAAGATGAGAGAGAAGAGTGAGCGAAGTCCCATTGCATAGAATATTGGCTGCAGCCCATGGGCATGTTTTAAAGGTCACATCAGCAAGGTATTTCTTAACAGGTGTCTCAAGAATTGACAGAGTAGCTAATCACTGCTTTGAAAGAAGGGCATTCCACAATTTGGGAAAGATATTTTCGGAAATAGTATAAAAATATTTATAATAAAGATAAGGAAGGTTTGCTGAACTGGACTAAAGGCTCAACTCACATTATTTTGTTTATTTTACAAATAAAAAGCAGTTGGAATTCCTGCCTCTAGTTCTATCTCCCTGCCCCTGAACCAGGAAATGATGCTTAGCCATCATGACTAATAGCTACTGATAGCCTTAAGCTCTGTGATTTGTCAGATCCTCTTTTAATGCCACTAAGCTAGAGGCTGTCAAAACAACAAACAGTTTCCAAAAGGAACTGATAGGAACTCACACACCAGTTATTTGATTCATTTTGATGCCCAAAACAAATCTTAAAAGTTTGTTTCAATACAATGACCTCACTTCTATTTTTCTCCTCAGTTGTGTCAAGCCTACCAGGATGTTTACCTGCATTCAGGGTTAACAATACCTATCACCACTCCTTTTAAAGTTCAAACATGTAATAAACTTGGCTTCGTTACTTACTCTGAAAGAACAAGACAGGCATCACAACTGAATATGTATATATGCTATAATTGCAGAAGAATCCTAAAAAATTCCCATTGAGCACTCCATTCACCTGAGTGATCCAAGGTGTTCTGCATATACTTTTCCTTTGGTGAACAATCAAGCAATGCAAAAAAGGTAGGGCCTTTGGGTAGGCAAAATTGCATTTGCTTATAGATTTTCACGCAAAGATAAATATAAAACTAAATTTTAGCCATTAATTGCAATCAGTTATTCATCAGAAGTCACTTAACTACTGCCTCTTTTGAAAAGGGAGTGACTATCTTGCTATCTTTGCCTGAAATAATTGATTCTAATTCTCTGGTAATTAGCTTACTGCCTGATAATGTGTTTGTGGTGTAACTAGCTTCCTATTCATGTTCATTCCACCAAAGACACTAAATATTTATACATGCAAGCTGTCTCTCTTAGAGAAATATTGATAAACAGTTTCAAAGTCAGGCCTTTGTTCGTTCTGTCAGTGAATCATACAGGAGAAACAACATATTTTTAGATACAAGCTGTCTCTGTCAGGGAAATGCCTTTCCTGTCGTGCTCAGTATCTTGCTTTCATCAAGGGACTGGATGTGGGGAGTAGAGCTGGGGGAATTTTTCACAACCAGCCCAGCCACTACTTTCCCTCTCTTAATTTGCAATATTGTTGCTAAGCAGCAGAGTTCCTGTTTGACCACACCTTCAAGCTGATGGAAGAGAGACAGAAGTTATTCCTGCCTGAAGCATCTCTTGAATTTGTTGCTTAGCGCAGTCAGGCTGAGGTAAATTAGGAACAATTCCACAATCCTGCTAGGAGTTGTTTGTTGGAACTCTATTACCTATACAAGAAAAATAACTGTACCCATGTTCACTTTTAACAGGGTTTAACAGCCAGGGCTTTTTTCCTCATAGAACGCTCAGAACGGAGTTCCGGCACCTTTTTTGGATGGAACCTTGTAGGGTAGGCAAGGCAGGTTGTATGACATGTGTGAGTTCCGGCACCTTTTCCTTTTACAAAAAAAGCACTGTTAACAGCAATAGCAATAGCACTTATTTACCGCTTCACAATGCTCTACAGCCCTCTATAAAGTGGTATACAGTCAGCATATTGCCCCCAACAATCTGGGTCCTCGTTTTATTGACCTCAGAAGGATAGAAGGCTGAGTCAACCTTGAGCCGGTGAAAATCAAACTGCTGGCAGTCAGCAGTGAGTTAGCCTGCAGTACTGCATTCTAAGCACTGCGCCACCATGGCTGTTTAACTTGCCTCCTTAAAATTGTTTTATAACTGTTTACATTTTTAATTCTAAAATTTTAACTCTAACATTTTAATTTTTTATGTACTGCTTTTTATATTTTGTATTTTATATTTTGAAGTTTTACCCTATACCACCCAGAGTCCCTCTTTGAGGAAGATGAATGGTTCAGAAATGTGAAATATAAATAAATAAGATGTCCTAAAATCATGTTGCCTTGTTCCTATAATCATTCGTGTTCTGTTTCCCACTTACCACTCCTAAGAAGTAAATTTTGCATTTCTTGGAGTGAATAATAGCACAAAACAGGGAAGAGGATCAGCTACACATCTTGACATTTCCACAACATGAACCTCAGCCAAGCTATTCTCCTCTCTCCACTGACATTTGTCTATGAATAGAAAATATGCTCAGAATCCCCAGTGCCTCAGCTTAATATTGAACAGATGCTTAAAGAACCACCTAGAGGATGTATAATAAGAATGTTCCCAATATCGATAGGTCAGTTTGAATGTTTTCTGTGATAATTGTCCAATCTGAATAGAAATGCACATGTTGTGAAACTGCCTTCTGTCATTAAGCTGCTGGTAAAGAGAAAAAACCTTGCCCAAAAATCTTGAAGGCATCTCTGCAAGCATAGGTAAAGTCCTGATACACTTGATTTGGCTAATTTTAGGCTTCATTTTAAAATGTTTCTAGAGTTTCATTGCTAGGCTGCACCTTCAATTGAACCTGGAAGGAAACTAGGAGCCAGTGCTGTTTGCACAACAGAGGTGTAACATGGCCAAACTTAGAATCCTTTGGCACTAGGTGCTATTGCATTCTGGGCCACTTGTACCAATAGGTACCTTACAGTTTGCTCACTTACAGAATTGGAAAGTTAAATACCTGGTAGTTACAGAATCTGAAGAATAATAACAACCCCGAAAGATATGACTGAAGCAGTTAGTTGTTTTTCAAGAGCCATAAACAGGTTTGATAGATCAAACAGGTTTGATAGATCAAAATCAGTTTGTATATTTTGGAGAACATATTCATGAGAACAAATATGTTCTCCTAAAACAGGAGGATAATAAGAACATTGAACAATATTTCCAGTGTTGGGCTTGAGTTGAAATAGTGTTTGAATTTCATGGCTCCACTCACAGACTTATAAATGTAAACCTCTATAGAAGATCATACATTTTTTTCTTCCTCTTTTTATTGTCTCTCATAGCTCTTTGGCCATTTTTTGACTCCCCATCCTGGTCAGATTATGAGTATTAGCAAATTCAGCTCAATGCACATTTTGTTATGAAACAAGTAAAGTTAGCCATCTTTTTTTACCCCTACACAACCTGGAATCAAACTTACTTTGGTTTATTTTATTTTTTATTTTTTATTTTAATCCCATTTATATCCCGCCCTTCTCCGAAGACTCAGGGCGGCTTACAAGCTTAGCAGGTTTCTATATTTCTTGACATATTATGCAATTCTACAATTAAAAAACACAAAAATAGTGTAGAAAAAGCCATGTATTGAAGAAAATAGCCTCATAGCTTGACTACTGCAACATTTTCTACATGGGCTGCCTTTGAAGACCACCCAGAAGCTTCAGTTGGTCCAGAATGCAGTACTGTCGAAAGAAATGCTTATGCTTCACAGACTGCACTCGTTGACAGTTTGTTTTCAGGTGCAATTCAGGTTGCTGGTTATCACCCATAAAGCCCTACGTACCATAAGATCTGATTACTTGAGGAGCCACCTATCTCTCATTGAATCTCTCTTATTGGTTTGATCTGCTAGGTTTGATGTGCTTCAGGTTCCATTGATTAAACCTTGCCTTCTGCCTGGACCCCAGAAGTGTGTCTTCTCTGTAGCAGTGCCTTTCAAACAGCCCCTATTTTACTGATATTTCAAAGGGCACTAAAAAACTAGTTCTTCACTCAGTTCTTGGTAACAATGTCCAACCTCACTTTTTTTCCCTTTTTGTTCCCCTGAAAACAACATTTTGCCATTGTTGTTCTTCTGCCTTGTGCTGTTTCTGAGGGGGTTTTTTTGCATTGTTTTTACATGTTTTTAACAATTGTAAAATGCCCATTCCAAAACTACATCAAGATTGTGTATCACTGGCATTATTATTCTGGTTAATCACACCCAGATGTTTAGACTGGATTTAGCATTTTTCCCACCTCTCCAATCCATCCCAAGGACTTCAGATGAGCAGATGTTCCTTTTTGATGGTGTTAAAAGTATTGTTGCAGGATGTACGCTGTTCCAACTTAAGTTTTAACTGTTTCATTTTCTATTACTTTGTCTATTTTGTCATCCTATAAGTTTTTATTTGCAAGCAAATGGTATTTCTTGCATATTTTGTACTTTGTCATGAAGTTATTTGTACTCAGTCTCCATGATTTTCTTGTAGTGGCTACTGTAGCTAGGTGGTTCACTGTTTTCCAGCTTTTATTATTATTATGGTTTATATTCATTGACATCTTGTGCAATATGTATGCCAAGAAAAGTAACACTCAAAAATGTTCATTATCTATAAACATGAGCATGGCGTTTTCTCAAACTGTATAGATTATGATGGGGAAAAAATACTTTTTGGGCTTATAAAAACAAGTGACAACACTGTAGAAAGTGTAATGATTTTCTCTCTCCCTAAACCAAAGAATGGGGATAGAGTTACAGCATTTGCCAATTTTTGGACTTAAGGGACTTCTACAGTATGTTGTTACTTTTCTGGTTTATTTCTTAGAGCATTTTCAACACAAATATTAATTTAAAAACAACATTTATGTCATTATCACGTCTGACTGGGATGTCGCCCAGTTGAACTGTTAATAACAATAATTATAAATTTCCCACTTAGAGAACAAAGTGTAGCGTTGTCTCAGAATAATGATGTGGTGGATTTTTCTCAAGAATCTTTTAATCTGCAATTTAGTGGATGAATGGGTTTTTGCATACATAAGAGCTGAAGTTGATCTCAGGCCTTACCAATTGCAGAATTTTAAATAGGTCTGGGATAAATTGTTTCTGCCTGGAAGTATTGAGAGTTGATGGCACTCAGTAATGGGTCTTAACATAACACTGATTTGAGATTTTACAATTAGGAAGCTCTGGGACTTAAAATCCAATTCAACAATCAAAGGTTTATTTAAAGGAAAAAAGAAAGGCAGAGATTGACAAAGCCATAAATCCAGGGCAGAATCAAAAGATTTATAACTGTTTTTTGCTTACCTGAGACTTAATCCATCATCTTCCAAGTCAAGAGCTGCCATCTGATTCTCTTGCTTCATACATTTGTGTGGTAGCCATCAGAAAAGAAAAGGGGGAAAAATCATATTTGAAAGATCAGGTTTTGTTGAGGTGGGAAATGAAGAACTGTGGCTTGCCTCAACTTATGCAATCAGGTACTATTTGCTATCCTAACTCCAATATTTTTGGAAGGAAAGGGTGGCTTCTTGAAAATATCATCATTAATCAGACATTCAGACACATGTGTGATTATTATTTAGAAGTATATTAGATAATAAGATTATTGCATCAGTTGGAATATAATATACATTTGGAGTGTATTTCCAGTTGGATTCAATGTTTGAAGAAAAGAAAAAATAAGGTTTCGTTTATTGCACAAATTCTCTTAAATATTTTGGAATTATTCCTAAGAACATATTGTTGAGCATATTTAGAATAATAATTGATTTTAAGATAAATATATGTAACAGATTAATTCACATTAAAAAAAATTAAGGGACACTGAGAATGTTTTTATGAGCCCAATCCTCCCACCCCCAAGTTTTCTTATTTAAATTATAACTTTGCTATGAGCAATGATAGCCATTTCCTTCATTTTCAGTTACATTACTCTGTGTATATTTGACTGTGCTATTTTTTTATTTTAGGGGGGGGTGTTTGGAATTAAATTACATTTTTCAATAGTTACTGTTTGCCCCCTTATTATCTTGCCAGGTCTGTGTGCCTCTTTAATTCAAGTTGTGATTGCCTTTCCAGTATTAAAGGCTGTTAGATACATTTGGAACATTTTGAGGTGGAAGTTTATACTTCATCTGTGTACATATGAAAAAATGTGTTAATACCTTAACCCAGTTTATGACCAATCATTCTTTCAAGACATTCAGTGTATTGCAAGAAGAATAAATTCAATTATGTTCAAACATATTTTATTGCTCAGTTTGACCTGGTTTGTTTCAAAAAATCAAATGGCCTGGTGTTTTAAAAACACTAATTATGAATCAAGATCTTAAGGGGAGACAAATTCATCAACATATTTTTATATTTATTGGATAACTCAGCATAGATCAGAAGGGTGGGATATTAATACTTTTATGATGGAAATATAATGTATTTTGGATTACTTTGGCATGCCGAATCAGAGCAAGGAGAAGATGATTAAAAAAATATTTCCCCTTCCTAGCAGTCTTGATCAAGCCCATCAGTCTTAAAATTTTACAGCTGTCCTAATTATAAAAGTAAAGAATAATTTGCTCCTCACTACTAAACTGTGTTCTGCTACTCAACATTGGCTGAGATTGGTGCATGTGTCCCAAAATCATATAGCTTAGTTTTGGGGGCAAACCAAACTATACCAGACATAAATGTGTTCTAAGTTCTACCGTATTAGTAGTTGAACATTAGGAGTGTTCAGTGTTTCAACTTGAAAGATAAAAAGAGTTTTGGGATATATAAGAGCACTCATGTAGATGCTGTCTGCAGCTTCTTGAAATTGCTATGACTTCTTAGGATCACACTGAATATCTGCCCTTCATAGCTCAATATAATCCTAGAAAAAAACACACATTTGGCTTAAATAGACAAATGCCACATGTATGCTGATCTTTCCTTCATCAATTCCAACTGCATGCATGCATTTCATTCATACATAGTTAAGGACACACAGTAGATAACATTTCTTAGCTATTGAAGTTTATTTTTTTCCTAATTGGAGAGAAATACTTTTCACTTGAAAAGTTTATAAATCATGTTTATAGCCCTGACAGTAACTACTGAAGGCAAAAAGCAAAAATAACACATGCTTAGTCATAATGGGTTATATACTGTAGGATTATAATTTATTGTTGGCTTCTTCAGTAAAGTTGGAGTAAAGTGAGACAGGACTTTAATTGCTCTCCTAGTGTGATCCAATCATATAAACTCTACCTTCAGTCTGAGGGCATCTACCAAGCTCTGCACTAACAGGGACTATGACGTTCTATTCCAGGTGAGCAGCAAGTCTTGTTTACCTCCAAAAATGGAGATAAGAAACAACAATAATAAAACCACTGCTGTGGGAAAAGAAAAATGCACATGTGCAAGTGGATACAATTCCTTCCAGTGCTATAGTGAATAACCAAATTTAAGCAGCATGGGACAGAGAAGCAATGCTCATAGTGCTCTTATCCATGTAGAGATGCTGAATATATACATACAAAGGACTGACCAGTGAAGTATTTTCTCAGGCCTTTCATCAAGGAACTAAAATACTCCTGTAGAACTATTTTTTTGTGTTTGTGTTTGTGTGTGGTGTGTATACAAGTCCTTGTTGACTCCTGTTGACTACCTGGACAAGTCCCTGCAGTTTTCTTGGCTTATTTTTTGGAAATAGTTTGCCATTACTTTCTTCTTAGATCTGAGAGAGTGACTGGCCCAAAATCAATTAGCTGGCTTTGTGCCTAAGATGGTTTCTAGCCTGCTGCCTTAACCAGCATTCTGGCTTTTCTAATTTAGCCACATAATCAGTTGAACTGCTAGCTATATGGGAAATAGTAAAGATTCACAAAAAATACACAAGGGAGAAAAGAACGTTCTGTAGCATATCCATTACTTCAGTTAGATTGAAAGCTGGAGAAGGGAGGCAGAGCAAAGCATCAGCTAATACTAGGACAATTTAGTCATACTACCAAACTAAATTTACTGAGCAGTTTGTAAAAAAGTACCAGAGAAATATGGTACTTAATTTAATAGGCAAAAACAGTTATTTAGCAGACCATGGTTGTACTTTGATTAGGTTTCATTTAGCCATTTTATTTTTTGAAATTGAAGTCTTAATAAAGGAAGTATAAATAGTCCTCAACTTACAACAGTTAATTTAGTGACTGTTCAAAGTTACAACATCACTGAAAAAAGTGACTTATGAGCATTTTTTACACCTATGACCATTGCAGCACACACACACCCATGGTCACGTGATCAAAATTCAGTTGGCAACTGACTCATATTTATGACAATTGCAGTGTCCCGGGATCATGTGATCACCTTTTGCAAACTTCTGACAAGAAAAGTCAATGAGGAAGCGTGGTTCACTTAACAACCATGTTACTAACTTAACAGCTGCAGTAATTCACTTAACAACAGCAGCAAGCAAAGTCATAAAATGGGGCAAAACTCACTTAACAAATGTCTTGCTTAGCAACAGAAACCGTGGACTCAGTTGTGTCATAAGTCGAGGGTTACCTGTAATAGATTTGGTTTTTGTTTCTCATTACGACTTGCCAAATTCAGCATTGTGAAGTTCTCAGTGCTTTTTGAGATTTGGTGTTTGTTTGCAGATGTTTCTTTACTCAACCTGGTAATATCATGGGTGCCACTCTGTGCAGTGTTTGCTCCCTATTTATCTACAGTAGCTTGTCTTGTCAGAGTTGGCAGGAGTATGATGTTTCTCATGGTAGTTCTTTGATTATTATTTTCTGCTTATTTAGCTGGTGTCAATCCTTGCTCATCTGGGTGTTGGTTGCTAGAATGTTCAAGTTTTTTTATTTCCTTCTTAGCTCTTTTTATTTTCACTCCTGAATGGTCTGTAAATATTAGTTCAGTCCAGGGTACTCACATTTTCCCAGTTAAAGTTATGACTGAGCTTGTCCGAGATAGTGTGATATTAAGAAATGTTCATCATTTCTTCCAACTTCTAGTTAAAGTTCATGGAGTTGCTCTGCTGGTTTTCTACCTGACTGCCCTACAGAATGGCTGCTACAGTCCTTACACTGTATGTTGTAGATCAGGGGTGTCAAACTGCCAGCCCGCGGGCTGGATGCATCATGCTGAAACCGCGCCCACCCCATTGCCGGCAATGGGAAAAAAGTCACGTCACGTGACGTTGTGAGTTTGACATCCCTGTTGTAGATGACTCCTGTGTTTTTTTTCTTCTTGGGATACTGGTTTTTTTTGGTTTATTTAAGATTCTTTGGAGGGTTTTAATTGGTTTGTATGTTACGATGATGCTGTATGGTTGTAATATTCTGTTGATTGTTTTTGACCTGTTTCTGATGTAAGGCAACACTATCCTTTTCTTAGCTTGTATTATGGTAGGTTGAGTAGCCACACATTTTTTGATTAAATTGAGTGGGTATTCATTTTGTTGGTTACTTTTTCTGGTGTTCTGAGTTGCTGCAGTTTGCATATGCTCGTCTGAATAATGTTCTAACACAGCTCCCTTCTGGGAGGTTAGGTTACTTTGGTAATGGAGTAATTGGTTGATGTGGGTTGGTTTTTTTTTTGATGGACTTGTGTTTCTTATTTACCATCAATACCTCTGCTGATGAGGATATCCAGAAAGGGTAGTGTATTCTTGTTTTCTTCTTCCCTTGTGAATTTTATTCCTTTAAAGATGTCATTGATTGTTTCATGTGCCTGATTGTTTTATGTGTCAATTTAGCCAAACTGGCCAAATACAAAGCACTGTTATGTTATCTAATCCAATATTTAATTTGTCATTGTCTGAAATTATTGAAGGAGAAAAGAGAAAGCTACTAAAAAGCGACTGAAGCATTAGAGAAAAGGGAAAAGTGAGACATGAATAAAAATATAATGAATAGTGATCATCCTCCACAAATAATACTTCTGCAGTAAAAACCAAACCTATCCACATAAACATTAATGGAATATCACTTTCTGCAGTTTTGATTAAGCTCGAATGCTAAATTCATTATTATAATTGGGAAAATATTATATAGCCTTTTCTTCAATTGTTCTTTCTCTATAGGTATTAGTATAATAAAAGTGTTTGAATTTTTGTTGTGTAGACATTTATACCTAGATTTATGTTCAATTCATGGGAACTATTTTGTTCAAGATCTCACCATTTGTGTCTTTATTGTATTCCACTGTGTGGTTGAACTTGCAGAAATGATTCTAGGAATAATTCCTAATGGATTTTAAAGTAGTGAAGCTATTTTAATATTACTTGCTTGAAAAAAAGCCCAGAAAGAGTACAGACTAAAATGATTATTTTTTCTATTATGTTAAATATGCAAACCCATTTCCAAAATCACTGATAAACTTTAGTATAATATTACTATTCTTATTATTTTTAATATTTACTTGGCATATTTCAGTTACAGCTATGCAATGTTTCCAGGTTCAAAAACAAATTTATACTTTGGTGCATTCACATAGCACAGAGTGGCAATTATTTAAATCAGTTGTGTGTTTTCTCCAAATCCAACATGCAATGCCAGGAAATGACTTAGCTACTATAAGGAATTGCTCACCTATGTTTTCTCTCTCTTTCAATCCCAATTTCTGATTTCTACCATTGAGATTATCATTGCCAAATATTAATCATATACTTAGTGGGGGGGGGTTGTGAATTTTATTTATATGTGATTTTCCTTTCTCAAATGAAAATCTGATATAACTTGTTTGATAGATGTGGAATTTCAAAACAGGTTGTCCAGTAGACCTGTTAAAATGTGAAGATACAAACCTCTGTCAGCTTCATCTTCTTTTGCACTAACTTCTTTTGTAATCCTTTCCATCTTAGAGTTACATCTAATGTTCAATTGTTCCTAGCAAAATTAAGGTTCTGATAAAAAATTTCTGAAAGAAAATTTTCCCTTCTGTATATCCACTAAATTCATTGACTCCTAGAATCCTAACAACAAAAAACTTACCAGAAGAAAGAAAAGTCACAGCCTTACTGTATTGTAACTGAATACAATCCTTTTTAAACTCACATTTTTAACAATTAAATAATAATGTTTCCCTGGCTGTAGGAACAAACTAACAATATTGATTTATTTTGCATTTGCTCTTTTTAAAAATTCTCTTAATTTATATTATCTCATCCATGAAGAAATGTGTGGATTTATACAGTCCCATCAAAACTGAATCAACATATTTCTCATTTGTATGTGTATAATCTTTATGAACAGATTGATAGACCCCCTGCTATCTTCTCTATTATGTTATGATTTAATGGTGCAAGTAAATAATCTCAGATATTTGATATAAATAAAATGCCCAAATTCATTTCTTTATATCTTTATCGAGCTATATTTTGTACATCTGTTTTTTTCTTTTGAATAGGTCTAGCAAAGGAATTGTTAGAGCAGACTTTGAAATATTTAGTACTATAATTGTATCACTAGTGTATTTTGCATAGTCAATTGATTAGCTGATTTTACATTCTTTTTTCTTTTTAAAAAAATCTAAAGCAGTGGTGCCCAATCTTTGTGGGGAGAGGAGAACTGGGCCGTGTGACCAGTGGGCTGGCAAGCACGTGCAGCTCAACTCACACAAGCAGTGGGCTTGTGTGCACACAGGCATGCATGCACAGCTCAACTTCTGCTAGTCGAGCTGCATGCATGTGTGCATGCGCACTGGCCAACTGCTAACACAAGTTGGCCTGCGCTCACATGCATGCATACCAGCCCACTGCTCACGCAGTCTGGTTGCGAATAGGCCAAGGCCTGTCGTGGGCTGCAGCTCAGGGGTTGAGGATCCCTGATCTAAAGAATCTACTCCAAAACTATAATGTGACACTGTTATTAAGTGTCTTTATACTTCATTTCTTTCCTTTCTTCATCATACTATATTGCTTTTGATAGATAGATAGATAGATAGATAGATAGATAGATAGATAGATAGATAGATAGATAATGCTTCCTACGTGTATATATGTATATGAATACAGTGCGAACTGGATGTGTATATGCACATATATGCATATATATGCATGTATATATTGCTTTCCATACACACAAACAGACACAGAGAAAGAGAGAGAGGGAGTACCGTTAAATTACGTGGCTGTTTCTGTGTTTTTATTTTTTTATTTTGAAGTGGTTTACGTATTAGACTTGGTGCTTCATCAAGAGAGTGAATCAACTGCATACAGTTAGACTAAAGTTCTACTTTAGATTAGAGCTATCAATACACAAAGTAATTGCAAACTCTGGAAAAATTCAAAGACCAAAGTAATGAGCTTAGTTAAGTAGAACTACAGAGGCAAAGAACAGAAACAGCAGTTCTTTGGTCAGCTCAGTTTGGGGCTCACTTCTCAATATTATTTGTCAAATCAGATATAATGGAACATAAATTGCCCTGACCGTAAAAAAAGCATGTCTGCATCATTACAGCAGAAATGAATTCTGCAGCCTCTTCTTCATTTCTGAAAGCTGGTATGAACAACTGTTACCTCCTAGCAGGTGGGATGTCTTGTGGTGTAAAAAAAGAACTGAGCTCTCTGTGTGTGCATGTGTGTGCATGCATGTGTGTCTTAAAGGAAGTCAGCGTAATTTAATATGTAGCTAGGCTAACATGAAAAAGTTACCAAGGCTGCACTTTAAGTGTTTTACTTAATCTTTCAATTGCTGTGCAACATCAATTGAGATTTACTTGACACCCCTGAAAACCTACATCTGAATGCATATACTTAGGGCTACAGTGTAAGTATTCTCAGAGTGCTTTGCACATTCCAAATCTGCACTTAAGCTGAATTGTTAATGCCATCCTTGGTAGAGGAAGTGCAAGGTTTCAACGACTAGCTAGGATGAAGTGGAACAGAAACCTCTATTGGTTGAACTTGGAAAAAGACACAACATGTGCACCAAAGATATATAATATAGCTGTGATTGAAATTTCAGAGCTATACGTTTATGCTCATTTACTTTGCTAATTACCTCTCCTCTCTTACTAAAATATCAGTTCTATGCCCTTCTTTAGGGCTCAGCTGTGGAGTAAAAGCATTTAGTAGCACCATATGTCCTCTTCCTCATTGCATTATCCCCAGTTCTCAAGATGCTGAATAATTCTAGTTCATACATTTTGCTAAAACCTAATATGGATTTTTTTTGATTGTGATTAATGGAACATGCTGATGAACAATTACTTCTGGACCAGACTGCTAGTATCATGGATCAGTATGACGTATATGAGCCCACCCACTGAACACTGCCCTCCCTCCATATGAATGTTAAGCTTTCCACCATGTCTCATGAATAAATCTCAGATCTCCATACACTGTATTAAGTTATGGGTCTTAAAGACATCTGGGGGTTAAGAAGGCAAAGATTGACAGTGAATTGCCAAGTTTCTGGCATATTTTTGGTATACTGGTGCACTCGGTTTTAGTGAAATTCAGTTGCTAGTCTAGTTAGTTTTTATACATGTAATGGAAAAAGAAATTTCCCTGCTATTGGCCTTAGGTTTTAAAATATCATGGACTGGTTCACCTTAACTTTTCAAGAGGACTATGAATAAATAGTAAATGAAAAACCTGAAACAGGTAGTTACTGAACAGAGTACTAATAGACTTATTTAACGATAAGGTTAATGATTCTACGTTAATACACCAGATTTTTTCATTACCGCTTCAATGGTAAATGTTGCCAAACTGGTTAATTTTAATTTTTCAAATTATACAAACAATACTTTAATTCCCTTTAGTGCTAAATTAATAGAGTTGGGGAGAGTCAAGGTTTCCAGCCTGGGTGTGCTTTGTTTGTTTGGGTGCTTTCATATCAGTATGGTCTCCTGGTTACTGCCTAGTCCCTCCAGTAGGAAATGGCAAATCACTTCTGAAATCTTGCCTTTAGCACAATAATAAAAAGCTAAAACTGATATTGCTAATTTTCCAAAAGAGAAGAGAATTCTGAACTTATCCAAGTCTCTGTTTCAATCAGCATATTTGCAGAACTGTTCAGTCCTCTCTTTCATGCACAGCTACCTTTTCAGGATTACTTTGGAAGCTGTTAGACCTCTTCATATGCTCTTGCTCTTTTTATGAGTACATAACAAAACTCATGATTATTTTATAGATTATTTTTTAATCTTGCCTTGTTAACATACCTAATATCTCTTCCTTCCACTGTCCCCACAACAACCCTTTGAAGTGAATTGGACTGGGAAGAATAAAGGCTCAGAGTCACCCAGCTGACCTTCAGGCCTAAGGTGGTCTAGAATTCCCGCTCTCCTGGTTTCTAGACTGATGCCTCAGCTTTTTATATGGATATAGTTCCCTTTCAGAACGTATTCTTAACCTCCCTTCTTTACTGGGACTCTGTAAAAAAACACTCAAATGATAGGAAGTGCTGGAAAGTGGGTGGTGGAAGAAAAAAATAATTCTGTGGAAAAAAAGTCTGTCAAACTTTATGGGAAAATGGAAACAAGAGCTGTTTTAAGTACCAGTAGGTATGGAATTTAATTAAGAGCTAGCTCCATGGCACAATAATGAAACCGTCTGCAAAAGGAAAGCAAAAGGAAAGCTGCATGCAGCTAGGGTAAATGTGTGACTCTATTTTCAGGGAAATAGTTGCCAATATATATATAATGGACAGCCATTTGCCTGAAATGGTATAAGGTTTCCTGCCTGAGCAGGGGGTTGGACTAGATGACCTCCAAGGTCCCTTCCAACTTATTATTATTATTATTATTATTATTATTATTATTATTATTATTATTATTATTATTATTATTATTATTATTATTATTATTATTATTATTATTATTATTAAATAAGGACATACTTATCTGTTTCAAAATCAGTGTATTTGCTGTTTTGGTTCATTTAGAACCATAGTGGTTTGTTCCAGCTTTGTTCTATATTCAAGTTAAAGAATTCACATAGTTTTGTGAATCTTTAAGTGTGTTTATTTTAAAATGTTTTGAGATTTCTCCTCTGTAATCAGTACTATTTATAATTTCTATTTCTGGGGGCTTCTTATGTTTGAAGTATCCTTGGAAGGAAAATAAAAAGTCCCATAAAAATACAGAAGTTTTTATAGTAAAATGAACTCAAATGACTTGCTTGTTTGAATGCCATTTTACACTTACAGCAGTTATTTCATTACTTGGTTTATATGGCATTCTACTTGTTATTACTTCTTAGCAGTGTACATACCTGCATGTATCTGAAATCAATAAATCAGGTTAAAACAGTAAGAATAATTATGTACAGGGAATATGTATACATTTATGCACACGTATCTGTATGTACACACACACACACACACACACACACACCAAAAGTAGAATCAGACTGTAGCGAGTAAGAAAATTACTTTTCCTTGGTACATGCTTGAGCTAAGATCCCAATATGTTTCCCTTTTGTTCTCATTTGATGCAGGTAATAAATGATATGTTGGAAAATGTTATATTGTTCCTTATTCACAAAGTATAACATTCCTATAAAAGAAAGTGAAAAAGGGTCACAGCCTTCCTTCCCTCCCCTTATGATTGGTAATAATTTCAATTCACCTTAATAACTTTAGGCATGGTGGCCACAAACTTAGATGCTGTCCTGAAAAATCATTCTTGGGTAAAACTCTGGGCTATAAAAATTCTACAATTTCTTTATTATCCTTCCTCTGTTTGTTATGAATGCAATATTTCTAGATATTGCAATTTCTGAAGTGTTAATGAAATATATATTTTATTAATGAAGGGTTGAGTTTGATCTGACAGAATTTATGGAATGATTCTTTAATGATATTAAAATTACTGTCATGTATTATAAAACCTGTTGGAAAGCAGAGTCTACCATTACTTTTCCTTATTACTAGTGCTGTCTAACGGTGTCTGTCATTTATATAAAAGATAAAAATAATCCATTCCTCTTTTCATTCATTTACTCTGAAGAGTTATACAAACATTCCAAGAAACTCTGCAAAGTCACTCATCAAGTCAAACTTCTTAGCATTGACTGTAAGAGATGCCAGAGCAATCCTGTGCTATGGTGAATTTTGCACTTTTTGTCAAGCAGTCTGAAGCAAAATGAATGCTGGCTTTCTCACAGTTTCTTAACGATTTTCACTCCCTTCCAGGGTGGGAAACTTCTAAATTAGGAAGAATTCTAGATTCAGCACTACTAAGCAGGATAAAATCTTCAGATCCAGATTCACACAATTTGGTATCACTATTACTTGCTGAAAGAACAATTATTTCTCATTTACCAATAGGAACAATTCATTTCATTCTTACTTTCTCAATATTTCTTGGATAGATGTTTATGGTTTTTTAAACATTTTATAATACTTTCTGTATTCTTGAATTTTCATAATTCCTGCTCCTCTGCTGAACAATAATGCATGATGAAATGGGTGGCAAACAAATTAAATAAATAAATAAATAATGCATGAAATATTTCCCTTAGTGTTGCTACTTCCAAATAGTTTGGCTCCTGGTCCATCTTTAAGTCCTGAATGGACAAATGACAATATTAACCAAAGAGAAAAATGTTGACAGTGAATACAGAAATTTAGTTGTTATGTTTAGAAAATGCTGCTTGTCAAGGTTGGTTTGGATAAGCATTTTCTCTCTTTTCAAGTATTCCATTATTATTGTGATTATAATTATGGTTAGCCACACATTCATTCAGATATTTTGATTTGTTTTGATATTTTTGTCTACCTATTGACTCCTTCCCAAAATATCGTTGTTGTTGCTGTTACAACAACAATGTGAATTCACAGCTGCCAGTTCTTTAGCAGGTGCTGGCTTTCACATGCATCAAGTTCTCCCCAAGAACCTAGGTTGTCATAATATATCAGAATAAGAGAAGGTAAGCAGCATAGCTTTTTGTATTTGAGAAATGAAATTTTGTCAATTTGCATTTTTTCTATGTACCATTTAAGATTTTTTGCTGTGGCACCCAGAGGGATCACTATGGCTAGTTTATGCCATAATCTTTCAAGCGATTTTCAAATCCTGATTCTCTCCATTTTTTTTTTATTTTTTATTTCTACTAACTCCGGGTATCACCACATCAGTTATCCACACTTTCAGATATTATGACTGGATTTGTCATTTGTGTCTATCTACTAAGTCATTCCCAAGACCTTGGATAGACAGCTGTTGTAGTTTAATAATATTAAAAGTATTGTTACAGGATGTAAGCTGTTCCAAGTAAAGCTGCCATTTGCTGCTGACTGATGGTGATTTTGTTAATGCCAATGGTGTTCAAGTGGTATTTTGGAACTGCATCCAAAGTGCCTATTATTATTGGTACTATCTTTGCTTTCTTTTGCTACAGTTGTTCTACTTCTATTTGCAGGCCTTTATACTTCATGATTTCTTCCAGTTCTTTCTTTTTTATTCTGCTGTCTCCAGGTACTGCCATGTCCATTATCCAGACTTTTATTTTTTTCTTTCTTATCAACAGTTGTTAAATCTGGCATTTGTTATGTGGCATTTGAATTCTAAAGTCCCAGAACACTTTAGCTTCTTTATTTTCTACTACTTTGTTTATTTTTGTAGTCCCACCAATTCTTGCTTGCAGGCAAATGGCTGACTCCCCTGGTTTGCCTTTACTGTCTGAGCTACTTCTGGCAAAGCTTCAATTTCTTTGTCTTGAGTAGACTTTTGCAGCTCTTCCTCTACCAATAAAAGAACACATGTGAGAACTGAACTGATTTTAGTTAGTTTATAATTTAGGGAAAATAAGACAAAAAAACTTTCCCACTTCTAAAGGTAGGCGTATAGGAACCAACTCATTTTCACTTTCAGCTAATAGGTATGACTTCTGTGCATATATAGGTGATGAAAATGGCCTGAGCCAACTGAACTGAATTGGCTTGGCAACACGACTTCACAGATGCTCAATATTTTGCATGTCAAGGTGAAGCACCTTTCTGAGGAGGTTCAGGTGCAACATGTAAAACCATAATTTGGCCTCAACACCTTTGACATAGAAGACAATTAAATAATGTAATAAGCATTAAAGTATATAGAATGCTGGCTGGAGTATTATATATAAAGGATAAATATCATATGAGGCACAGTAAGAATAAATGATTATTATGCTACTAGGTGGTGGGTGGTATAGCATATACAGTATATAAAAACTATAGCAACATTTAAAAGCTGCAGTGGAAGCCTTATTTGAATATATGCTAGTTGTTATCTCTCTTTGTTTAGAATATTTGTGCTGTAAAATGCAGTATTCATATAGTCTTTGTATATTTAATGTTATTTCAGACTTTCATTAAAAATGTCAGACTACTCTCATCACATGATGATTTTCTTAATTTGGATGATAATACGGTCCCTCCTACTAATAGTCCTTTTAATTTCCTTGCTTCGACATGACAATGTCATTCTGACTCCCATTAAGTTTATTCCAACATCAACAGTGTCTTAGCTGTTAAAATAAATAGCATCTACTGTACCATTTTTCTTACAAAGGGAAAGTATCCTGATGCTGTATTTCTTTTTTTGCTCAAAATGGAAGTCAAATGCTACACTTTTCCCAACTTACTGGTGCTAAGCCTGAATGTTCAAGAAGGTTTAGCATGAAACATGGTGAGAAATAATTCAGACACCATTTTTTTCTCTTTAGAACAGATGGCAGTGGTGATGATCTGCACTTAAGTACTGTTCACCCCTAGAAATATGCACTTTCCCATACATGTACAAATATGTAGGATTTGCACATCTACACTTTTGCATATTTCTGCACAGTAGGGGGAAATTTCATTACCATGTTAAGCATTATGAATGAGCCAAATCTGCAATATTTTTATCAGAAAAATGAGCAATTTTTATTAAGAATGCTAGCAGTTCAGGTAAAATTAAATCAAGTATCAATCTCTGTACTTAAACATACGAATAGTAGAACTTAAAATAATTTTGGAAAATAAGTCAGAAGAAATGCAGTATTGGACGCTGAAAGATTTAGCAAGGTATAGTACATCCCTAAGTAACATTGTTCCTATATACTAAAATCATACTGTCTCTCCTTTGAAATCAGCTATAAGCTTTTCATATATTTTTCAGGTAAGAGGATCTAATTGGGCTAGATCCAAGTGAAGATTGCTATATTATACTGTATTAAAATCAGTCTAAAGTAAGTCCCATGAAAATCAGTGTAATTAAATATGTGCTAAGCTACTTCTTTAACCAACTCTATTGAATTCAAAAGAAATATTCCATTTAATAGTTATAATTTAACCAATATGGTCGGAGTCCTGGTGGAACATTAGAAAAATGAAAGCATTAGTTTCTTTTTTTGAACTGTAGCATTCTCCTCAGATTTTACATCAGAGCATGATGACAAGTAAATATCTTACAGCATTGTAAATCTATATTATAACAAGTTGTTGAATTTATGAGCACTTCACAACTTACATCACTGCACTGTTTTTGATATTGACAAAACCTTAAATCAGTGTAACTGTTATGCCAGTCTAAGCAACAACAACAAAGGCAGGAATGTTTGGAGGGATTTTGAGATTGTTCAGCTTAATTTTGCTATTTGAATCCTCAAAGAAACTTGATTACTTCATCTTGTGAGTACATATGTTTTAATTTAAATCTCAGAAGCATTGTGACTAATGTTTCTCTAAAAGCCTGTGTTTTGATATCTTTCGCCACATCCTAGCTCTGGTCTTTTTTTAAAAAAAAGAAAGAAAGAAAAGGATATTTCTAATGGTAGAGCCCATGTAGGCAGCCAGAGTATAGAGTGATACATGAAATTTCTTGTCACCATTGATTAAAATTTGTCTGCTTCTTTGATTTTGACTGGAAGACTTAAAATGTATTACCTTTCCCAATCTAGGCTATTAGATTGTTTGACTCAGATGGCTTAACAGGTTCCACTTAATGCCAGGCTAAATTCTTCTCCCTTATTATGAGTGTCTTTAGTTCTTTCCAGAATCGCCTTTTTTGGCCTTTTCACAGGAAACAAAATAAATCCCTGTACAAATTGCAAGGCTGGCATAAGAGGAGGTTGCACCTTGGCAGTAGTCATTGAAGAAATCTTTCAATTTGGAAAAGGCATATGTTCACATTCTGAAGCATATGTTCACACTGAGCTCTGGTGGCGCAGTGGTTAAAAGCAGTATTTCATGCTAACTCTGTCCACAGCCTGGAGTTCAATCCAGACTGGCTCAAGGTTGACTCAGCCTTCCATCCTTCTGAGGTCGGTAAAATGAGGACTCAGACTATTGAAGGCATTGTATACTGCCCAAAGAATATTGTAAATCACTATAGGGTGGTATATAAGTCTAAGCACTATGCTGTTCTCTCACTTATATAATCTGATGGATTGTAGCTTCATTTAAACATCAGCAATTTACTAGATAAATTGTATGGTCATCTCACCAATGCTGCATTTCCCTTCATTATAAAAAAAATACATGAATTCGCTACTTAAAACTTTATTTAAAGAGAAGAAACAGATATTTTTCACAGCCTCAACCATATATGATGATTTTTCCTGTGTCAGTCTTTTGATTTGTCCCCACATGCAATAGGGCAAATGAAAATGGGAAAAGTAGCCTGGAATGGTTCTATATGAAAAAATACTAATATTACATCTGGAGGAATAAATATTAGATATTCAGGAATGGAAAACCATTGTCCTTCAAGATGGTGCTGAACACAGCACACTTTATTGTTGTCTAAGTTAGATGGGGCTTTTTAAAGTTCTAGTTTAATATTACAGGACAATCACAGGTTACCCATCTGTCCTTGAAGTATGCCATCTTGATATTCTTATATAATGATATACATGAATGTGGACATATCAGCTAGTGCAGGATAACCAAATTGTGTTAATTCAAGGGTCACAGTGAGCTTTGGCTGGTATACTCAGGACCACCTACCCCAAACTGCAACTTTAGTGCCCTGCTCAACAGTGCCCTTTGTTTAATTTTTATCCTTAAAAACTTTCCATGTTTCTCTGACAAAATGGGAAATGGGATTGAAATATTTGCTCATATCATCACTGGAGATATAGCACTAGGATATACAGAAGGTGTGTTTGCACCTATATAATGTTTGAGGATTTTATTTTTTTGCTGTTCCCCCTTCAGAACTACTCTACTATTGGTGGGAAAAGTGGCATCTATCATTTTTTTCCTAATATTTCTGATATTTCTGTTTTATATATTAGCTAACTAGTTGTCCTTGACTCGATACAGAGTTATAGAGTCCTTGTGATTTTTTCATGATAACATCATTCATGAGGCAAAATTACAAAGTTTGTATTTCTAGCATTAATACATGCCCAGAATTTCTGAATAGTTGTATATACACACACACACACACACACACTCACGTCCCACAATTTGGCCTGCCATATTGCATCCCACAGTTTTTAGTAAAGTGCATTTGTTACCATGACAACTATTATATTCATTGTTAACAGAAATATTGTCCAGTTGAGCCTGCAAGATAAATAAAGCTGAGTGATTGGAAATCTTGTCCTTCTTATTGATAACAGGTATAATAATTTCTCAAATATTTTTTCTCCATGTTGAATAACATTGTAAAAAAATATGAATCAAAGTTTAATTCTTAATATTCCCTCCCTGCCCCCTTTTATCTTAACCTATATTAAAAGTTAGATCACTTCAATTTTGTTTTTTGAAACTGTATTTGTAATTACAGTGACCATATTTTCTTGTGAAAAATAAAGAAGAAACCTAAAAAAGGGTCAAATCTGAAAGAGGTTCATAAGGATAAAAGAAATAATTATTGTATGTTTAAAGTAAACATAATGTTTACATTTCTCTATGAAGGTAAATTCAAGAGCAAAACCAAGAAAACAATTAGGTTAATCTAAAAGTCACCTTCCTGAAATAAAGGACTGCCCTTTATAACCAAGGACTATGTCAGTGTATTTATATTTAATGCCTGAAATATTCACTATCAATAAATATGTTTTAATATTATCAACATCTTCATCTTTAATTTCTTGTATCAATACTTTTTCAAGAGCTCCATGACTGCATTCACAATTTAAGCAGATCAAATTATGTGGCAATTAGAAGAACTATTTAACTAACAATCACATTCTGTATCTTGGAGAAAAAACTACATCCAGATCAAAAGTCAATTTCTCCATCTCCTATACTAGACAATCTTCTTTCTTTTCCAAAAGCCTCAGTCCTACTTTCCACTTGAGTGAAACAAATAAGTTTCTCTTTTATGTTCAGAATAAAGGAAAACATAAGTGTTCCCTCTTCCCTCAAGGATTGAGAAACAAAACTACTTTTCTATGTGGACAAGAGAAAACAGCATTGTCCTTCATATGGGTGGAGAAGAAATAGTATAATGTAAGACTCTCTTATCTGGGTTTAAAAAATCCAGATGACTTCTAGATGCAAGCACTGCCTTGGTGGAGCAATGGGCTAATGCCTCCTTAAGTAACACCAGCTGCCTGCAATTACTGCAGGTTCGAGTCCCACCAGGCTCAAGGTTGACTCAGCCTTCCATCCTTCCGAGGTAGGTAAAATGAGGACCCAGATTGTTGGGGGCAATTAAGCTGACTTTGTAATAATGCCGCTTGGGGGTGTGTGTGAAAGCCCTAATAAGCAGGCATATACATAGAATGAAGGCTATTGCTAAGCACATCGATTTGTGCTTTAAATTGTAAGCCACCCTGAGTCTTCGGAGAACGGTGGGATATAAATGGGATTAAAATAAAAGGTTTTTGGGGTATCTTTATACTGTCACTGAATGTCAAATGTGATAGCCAAAAGTAAATAGGTGAGGCCTCTTATTTAGATTACCTAAGCTAGACGGCAAGGCCATATATGATCCATAATAGACATTGTCCATCTCTATTTTTTTTAAAAAAGGTTGATAGAGGTGGGCAAGAAGGAGTTTTTCTTTTTTTTGTCTTTATAAACCCACACACATATATATACTCTTCATACTTTTCAATAGTCTTTTGGATACACAACAAATAGTGCAACACACAAGCCACAAAAGTCAGCAGTGTCCTTAAAGTCCTTAAATACTTTCTTTTCCCCTGCCTCCATACTGTACTATCAACAAGAAAAAGAGGGTTAGTCCACGAATCACACAATTGTCACTGCAGAGTTTTATTTATCTGACAAAGCCAAAGTCACGCACCTGATTAGGGAAGAAAAAGAACTGAATAGCTTACTCAGGTGTGAAGCCAGATGTTGAAAAAAATATATACTGTCATTTCATGTGATCATCAAATAAGGACATGTGGAATCAGTTCTATGACCCAACAAAAAAATTGATCATTTGCACAGCTAGAATTTCTGAAGTACTTTGTGCTTAACAGGCTAGTGCAATCCGACCAGAGTCATCACATCAAGAGAGCAGAGGTGCCCACTGTGTTCCTTGATCTGACCTATTTAGAGGATTGTTCTATTTGCTTCCTTATATGAGTCTAACAAGATAGCCATTCTCTTTATCATGCCAAGCTTAGCAGATAAATTCAGTATTGGATCCGTCACATCAATTTTAGGATGAAGATAACTCAAAGGATTACAAGCAGGGGTTACGAGTGTTAAAAATAGAGTGAAATACAGAAGCATTTAATGAAATTTGCATATAAAGCTTTAAATGTCTGATTTGACAATAATCATTTTTAATCTGTAAATTAAAGAAACCTAGTCATCTAGTTAGGGACGCGGTGGCTGAGTGGGTTAGGACGCTGAGCTTGTCGATCAGAAGGTCGGCACTTTGGTGGGTCGAATCCCGAGTGCTGCGTAACAGAGTGAGCGCCTGTTACTCATCCCAGCTTCTGCCAACCTAGCAGTTCGAAAGCACATAAAAATGCAAGTAGAAAAATAGGGACTACTACGGTGGGAAGGTAACAGCGTTCCGTGTGCCTTTGGCATCTAGTCATGCCGGCCACATGACCATGGAGATGTCCTCAGACAAGCACTGGCTCTTCGGCTTTGAAACGGAGATGAGCACCAGCCCCTAGAGTCGGAATCGACTAGCATGCATGTGTGGGGGAACCTTTACCTTTACCTTAGTCATCTAGTTTACTTTAAACTTAGTTCAGGTTAACCCCATTTAGTTAAAAGGGTATATTGGGAAATAAAATAGAGCCATAGCTTAGAATTGGATATGGATCTAAAGCAGCTATCCATAGTATTCATTTTTTTGTTATTGTTATATATTGGAATCAATGTGCTTGATTCATATATAATAGATTTATATTGGAGTTATCTTATGGCTTTCTTATTACTTATACCTTTAAGTCTCAAACTTAAGTCTCTTCTATCCTTACAGTTTATTGAAAGAGTTAAAAGGAGTTTAGAGGTTGAACTACCATAAGAAATCTAAATCATATAATGAATTTCATGCAATTTTGTCTTTACTTTTCATTTACATTGTATTTGGTTAACTTTAGGGAGTACATTTTTTTTTACATTTTCAGCATAGAGAGATATGAACCTAGTTCAAACTAAAGATAATTTAGAGTTGTAATTTAGAAAGAGGGAAAGGTCTAATTAATCTGTTGTCCAAAAAGTAAGACAAATATTTCAGTAACGAAAATACCAGCAGATTAAAGTTGGGCAATTATATCTACTTAAGAAAATAATTATTATTTGTTTAAATCTCTGTAATGCTTTCTCTTGTTTTTTTTTTACACATGAAGAGATTTCATTCTGATGAAAGTTGCCTTCCCCACCAGTAAGATTGAGTGAAAGTTTCACATTAACCAACATTTTTCTTCTTTGCAGTAAATGTTCTGAGGTTGTGTTCCAGCATTTCTACCTGAAAATTGATTAATTGTTTCTGCAGATGGTGTCTCTTAATTATTAGGTGTTATAGTATGCATATTGCAAATGAAAATAAAATGGCAACCATAGCAGCATGGAAGGCAGCATTTAATAGCATATATTACATACACATGTATATTAGAATAGTTTGATTATCCACAAATAATCAGTTTTTATGAAGACATGCACAAAAGGGACATTTATGTAAGTAAAAATAAACAATTAGGGAAATTTACATAAAGAATGAATGAAACAAATAACTGGCTATCTGAATATAATGTTGGTGATTATGAGCAAGATGTAATGCATTTGCAATCTACATAACTTTGAACATTAATTAAACTAAGTAAGTTTCACATATCAATTTTCTTTAAAGGTAAAGGTAAAGGTTCCCCCGCACATGCGTGCTAGTCGTTTCCGACTCTAGGGGCCGGTGCTCATCTCCGTTTCAAAGCCAAAGAGCCAGTGCTTGTCCGAGGACGTCTCCGTGGTCATGTGGCTGGCATGACTAGACACCAAAGGCGCACGGAACGCTGTTACCTTCCCACCGTAGTGGTCCCTATTTTTCTACTTGCATTTTTACGTGCTTTCGAACTGCTAGGTTGGCAGAAGCTGGGACGAGTAACAGGCGCTCACTCTGTTACGCGGCACTCGGGATTTGACCCGCCAAACTGCCGACCTTCCGATCGACAAGGTAAAATTTATCTCACTAGATTTATTTTCAGTAGAAGGTCATCCCTGTTTTTCAGCTCTCCATTCAAATAGACAACTAATGGAATTCATACAGTAATAATAATAACAAACTGTTGATATTTCTTCTTCTGAAATGAAAGACTGAACTTTCATTTCTATTTCTATAAAATATTCATGTACTGGTACAGCCAAAGTTTCCCATTAGGAGTATAAGCAGTTAATTATAAAGAAATTTCATAGTATTCAAACAGCCTTACTTAGTTTAGAGTATTACCTTTCAAACTACTGATAAAACATTATAAACTGCATTGGCTTTTTCACCTTTAGTTATTCTCAATATTATAAATGCATCTTGGGGCAAGGAAATTGATGGCAATCTCAGTATGCAGCAACTTCTTATCAGGTTGCATGTGCAAAAAAAATTCCTACAAACATTCTTAGGAAAAATGCCACATTCAGATATTGACATATCTTTTATTAGTCCGATAATCTGAGATTTTCTCTCTCTCTCTAGATTAAAGAAGCCCATCTTGATACAGAGCAGTATTGTGAAACATTTACTTGAGTAAAATAGCATGTTATGTTGGATCGTTTATTTTACAATCAGCTCCTGATTTTAAGGTGGGATCTTAGCAGCAAAAACTATGTTTTGTATATCATTTGGCAGACTTCTAATATATGTTTTCAGTATTGATTTAGGAGTCATTTTCTTGGATATCTGTCAGTTTATCATTCATTGTGCTAAGGATAGATGATTCTATTTCACCTTTCAAAATACTTGAATGTATCAACATGCAACATGACAAAGATGTTGTGTCTTGTGCTGAACAAAGTAATAAGATATTTAAGATATTATCCTTAGAGAGAATTTCAACTTTATGTATTGACAGGTTCATAAAAAGAAGGGATAAACATTTCCAAAATTAGGGCTCCATTCTTTGAGCAAAGCCTTTGATTTAGCTTCTAAATTGTCTTTCAGAAACAATGAACTGTAATGTTTAACAAAGTGAAACAAAATAAAATATTAACTACATGGGAGAGGAAATTATATTATTAGCTTGATTTTAATTAAATTTAGATTTGGCTCTAATACAGTAGTTAAAAACCTGAAAGGTCACATACCTTCCACTGATTAACTTTTATATCATATTTGCAAATTTGTTAATACTTGATAAACTTTCATACCAGCATCACACATCTTGACTGTGACACTAGACTGTAGCTTTTATGGCTACAAAAATTGGGGCAATACTTCAAGACTTTTTTTGGTTTTTCCCCATTCTTCTCTTTTTTTCTACCATGTAGGCTAATGAAAGTTTTGATAATGCAATATTTTGTGCATCATTTTTGCAATGTTAATGTTTGTGCCATTTTTATCTTTTAGGGTTTTTGTCTAGTGGTGCAATTTGGAAATCCAGGTTTTTTTAATCTGGTTTTTTTTGTAGTTTGTTTATAGGCTACGTATGAAATTCGAAGAAATTATTTCAATTTCATTTTTTCTATGAATTTTTATAGAAGACTCACCCACCATACCCTGCTCTCTAAAATAAATGTATGAATAATTTTCATCAACAGTATTCTTTGAATTTTCATCTAAAACATGATTTGTCTTATTGTCCTTTAAAGATAATTTGTCTGACTTCATTATCCTGTATATCTAAATGATCAAACCTGTTGCAATATACTTCATCAACAGAAGCAGTGCTTGCATAAATAACAGAGCTATGAGTCTAAAATGATAATTACCCGAATCTAATGAATCATATAAATCATTTATAATGAAAGGAAATAAACAGGGATGCTGAGATGAGCACATTAATAACTTAAATTTCTCAAAAGCTATGAGTAGTTTAATTTATATGTTGTGTCCATGGTCGGTAACAACTTAAGTTCTATCAGAGAAATAATTAGAAGCTAATCTAAAGGGGATAAATAAAGCCATTTCAGATTGCAGAAATGAATATGAAAGTTCTGCTAAATTATATCCAATGCAGTGACACTGTATGTAAACTATAATAATACACAGAAAGGTGGTAATATTAAATAGACATTTGAGTTTCCTGAATGTTAAATTTTACTTCACTTGAGCCAAAAGGAAACAAGAGTCATACATTGCAACACAGTTCTCATCTTCTTAATCTGTCATATATTGGGCAGACAATATATTGGGCAGAAATTAGGATGGAGTTTTGCCATTTATTTCTAACTTCAGGATTGAAGAATTTCAGGAATGTATTATCTATCACTTGGCTGGGAATTTTGATTAAAAATCTTCTCACTGTCATGATCTGGCCAGGTATCACAAAAGAATAACTATTCATTTCACTCCAAGTAAAATTGATTTGTTGTGTTTTAAATAGGAAATATTCACATCAAATCTTGCTTAATTTAAAATTATAGCATGGTAAGAAGCAGAAACTGCTCCTTTCACTGAAACCCTCAGAGAACAATTGTTACCCAGTATGTCGTACAGCATGGACCTAAGATAAAGACATGGGAACACTATCATTTCCAGTAAGTCCCACTCTTAGAAGAATGGAACTTCTACCTGTAAAATTGTTGTCAGAAATATGATTTCTGAAATTATATTTCTGAAGGCAAATAAGGTTTCATGAAGTCCAGTCATAAGAGAAAAACATCATGTGCAGTTTGTTCCTTTAGCAATTAATAGATAGCAGTCATACTATAAATCAGTAAATAATATTGTATTCCATGTAAATAAGATATGATTATTGGTAATTGTGAGAGCCAGTCAAAAATGTAGGTAGCAACCCATCCTTTACTTTGTTTATCGGACAAATGACTGGTGAGACCGGTAGCTCTATGTGGCCTCCATGTAACTGGACTGGCTTGATGAAGATGATTCAATAGTTTTTGGCTTAAATCCCAAATATTTGACCTTTCAGAAATGTCAGCAGATTTGTACAGAATAAAGTGGCAGGCAGGCAAAGAAGAAAAGAAAGGGAAAATCTATTTCAGTACAGAAAAATAAGTTGGAATTTTGGCATGCAGCTTTGCCTTTATCTATTTGCCTCTCCATGTAGCTTCAAAGCACCCTAAATTAGATTGATCTCTCCCACACCACCGCTACTTATTTTACCTGATACAATCTGGATTAATTCTGCTAAAGTCAATGGAGCTATAACTCTTTTTTTTCTAGGCAGACAACTTAAATCAAAAACTGCCATTGTAACTTTCTCAGTGATGATTGCCTTATCATCTCAAGTTTCAGATTCTGAACACCTGCAGATTGTTTTTTGTGTACTCCTCTGGACAGCTTCGGTTTAATGAGAGATTCATTTGAGGATTTCAGTTCTCTGTTCCTTTTGTTTCTTCTACAGAACTCTCTTCTCCAATTGTCACTGAACCCACTATCTATATTTTGGGAGTCTGACACTTTCAATTATCAGTGGCATTAGTTAGGATCAAATGAGTTTTGGCTTGACATTTAGAGTGCTTCATAGAAGTCACAGGAACTTCTCAGAGCAGGAATGAGTAAACAGTGCTGAGTGCTTTTTATCCCCATGAATATATTCTCTGACTACAGTTGCTGGAAATTAATAATGGTTCCCTCCATCTTCAGACACACAAAAAGGCATTTCATAATTTTATAAAAATCTAAAATCTTTCTCCCTTAAACAACATCAACAATGACAAAAACATAACTGCCCAACCTAAAACATCTCTTTGGTGTGATATGGCCAAAGAAAGCTAAGTAGAACCATCTACCTCAAAATTGCGCTCTCCTATTTTGAGGCAATAACTAAAATTTATATTAGCAACAGCACTTAGACTTATATACCGCTTCACAGTGCTTTACAGCCCTCTCCTAATGGTTTACAGAGTCAGCATATTTCCCCCAACAATCTGGGCCCTCAGTTTACTGACTTTCAGAAGGATAGAAGATTGAGTCAACCTTGTTTGTTTGGGTTTTTTTGTTTTTTTTTTCATTTATATACCACCCTTTCCCGAAGGACTCAGGGCGGTTTACGAGGTAATTAAAAACCAAAATACAAAAGTTAAAAAACCAAGTTTAAAAAAAATTAAATTTATCCCTGTATAAGTAAAACCCCAGTTAAAATAAAATTAATCCTCAGCCTGGGCCAGAGAGCTCGAAGAGCCAGGTCTTCAGGTCCCGACGGAATGAACGGAGGTCGGGGGCAGTCCTGAGCTCCATGGGCAGCTGGTTCCAAAGGGCAGGCGCCCCCACTGAGAAGGCCCTATCCCTGGGTGTCGTCCACCGGCAATCTCTTACCGGTGGCACCCTGAGAAGACCCTCCCTGTGGGAGCGCACTGGACGAAGGGAACTTGATGCCAGCAGCAGGTGTTCCCTCAGATATCCCGGACCCAAGCCATGTAGGGCTTTATAGGTCATCACCAGCACCTTGAATTTCACCCGGAGGGCAACCGGAAGCCAATGCAGCTCGCGGAGTAGAGGTGTTACATGGGAGTATCGGGAGACCCCCATCACAACTCTCGCGGCCGCATTCTGCACCAGCTGAAGCCTCTGAGTGGTCCTCAAGGGCAGCCCCCTGTAGAGAGCGTTGCAGTAGTCCAAACGGGAGGTCACGAGCGCATGAGTGACTGTGCGTAGGGCATCTCGGTCCAGATAGGGTCGCAACTGGCGCACCAGGCGAACCTGGGCAAAAGCCCCCCTGGTCACGGCTCCTATATGGTCTTCAAAATTGAGTCGTGAATCCAGGAGGACGCCCAAGTTGCGAGCCCTATCAACGGGGGGTAACACCTCACCCCCCATCGTTAGAGATGGAATAGTCTGGTTGACCCGAGATGCCGATATGCACAACCACTCAGTCTTGGCGGGATTGAGACGAAGCCTGTTTCTCCCCATCCAGACCTGGACCGCCTCCAGGCACCGGGACATCACGGCGAGGGCATCGCTGGGTTGGTTCGGGGTGGAAAGAAAAAGTTGGGTATCATCAGCGTACTGATGATACCCCACCCCGAAACCACGAATGATCTCACCCAGCGGCTTCATATAGATGTTGAACAGGAGGGGTGAGAGAACTGACCCCTGAGGAACTCCACAAATGAGAGGCCTCGGGGCGGATCTCTGCCCTCCCGTCAACACCGACTGCGAGCGGCCCAGGAGATAGGAGGAGAACCACCGTAAAATGGTGCCTCCCACTCCCAACTCCCTGAGACGCCGCAGTAGGATACCATGGTCAATGGTATCAAAAGCCGCTGAGAGATCTAATAGGACCAGGACAGAGGAGCAACCCCTGTCCCTAGCCCTCCAGAGATCATTCACCAGCGCGACCAATGCCGTCTCCATGCTGTATCCGGGCCTGAAACCCGATTGGTATGGGTCCAGATAATCAGTTTCCTCCAGGAACAGAGGAAGCTGATGCGCCACCACACTCTCAACAACCTTCGCCAAAAAGCGAAGGTTGGAGACTGGACGATAGTTATTTAAAACAGCCGGGTCCAAGGCAGGCTTCTTGAGGAGGGGTCTCACCACCGCCTCCTTCAAGGTGGCAGGGAAGACACCCTCCTTCAAAGAAGCAGTTATTACTGCATGGAACCAGCCTCGTGTCCCCTCCCGGGCCGCATAAGCTACCCAGGAGGGGCACGGATCCAACAAACAGGTGGTGGTGCTCAGCCTCCCCATGATCCTGTCCACATCATCAGGGGAAACAGGGTCGAACTCAGTCCAGATAACATGCTCAAGACCGTCCGATTCCTCCACATCAGACTCTGCCCAGTCAGAGTCCAGACCGGTCCGGATCTGAGCGATTTTGTCCGCCAGATGATGACTAAACTCCTCGGCTCGTCCCCGCAAGGGATCCTCCCTCACCTCCTGATTAAGGAGGGAGCGAGTTACCCTAAACAGGGCGGCCGGGCGATTATCTGCGGACGCGATAAGGGCAGCAAAGTAGTTAGACTTCGCCGTCCTTATCGCCGCAAGATAAGACCTTATAAAGGTTCTTAACTGCAATCGGTCAGATTCGGATCGGCTGGACCTCCAACTGCTCTCTAGACCTCGTCTCCGACGCTTCATCTCCCGGAGCTCCGCAGAGAACCATGGAGCCCAACGGGATCTGCGCCGGGTCAGAAGTCGCAAGGGTACAACGCAGTCAAGTGCCCCGGCGGCCGCCCTTTCCCAGGCATCCACCAGAACATCGACTGGGCTGTGGGTAAGGGTGATGGGTATAACCTTGAGCCAGTGAGAATCAAACTGCTGGAAGCCAGCAGAATAAGCCTGCAAGACTGCATTCCAACCACTGCGCCACCACGGCTCATCTTTTTTTACACTTGGTAGTAACTTTGAATCTCTGCCAGAACAACCCTGGAATATTGTGCTAAGTATAAACAAACAAAATGGGTTAAAAATCTAAATCAGTGTAAAACAGTGTTCTCTGTGAAATTTGCTCATAATACTGCTTTATTTCTGACTTATTTCATAGCTCTCTTTTAAATATTATAGTATTAAATTTATGGTGGTAGGAAAAAATATCCATATCTTAACAGAGATGCTTTTTTAACAAATAAGTAAATGTCCAGTATAATATTTGTGATGATTTCAAAACAAGCTAGATGGTTGTATGAGAGTTTTGTATTAGAAAAGACGAATCATAGAGGCACTCATCTTTCTGGAAGAAAAAAAAATAGAGAGAAAGCAACATAATTAGCCAAGCAATTGCCAATTAGAATGGTATCAATGAGATGTGAACTGGTTAACCTCATATTTTCTAGGGATTGGTGAGCAATAAAATGCTTATTGTACCACAATTCCCAAAGATCAAATCTGGCAGGCACCTGCTATTTATTGTATTTAAATTCAGTTATTTCTTTGAGACCCGAAAACAAGTTTATTACCTTAACTACTAGACCTCTAACTGGCATTAAAACACTAGAAACAAAGACAACAAGGAATGATATGATTAGTACATGTCCTTTCACACTTCCGTACACCATGTTGATCGCATAATCATTTCTACTTGCTAGAAGTGATATAGGCATAGCTGTAGAGGTAGATGTTCTATCATCTTTTAATCATTTTCATCTTCTGTGGTAGGATCCCTTTACCACGTTATTATTATACAACAGTATGAGTTAGCTCAATGGTAAAAACAAATAAATAAAAGCTTTCCAGGGTGTCTGAATGATCTCTTTGCCCAGAGTGTATTTCAAGATGTAACTGCTGCCAGATTTCTGTATTGTGTACTTCACTTTTCAGTTCTACTTACAACAATTTGTGAGTAATAAATTACTTGAGCAAAATCAGAGTAGAACAAGAAAGGCTTAATGTCTTCCCCAGATATTATTGCTCAATGGTCTTCTTGTCACTTTTTCAGCTTCTTAATCCATTTATAGTTAGCAGTGCTACACATTAAAGATTTGATCCTCTTCTCAGATGCACAGGTACATATTATCACAGCATGATCAATTCCCAAATGTAAACTGATATTCCATTCTAGACAGTTTGGATTAGCAGTCAGGGAAGAAATTCTAGACACTTAATTTGAAGTGATCTATCCATGAACGGGAAAGCCAGATAAGACCCTTTTGTTGTTGCATTTCTAACAGGGCTGCAAAATGTATTTTTAGGATAGCAAAGAGCTTTCTTTCTATGGAATATTTTTTTAAAAAAGTGTTTGCAATTGGTAACTTGATACATACCGGTATGTAGACAAGATGCTTTCCTTGAAGTTCTTCAAGAATGTCCATCAGTTAATCACAATCTTTAATATTTGAATGTTACTGTATCTGTTCAATGAATGTCATTTTGCACCAGGATGGCAAATATTTATCTTTCTAAATGTTGTATCAATTCAAACAACCATGTGCAATTGTGAAGGTTGCTAAGGTTCACTTCAAATCACCTTGGGAAGGCTACTGGTTCCATATTATATTCCCTAATCAAACTAGAACACAGATACAACATTTTAGATGACTGGTATTTGAGTAAATTTTATTTCCATTTGGCTGCTGAATTAATATTTTTCATTTTTAAAGTATAAATTATATGCTATTTTAACCAAATTATTTCTGTGGTATGATTGATATAATTAAAATTATAAATGTGTATCAAATATAGCTGAAGAAAAGTGGATTAGCCACGCAGAAGAGATGGGCTTCCATTCTGAATATTAGTTTCAACAAAGCTTTAATTCATTTCTAATTCTTTATCAATCTACCATGCTTTAAATTACAGTATTATAAGAATTGTGCGAAACAGATGTCATGGTGGGAAGTAGAAGAAGAAGGACTATTGAATTCACTGTTCAACAGGATTACTTGCCAATCAGTCTAGTTCATTCAATATCAGCCTGCAGTTATTTATTCCAATCAAATTTTGAACAAGTAAGTAGAATATGAATATATGGAGCAGACCCCAGCAAATAAAACTTTATTATTTGCTACTCTATGGCACAGTATTATTCCCTATTTCAACTGGTCTTCTCTTTCTCTCTCAACAGAAGGCTGATGGAAATAGTTTTTAGAGTGAGCTCTAAATATGGTTTCTAAAAATCTTAAGCTTCCCATAATATTAAGAAGAATTGAGTCACTATATTGATTAGGAACAGAATTCTTAGCTTCATGTAAATTGATCAGTAGGTTAATATGCAAGGTACTTTGTATTGTCTTAATGTCTTCTTTGAGCTTCTTCCTGTCATTTACAAAACCAGAAAAGGCTTTTGGCTTTTACATGTGTCATGGAAGACTCAAGAGAGTTTTCACTGGGTAGTAAACTGTGTAAATTGCTGTAAATTGGCAACTCCACTCTTGGTAGCAAAAGGGCCATGTTGTTTCAAGAAGCAGCTTTAAGGGAATATTTTACTTGAAATTTTATTGAAGTGAAACACCTTTACTTTTGGCAACCCTGGCTCGATTAAACTGGCAACTACCATGACTGAAATCCTTAAGAATATAGTTATAGTTTGCAAAGAAGAAATCCCTCAATCGGATGCATGAATGCATCTATTTAGAAGTTCAGATAAAGGAGAATGCAGTTGCCTTAATGGATACACAGAGACTCGGGCATACTAGAAAAGGGAATTGAGCAGAATGAAAGTCACATAAACCAAAAGCACTCATCCTAGCGATATTTGTTGTTGTTAGCTGCGAAGTCGTGTCCGACCCATCGCGACCCTATGGACAACATTCCTCCAGGCCTTCCTGTCTTCTACCATCTTCTGGAGTCCATTTAAGCTCACACCTACTGCTTCAGTGACTCCATCCAGCCACCTCATTCTCTGTCGTCCCCTTCTTCTATTGCCCTCGATCTTTCCCAGCATTAGGCTCTTCTCCAGTGAGTCCTTCCTTCTCATTAGGTGGCCAAAGTATTTGAGTTTTAGCTTCATGATCTGGCCTTCTAAAGAGCAGTCAGGATTGATCTCCTCTAGGACTGACCGGTTTGATCGCCTTGCAGTCCAAGGGACTCGCAGGAGTCTTCTCCAGCACCATAGTTCAAAGGCCTCAATTCTTTGGCGCTCAGCCTTTCTTATGGTCCAACTTTCACTGCCATACATTGCAACTGGGAAGACCATAGCCTTGACTATACGCACTTTTGTTGACAGGGTGATGTCTCTGCTTTTTAGTGTGCTGTCTAGATTTGCCATGGCTTTCCTCCCCAGGAGCAAGCGTCTTTTAATTTCTTGGCTACAGTCCCCATCTGCAGTGATCTTGGAGCCCAGGAAAACAAAATCTGTCACTACCTCCATTTCTTCCCCATCTATTTGCCAGGAATTGAGAGGGCCAGATGCCATGATCTTGGTTTTCTTAATGTTAAGTTTCAACCCAACTTTTGCACTCTCCTTCTTCACCCGCAACAAGAGGCTCTTTAGTTCTTCTTCACTTTCTGCCATTAGAGTGGTATCATCTGCATATCTTAGGTTGTTGATATTTCTTCCGGCAATCTTAATTCCAACTTTTGATTCATCTAGCCCTGCCTTTCTCATGATGTGCTCTGCATATAAGTTAAATAGGCAGGGCGACAGTATACAGCCTTGCCGGACTCCTTTCCCAATTTTGAACCAATCAGTGGTTCCGTGTCCAGTTCTCACTGTTGCTTCTTGACCCGCATATAGGTTTCTCAAGAGACAAATAAGATGGTCTGGTACTCCCATCTCTTTAAGAACTTGCCACAGTTTGTTATGATCCACACAATCAAAGGCTTTAGCATAGTCAATGAAGCAGAAGTAGATGTTTTTCTGGAACTCCCTAGCTTTCTCCATGATCCAGCGTATGTTGGCAATTTGATCTCTAGTTCCTCTGCCTCTTCGAAATCCTGCCTGTACTTCTGGTAGTTCTCGATCCACATACTGCTGAAGTCTAGCTTGTAGGATTTTAAGCATGACTTTACTAGCATGAGAAATGAGTGCAATGGTGCGGTAGTTTGAACATTCTTTGGCACTGCCTTTCTTTGGAATTGGAATGTAAACTGATCTTTTCCAATCCTGTGGCCACTGTTGAGTTTTCCAAATTTGCTGGCAAATTGAGTGTAGCACTTTTACTGCACTGTCTTTTAAGATTTTGAATAGCTCAGCTGGAATACTATCACCTCCACTAGCTTTGTTGTTGCTCAGCTTTTCTAAGGCCCACTTCACCTCACATTCTAGGATGTCTGGCTCGAGGTCAGTGACCACATCATTGTGATTATCTGGGACGTTAAGCTCATTCTTGTATAGTTCTTCTGTGTAATTTTGCCACCTCTTCTTAATCTCTTCTGCCTCTGTTAGGTCCCTGCCATTTTGGTCCTTTATCATGCCCATTTTTGCATTAAACGTTCCCTTCATCTCTCCAATTTTCTTGAAAAGATCTCTGGTCCTCCCTATTCTATTGTTTTCTTCTATTTCTTTGCACTGTTCATTTAAGAAGGCATTCTTATCTCTTCTAGCTATTCTCTGGAATTCTGCATTCAATTGGGCATATCTATGTTTTTCTCCCTTGCCTTTCGCTTCCCTCCTTTCCTCAGCTATTTGCAAAGCTTCCTCAGACAGCCATTTTGCTTTCTTGCATTTCTTTTTCTTTGGGATGGTTTTGGTTGCTACCTGTTGTACAATGTCGCGAACCTCTGTCCATAGTTCTTCAGGCACTCTGTCTATCAGATCTAATTCCTTAAATCTATTTGTCACCTCTACTGTATATTCAACAGGGATATGATTTAATTCATACCTGAGTGGCCTAGTGCTTTTCCCTACTTTCTTCAGTTTAAGCCTAAACTTTGCAAGGAGAAGCTCATGGTCTGAGCCACAGTCAGCTCCTGGTCTTGTTTTTACCGACTGTATAGAGCTTCTCCATCTTTGGCTGCAGAGCATATAGTCAATCTGATTTCTGTGTTGACCGTCTGGTGATGTCCATGTGTAGAGCCGTCTCTTGGGTTGTTGGAAAAGAGTGTTTGCTATGACCATCGTATTCTCTTGACAAAATTCTATCAGCCTGTGCCCTGCTTCATTTTGTACTCCAAGGCCAAACTTGCCTGTTATTCCAGTTATCTTTTGGCTTCCTACTTTAGCATTCCAATCCCCCATGATGATAAGGACATCATTTTTTGGTGTTACTTCTATAAGGTGCTGTAGGGCTTCATAGAACCGGTCAATTTCATCCTCTTCAGCACTGGTGGTTGGGGCATAGACTTGGACTACTGTGATATTGAATGGTTTGCCTTGGATTCGAACTGAGATCATTCTGTCATTTTGAGGATTGTATCCCAGTATTGATTTTCCTACTCTTTTATTGACTATGAAGGCTACTCCATTTCTTCTGAGGGATTCTTGCCCGCAGTAGTATACCTGATGGTCATCTGAATTAAATTCACCCATTCCTGTCCATTTTAGTTCGCTGATACCTAAGATGTCGATGTTCAGTCTTGTCATCTCTTGTTTGACCACGTCCAGCTTTCCTTGATTCATGGATCTTACATTCCAGGTTCCTATGGAGAAAAAATCTTTACAGCATCGGACTTTCCTTTCACCACCAGACATATCCACAGCTGAGCGTCCTTTCGGCTTTGGCCCAGTCGCTTCATTCTTTCTGGCGCTACTAGTACTAGCCCTCTGCTCTTCCCCAGTAGCATATTGGACGCCTTCCGACCTGAGGGGCTCATCTTCCAGCGTCATATCGTTTTGCCTTTTGGTACTGTCCATAGGGTTTTCATGGCAAAGATACTGGAGTGGGTTGCCATTTCCTTCTCCAGTGGATCACGTTTTGTCAGAACTCTCAGCTATGACCTGTCCGTCTTGGGTGGCCCTGCACGGCATAGCTCATAGCTTCATTGAATTACGCAAGCCCCTTCGCCACGACAAGGCAGTAATCCATGAAGGGGCCTAGCGATATAGTGCTTTGAATAAAGAACTAAGAAGCACTTGAACTAAGAACAGAAGGAAAATTAATTCCAGCAAGGACAATTCTACCAGTAGGGTCTATTTCCAAAAATGGACTTTGGCCACAGTGAAAAATTGGGGGCTTCTATTGTTAAGTAAATTAAGACATGAGACCATACAGTAGATCTAAAGTAAAAGAACATGTGATAAGATTTCCAGTAAAATGCCAAGCCAGGTGGTCAAGAAAACTATGGCATTCACCAAGAATTCCAGGAAGAACTAAAGAGTTGAATTGAGAGGATTTGGTTCTTTTCTGTATTCATGTCAGAAGCACCAAACACTGAGCAAATAAAATAGGTATAAAATAGGTCATAGAAATATAATATGTGTGAGAAGTATATAGAATAAATAGGTTTAAAACTAAATGACAACCGTCCACAATGGGCCACCTTGACAGCATTTTCTCTTATCAGCATGAGGTCTTCCTCCATAAATGTTGAAGGACATCATATGCACTGCTGCATATGTGAAATGGATTGGTACTCCACATTCCCACAGAGTAACTTTTATAGGAGTTGATTCTGAAACAGTGTAATAAGGTCTGTGCCACATGAAGTTCTCATTCTCTTCCTAGCTGTTCTGGTTCTGTTCTAGTTTATATCACTAACTTGGAGATCCATAATCTCTTCCTGATCCCCAAGTCCTGTCCTGGGCATAGATATGAAAGATCATACTGAGTTCTGTAGAAATCTGAGCCCTTTTCTATGAAGAAAACAGGCAGAGCTTTGATGCACCATAGTGACCACCATCTTGATTTTTTTTTATGATAACTTGTGGGCTTCTCTCAAGACAATGAGTAGATTTACCCGCCTATATTTATCAACTTCCCAAAATCAAAAGACTGGGCGTAATGTGATTAACACAGTGTCTTAGCTTAATTCAGCAGGGTTAATACTTATCTCTTCTTTCCTTCCCAACACACATGATTATCATAGCCCATGCTTTTCTACATAGGTGTAGTTATATGTTACATAAAAATATACTGCACTTTGGTGATTCAGCTTCAAAGGCAAAATACAAGTAACGAAGCAGAGGGCTTTAAAAACAGGGAAGCTATATCACAGTTGTTTCCTTCACATTAAACATTCTGCAATTACTTATTCAGAGTGAAATCAATACAGGTAATTCTGAGAAAGTAGCTGGAAGATTGCAACCTGGGTATGTGCAGCATTTATATGCCTATGACTCAGTTTCCTTTTTAAGTTTGAAGTAATTTGCATTTTATGTCTACCATCTATGCATACACCAAGGTAAATATCTAAATATTGAACTTTTTCTATCTTTGTTTTTCTTTTTGACAGTTTTATATTGAATTTATCCTTTTTTAATCTCTGTAATTTCAAGGGAAACTGCTGGTTCCAACTGAAAATATCAGAGCTGACATTTTTCAAGTCCTGACAGCCTAAAAAAAGGTTCTTGAAATAATAATCCTTTAAAAATAATTATAATAAAAATTAGCAGAGCTTTGAAAATGCCAAATCTATTCTGAAAATGTATGATTGAGAAAGATTGGGTCCATTCAAAAAGAAAATGTGTCATGCATTTTTAACCTGGGCAAAGGAAAACTAAAGGAAACTAAAACATTTTTTTAAAGTTGTAATGGCTGTAACTTGCAACACATCTGAATCTGCTAACATGTATCCCCTTAAGAGCATCTGATGTCTTACATCGAGTGTGTGTGTTTCTCTCTCTTATGTTTTTTTTTTTCCTGCATTGCATTGCAATGCCTGGTGCCAAAAGGAAGGCTTTTTTTCATTCATTCAACTGGTTTGCTTTGTAATCTGTAATTAAAAGCCATGAATAATCGTCTATGTAAAGCAAAAGCAGAGCAGCTGAGGTACTCTCTTACGTAAAATTTTATTATCCATTGGAGCGTGAGCGTTTCTAACCCAATGGGATATAAATGATTCTCTCAGGAAATGGGAACTGATTGGTGGGTCTGCAGCTGGCAGCTAGATGTAGGCAGATTGCCAGATTGCCAGTTATTCATTGCAGAACTATGGGGGAGGCATTCTGCAAGTAAGAAACCAGGAAAAAAAATTGGATTGGGTAGATCTAAATTGGATTGAATGGGAGTAGTTGCACTGTCAGTGGAAGAGATTAAAGCAATTCCTATTATATAGCTCTGTCCAGAACCATAACTGAGAAGAAAATTCTCTAGTGAAAACAATAAAAATGGTTTTTAAACGGTAAATCTAATCAGTATTGACTGAGTGCAACATTAGAATTCATTTTTGCACTACAAGATATCTGTTTTCTGATTTTTTAATAGGTGCTGTAATTGGACTAGGAGGCAGGAAAAATGCAATCAGCATTGATTTTTCCTAAAATGAGAATCCACAGTGTCAGAAACTTCTATAGTTATGACTCGTTTGTTCTGAAATCTGTAATATTTTCCTGGGAGAGCAGTTTGCAGAGACAGGGTCCAAATAAGTTATATGTTTTTGCTTTGAGTACATTTGTACACAATGCAAGAGCAAAAAAATAATGTATCACTGATTATAGCCAAATGGCTTAAGCAATTGAGCCATGCTATAATGGACAAACAAGCAATAAATTCTGTATTCTGCAGTGCAACAGTCATACCAATGTTTTCCTAACCTGGGAAAATTTTCATTGTACAATATACTGTAATAACAATAGTAGAAGTACTGAGTGGACATTGTCTTCAATATAATTTTCATATTATTGAAATAAGGTGCTATACCTCTACTTCTTCCATCCTGCTTTTTCTGAGGCAGTTGCTTACTTCATGCGTGAATATTAACTAAGCACATAATTTAATTCAGTATTATAACTCAGGTTGTTAAGTTGAAATTTTACTGAGAGAAATTTTCAGAAGTTTCATAGAAGGGATAAAGGTATTTTTCCTCCACTCCCAACAATGAGTCCTATTCACAGAGACTGGCACAATGTCTCCCCATCTACCCCATATCAGCACTGATAAAGAACGTAGAAAGATTTGGATGCCCTATTCACTGAGCCCTACGCTTCTGAATGAAATTGTATTGGAAATGTGAGACTGCAATCAGTAGCCTTGTGCAGTCAGAACTCCTGTTGCTCTTTGATTTGCAAATGAAGAAGGATCTTTCTATAGTAGTAGTTGGTCACCGAACCTATACATATTCTAGGTGTGTTTGGATGTGGCCTTGAACTACTCCGGATGTTTATAAATATTCACATCCTTGCAGAGAGCTGATCAATAACGACAGCTTCTATATCTTCTTTTTCATACCATAAAAATACAAAGATGAATGTGGTAAAGTAGAACATAGGGCAAACCTTCTGTAAAAAAAAACAACCTGTATATATTTATTAAATTTCTTCATGTATTCATTTTTCCCTGACCTTCTGTGTAGAGACCACTCAGAGTAGTTAACAGGCTAAAACCACAAAATTTAACAATTGCAATGATTAATATATCTCAAAAGAACTAGTTCAATAGTAAGGCTAAATATAACTCCCCAAGAGAATGTGTTCCATAAAACAAAAGGATGCTCTGTTCCATGGACCCAAACACAGATTTCTCAAAATGGGGGTGCATTTTTGCTGGTCCTAATGCCAAGAAAGGTTGGCGTAGTTTCTTAGTTAATCAGGCTTTAGTCCAAACCATTTATGACTTCAAAAATTAGTATTGGTACTTGCACAAAAGGCAACCAGTATATGCCTTTCAATAGAATAATCTATTCCCAATATTGTGCTCCAGTTTGCAAACTAGCTGCTACATTATATCTTGATGAGCATTTTTATATACATAAACTCAGCTACAGTGTATTCAGTAAATGCAATATAGATTTTTGTAGGAAATAGGCAAGTTGGGTTTACAACTTTATAGTGCACATAAGAGCAAGGTCTCCTACTCTATCATTTCATGCACATAAAAAACTTACAATGTGAAATACTATGTATGGAAAAGAATGGGGTGTTAAATAGAGTTTGCATACTGAAAATGAATCATGTTAGAAAATAATAAGTAGAAAAGAGAACTGCCAAACTGGCACTGATTCTTTCATGCTGAAGATAAGAACAGCTCAATTCACATTGTTTGCTTGCCATGAAGCTCTGCGCATTTCCACAGGAGGTTTTCTATGATGACTGCAGTGTTAAAGATCTAAACTAATTTTTGGCAGTATTAGCTGAAACTATCAAAAAGTTAAGTTTTCATTTGTTTGCTTCTACTGTATATTGTAAATATTATGACATCTTTTCCCATTGGAGGAAATTCTCCCCTCCTGCATCCTTAGCTTCAAGTCTTTGAAGGGAAACTCAAGATCACTGTCCAGTTACTACTTTGTAATCCAGAAAAAGACAGAAATTTATAAGTATTATGTCATCTTCAATGTTCTTCAGTACTGGAACATCCAAATTACTCATGTTTTCTTTTGCACTTCTGTCTCTTTTTGTTTCTTTCCCTTCTATGGGCAGCAGCTCAGATTGATTGCTTGGTTATATTTCATCAGTTCAGTGTCAACTCTTGGTAATTTCATATTATTCAACTACAGGATGATCTGTCCAGAGCCTGGTCCTTCAGAGCTTCCACTGCTTTGAAATTGAGTCCATCCACATTTATGCTGATCATCCTCTATTTCTCTTTCCTTCCCCTTTTCCAGCATTATGGACTTTTCAAGAGAATTGGATCTTAACATAGTGTGCGCAAAATCCAGTAATTTGAGCCTGGTCATTTGTGCCTCAAGTAGGTTGATTAGTCTCTAATGCATTTGCATGTTTGGCTATCCATGGTATATTCAAGAATATTCTTCAACACAGGTTCAAAAGCATCAATACACTATCTTATTCTACTTCTTCAGAATTCAGCTTTATAATTTTATAAAGTATCACAAGGAATAACATTGCCTGGATGATTTTAATTTTTGTAGGTATAGACACATCATGATATCTGAATATATTTTCTGAAATGTCCATTGCAACTTTATCAAGTCTAGTCTGCAGTTTATTTCTTGACTACTGATATCTTTGCTTTTAACAAGAATCCCCTAAAAGGTAGAAGCTATCCAACCCTTCTGTTTTTTAATTGTTATTTCTAACAATGATGATGCTCCACACATCATCAATAGTTTGGACCTTATTAGAACGTGCAGGTCATTTGCATTTTCAGCTATCAAAATAGTGTCATATGCATGGCACAATGCATTAATGTACCTTTTCTAGTACCTTGCTCATCTTTTTCAAATACAGCCTCCCTCAATATATTGAGCATACAGCTTGAATAAATAAAGAGAGAGTATACAGCTATACTTCATTATTTTGCCAATCTGGAACTGGTCTGTTTCACCATGTTGTGTGCATACTGTGGCTTCCTGACCTTTATATGGGTTTTGTATTAGGATAATGAGATGTTTTTGGATTCCCAGATTTCTAAGGATTTTTCAGAACTTGACATGATCAGCACAACTGAAGACCTTTCTATAATCAATGAAGCACACACTGACATATTTTGGGCATTATTCTGTTTCTCAGTTAGCCAACCTGCATCAGCAATAAAGTTAGGTTAAACATGTCATCTTCTGACTAAAAGTATCCAATTCCACTCATTTTTAATTCTTTAATTTTGTAACATGCCAGTGTGCAGTCACTTAATTTCATTTTTTTTTAAAATTTTATTTTAATTCCATTTATATCCCACCCTTCTCTGAAGACTCAGGGCGGCTTACAAGCTTAGCAGTAGCCTTCATTCTATGTACAGTATATGCCTGCTTATTAGGGCTTTCGCCCCCCCCCAAGCGGCATTATTACAAAGTCAGCTTATTGCCCCCAACAATCTGGGTCCTCATTTTACCTACCTCGGAAGGATGGAAGGCTGAGTCAACCTTGAGCCTGGTGGGACTCGAACCTGCACTAATTGCAGGCAGCTGGTGTTACTTAAGGAGGCATTAGCCCACTACTCCACCAAGGCTCATATTTCTCTTGTGTTGAACTTTCCTACGTTCTTGTTCATTATATCCCATGTCCTCATTGTTATTCTGTTTTTTTCTGCATGACTACTTCAGAAACTACATGTCCTAAGACTTCAATCTAGCCACATCATAAATACCATTAGTACTGCAAAAGATCCTCAGCATTGCCTCAATAGCAGTTCAGGGTTATTCAATCCAAGGGAGCCATCATATGGCACTATATTGTTGCCTATAACTTATCTATTCTTGTAGTTTTCTCTTTTTTAAAAAAAAAATATTTGTATCATTAGAATAGTAAATTGCAAAGAAAAAAAACTACATTAGATAATGATAGTCAATTAAAACAAAGAGAAACAGCTACTAAGCATAAACAGAAACATTGTGGGAAAACCTTCTAGTGACATATTCTTCCCTTTCATTTGTTTTCCCAACTATTGACCACAGCCTAGATATTTATAATTTATATTATGCATTACAATTATTTCTAGTGTTTATTTAAATCCTTTTGTATAATTTTCATTGATCACATTCATTTTTTCAGAAACCATATTCTAAATGTCTGAGTTTGACTGCTTTGTAATATTTAGCATTTAAGTGAGCCATGTGGTTTTCTTTGTAGAGGAGTGTTTTACCATTGCCTTCTCCCATGCGGTAGGAAATGATGTCTCTGTCATTATCACTAAAATGATAATCTACGTTCAGTATCTTACTATACGGCTCCTGTCCAATTGAGGAGCTTGCTCACTTCCTTTATCTGGGATGCTCTAACCTAGCAGTTCAAAAGCATGTAAAAATGCAAGTAGAAAAATAGGGACCACTACGGTGGGAAGGTAACAGCGTTCCGTGCACCTTTGGCGTCTAGTCATGCCGGGCACATGACCACGGAGACGTCCTCGGACAAGCGCTGGCTCTTCGGCTTTGAAACGGAGATGAGCACCGGCCCCTAGAGTTGGAAATGACTAGCATGCATGTGTGGGGGAACCTTTACCTTTACCTTTACCTTTACCTTAGTAGTATATACATTTTTTGAGCTACACTCCCAGTGTTTTTCATTCATCCCATCCAATAATACCTCTACCCCAACAATGAGGCAACATAGCAGGACTGGGGAGAGAACAACACAGAGTGGGAGTCATATCTTTCACATTTCACACCTGAGGAAATAAAGAAATTTATTGTGGTCATTAATGGGAGAAATTAGGAAGGAAAAAAAATGAAATATACATTATGCAAAGCCACGTTATCACTTGTTTCCTCATTTTGTGGCCATCATAGTTAGCTTCTGATATGATTATCCATGATTGACTCTGGGGAAGTGAATTCTGTGAGTCACCTCTACATCATTGGGGGGGGGATCACATAGTCAGAGACCACCAAATTCAAGTATTTTAATAGAGAATTATTTCTCCTTTCCTGTCCTTTATTTCTTTCTCTCACCTCCCACACAATTATTATTCCTAAATCTCAAAAAACAAACAAACCCTCAGAGGTATAAATAAAGCAAATTTTGATTATTTACTTTACCTAGTCTTTGATATTTGTTTTCTTTGTTCATCTGCCCAAAGTATATCAGAAACCTATTTTTAACCTAGTTTTTCTAACTAATCATTGAAAATATTGCCATGTTGTCTGGAAATGAGAAGACACTCCATAATTAAATTGAGCTCTATAGTTAGTTGATGAAAATGTGAAAGGGAAGAAAGTTCAATAAGGTGTACAAAACTTTTCTTTCCCTCCTTCCCTCCCTTTATTCTAAATATTCTTAACTTCTTTTCTATTAAAGGGATTAAATATTCTTAACTTCTTTTCTATTAAACTAGTTGACACAAAAATTCACTATAGTTTCCTTCTACCGGCTGTTGATGTTCTTGGCAGAAATTAGACAATATTTAGGTGTTTCATAGTCATATTGGCATTGACAGGACTTAATGTCAGATGTGTTTGCTTTGAAATCCAAGGATTTCAATTTTACAAAAGGAGTTTTTGGCACTCTTCAACATCACTCACTTTTGGTTTGGCATTAAACCAGAGTGAGAAACATTTATTCTCTATAGCTTGTAATCAATTAGGTTCAATTTAATATTGGAAAACTGTAGAAGGTATTTTCCTGGTTTTCATAATTTTGTTTTATCTTATTATTTCACCTGGGAAATACAGCTACTTACCAGAGGAACAGATCACTTGTATTAAATTGCAGAGCGGTTCTGGGAATTCTTAAACACAATTCATTAAAAATATATCAGAAAACAGATTTAGTCATAGTCTTATTTAATTGATCTCAACACTTCTGAGCAGAGGGCACTTATTTTAATAATTATTTTCTGTCTGTGCCTTGAAGCTTTCACTGTGGTAATGGGCAAATTTATTTTCATCATTTGCAAAATTGCTGTTTCTGAGAAAATTATTGTATACACTCTAATGGGGGCTACTCTTAATGTACCCCCAAACCATCAACTACTGTCTAAAGTACAATACTCTAAAGTTGACTCCTAAAATGGCTTTAGTAATGTGCAAATTATACAACTATACAGCTGTATGGCACATGTACCTTTCCCCTACACATTGAATAACCAGAGGGCAGTGCCTTCTTTATACATTTTATTTCTAGAAAGTTTTATGTTACAGTCAAAACTACAATACTTTTGCCTGTTTTATGGGTGATGGAATTTCCCCACTAGCATCCACTATAAGAGCATTCATGCAGTATGCCCCCAATAACTACTTTGTTTTTTACAACAAAATAATAGATTGTGGTACCTTATCTGTGTTGTCCTACTTTTTATGTATTCTCAATCCATATAATCCTTAACTTACAACGGTTCATTAATTGATTGTTTGAACTTACAGTGGCATTGAAAAAAGTGACATGATCATTTTCCACACTTACCACCACTGCGTCATCCCCATGGTCACATGATTAAAATTCAGATGCTTAGCAATGGATTCATTTTTTACAGAATAATAGTATAACAGAGTTGGAAGAGACCTTGGAGGTCTTCTAGGCTAAGCCCCTGCACAAGCAGGAGAACCTATACCATTCTGGACGAATGACTATCCAGTCTCTTCTTAAAAACCTCCAGAGATGGAGTACTCACAACTTCTGAAAGCAAGGCATTCCAGGGTTAGTTGTTCCCATTGTAAGGAAATTTCTCTTTAGTTTTAGGTTGCTTCTCTCCTTGATTGGTTTCCATCTGTTGGTTTTTTTTGTGTGTTACCTTCTGGTGCTTTGGAGAATAGCTTGATTCCCTTTTCTTTGTGGCAGCCCCATAGATATTGGAACTGCTATCATGTCACCCCTAGTCCTTCTTTTCACTAGCCTAGACATATCCAATTCCTGCAACCATTCTCCATATGTTTTAGCCTCCAACTCCCATATCATCTTTGCTGCTCTTCTCCGCACTCTTTCCAGCATCTTAACATCTTTTTATAACATGACTTACCAAGGCATTATAAGGGCATCTTACTGAGGCATTATAAAGTAGTACTAACACTTCATGTGATCTTGATTTTATCCCTCTGTTAATGCAGCCTAGGATTGTGTTGGCTTTTTTAGAAGCTGCAGCACACTGCTGCTTCATATTTAACTTATTGTCCACTACTAACAGTTACTGCTTTTGAGTTAGGTTCCACATATTCTATATCTGTACATTTGTTTTTTTCTTGCCTAAGTGTAAAACCTTATTTTTTTCACCATTGAATTTTATTTTGTTAGATAGGGCCCAGTGTTTTCCAGTAAAAACTTCTTAGCAATATTAAAACCATTTTTTCTAATAAGTTACTTTTGTACAAATGCTACTCTGGATAGAACAATTGAACCCATATATCTAACACAATTTTATATCTTATTCACATGCATTAATGTTATACAACTTATATATATATTTGTCTTGGTGGCTTCCACTTCCTGTTAAACTGTCTGAACAAAGTTTGTATGTGGTACTAGGTATGAATACATTATGCAGAAATTTCATTTAACTATTTTTATACATCTTTTTGTCTTAGTGGCTTCCACTTTCTATTAAACTGTATTTTTTTTTAAAGTAAAAATGTTTGAAGAAAGTTGTGTGTGATACAAAGTATGCGTTACATGGATATATTATGCAGAAAATGCATTTAACTATTTATGCAGATTTTCTTTTGACTGACTAAAATAAGCCACTTAACTTCAATTAGTTTATCCTTCCAACACATTATCTACTGTATGTTCTTTGACTGAAACTTATAGATTAAAATATTTTATCAAAAAAAGGAAAAGAAAAGAAAGATCAGATTTCCATAAATCAGAACTTATTTTGTTGTTATCCTTGGTGGTATTCAGTCATTTCTTTGACAGATATTTTGGGAGAGTGAAAAGGCTAATAGAAATAGCAGTAATATATAATGGGAAAATGTCATTGTTTGCCAGCTAATCATGGTGCCATAGCAATGAGCTGTAAAGGTTGAACTTGTTTTGTTTAATTTTATCCAGCTAAAGCTATTCTGATATTTTGTGGAATGGATCAGTCAGCAGAAACCACTGGCATCATTATCTGTAGCTGATGATGAGATTTCTGGTGGTGTGAAACATACCTTATAGCCTTAGTTAGTTAAGCTATTACTACGATGGACCCTTCATCCTTTTCAATATTTTTTTTTGAAAACTCTGCTGCTCTCTATCCTATATAGCTACATGTTTCCTTTTATGTGATGGTTTTATATTTATCTTGAGCAAGGCACAATTTGATCCAAGGTGACCCCCTTTTTTAATACCAATGAAAGTAACAATTTGAAGTAACTTCAAAAATGTAAAACTATATAGGTAAATTGACACTAGAACCATTGATTTGCTTTCAAGCTCACTATAGAATGTATGGCCAGTTTTGCCCCCATGTACAGAATTACCTGGAGTGCAAATTCAATCATATTCATTAAGGAGGTTTGCATGACTCAAGAAGATTATTTCATTGAAGTATTTAGGGAAGAGCTACCAGAGATTCAGAAGAAGCATTTCTATCTTGAAAAACATTGCTGCAAAACCAATCTGCCTGGATCAAAGATAATCTGTCTTTGACCTTATCTCACAGGGCTAGCTTCTCTGCATGCACAGAAATCAGTTTCTATGAATTAAGTGACTAATTGAGAATTGCTTGGTTCCACAATTTGTGAGATGCACCCACCAACATAGCTCTCTCAAATCTTTACCCTCACCCACTCATCTATCTCCGTTCCAGGGTATCCAGTTGTGGCTATTTGCCCAGGTAAAAGAGTTAAACAGGTAGCTATCTGATATCATTTGTTCCTTCGTGGGGAATCCTCCCTTCCACATGGAATATGGATAGGACCAAACAAACAATCTTTTTTTTCAGCTTTTAAATAAATGGCTCCAGTTTTCCACTTCCATAATGCCATGATAGATAGCACAGTGAATTCACACTTAGAAGTCCACAATTTCCATTGCCACCATAATCATGATTACCCATTGCTACCATAATTATTGCCAACCTACTCATGCCTATTCCCACTGCCACCATAATCACAGCTAACGCACAGTAGCTATTAAATGTTACTGTGCATTTAATGCTAGTGAAAGAATTGAAAAGCAAGAAGGTGATGTAATATTTGGACATTTAAGAAACCAAATCCTTTAACCTACTCTATGTTGTAGATTGCACCACCTCTTTTCACCCATAACCCAATCTTGACCACTAGGGCAATTGGTGAACAATAAGGAGACAGAGGTCCTTCACACACGGTCCCTGTGCCTGTTTTATGTCTGGCCTTCTGTTAATTAAATGAGTTTCTGAATTTAAGAAGGGAACTTCCTCTTCCCCTTTCTCTTATGCTTTCCTCTTTTCAAGATGCAGTTTAGGTAGTTTCTATTCTCATATCTTGCTTAATAAAGCTACATTTTTTTCCCAACTACAATAACTGTCAGCATTCATTGAGAGCTTGACTAAGCCAAGTCTCTGTATCTAAGAAAGGGTATTATGAGCATCTTATTCTTTTTAATGGGATGTTCTGCTACTTAATTGCTCAGTGCTCTTTCAGCAATCCACTTATGTTCAGAAGCACCTCCCTGAAATTAGCTTCTGCTGAATTTAAATCTCCAACACGATCCCTGCTTTTTCATTTCGGGAAAGCCCATTTTCCTTCCATGTAATTACAGGATCCGTTTAATTTATTTTTACAAAAACAAATTTCTCATTTTGATCTGCATCTTGCTCCATGACCCAAGATGGTTAAACTGGGACTGTTATTGTTTATCTGGATTTTTTGGTTTTTTTGGTTTTCTGGTGCCTTTCTCTTTTTCCCATATGCATTTCATAAGATAAGCATTATATTCAGTAAATATAACATTGATGGAGGTTCATTCATGCGCATAGGCAAACTTGCTGTACTTTTTTCTGTGTATTCAACTGATGAAGGGAATTTTATGGTATAGATATAAAAAAAGTGTGTCAGGGCCATATATTGAATTAGGTAAAGGGATCCTAAGCCTATACAATTCAATGCTACTGTGCAAAACAATTTAAATTTCCCTTTGAGAGCTTTGTGCTCTGGAGGTAATTGATTCTATTTATCTTGGCAAAGAAAGAGAGCATTTCATGAGACTTTGAAGCCTTTCTATCTTCTTTTACCCCCATTACTTGCATAAACCATAAGATACTTTGGCTCATTGGCTACACCTACCCAGAATCCTCTCCAAACATTGCAGAAGAAAAGGAATAGTAACATATTCAAAAGTTATAAGAGGCTTCCACAAATGACTTCTATTGCATTCTCTGTTTCTTTATAACTGCCAAGGATCTTAAGGAAGAGCTAAAACAAAGTGAAGAAAGATAGACATAGTAAGAATCCATATGGACAGATTTGAGAGAATCCTTCACCTAAAACATTACTAAAACCACACACTGCTTTCAACTTTAACTGTTATAGCTCTGTTTAAAACCTGATAGCCGCTACAATATTAAACACTGTTTTAATAAATAAAAAAAACCATGGCTGTTCATTATGACTATGGTACCATTGTTTCCAGAGGAAAAAAGTCGGCTGATTTTTGGAAATATATAGGTTGATCTTTAAGAAACTGATTTTGAAATGAGGGTACAATTTACTCACGTTTTGTGAGATGGACAACCACATAAACATGGTAAACATTTAATATGCTATAAAATCCTATATATGAGAAAAACTGACAAATGTATACACACAATAAATTTATTTTTATTTTTATTTTAATCCCATTTATATCCCGCCCTTCTCCGAAGACTCAGGGCGGCTTACAATCTAAAGCACAATGTGCTTAGCAATAGCCTTCATTCTATGTATATACCTGCTTATTAGGGCTTTCGGGGGCCCCCAAGCGGCATTTTTACAAAGTCAGCTTATTGCCCCCAACAATCTAACTGCCCCAATATAACTGCCTCTTAAACTTCTACAGATGCAACATTGACATCTTGTGGTGAAATATGCTATTACAATTTGTTATTGACTAAAAGAGACTTGGCTGGAAGCCCAGAAATTAGAAAAAAAACCCTCTCAACCTTGACAAGCTACCTGTGAGAAACACAGCTGTAAAGAAGGAACTGCAAGGTGGTTTATCTGGCCTGTTTGAACTATGAAGATAAACCTTTATTGACTTTCAGAATTATATGTGGGAAACTGTTTTCCTATTTCTTTACATGAGAAGTTTTTGTTACTACATGAGATGATGGAATACTTTGGACTGTATTCTTACCTGCCAAACAATTTTCATTATAAGACTATTTGCAACATGTGAAATAGATGTCACACATCTAGCTACAAAAACTACTTCTAACATTTGATTTTAAAATCCTTAATTTAATACATTATCAAGAGAATATGGATGAAGATTAGGAAAAATCCTTGTCCATAAATGAACAAGATGCCAGCTTAAATATACAGACCCAGATTTTGACTACAACCAAAGACCCAACAATGTAGAAATCAGCAGGAGAAATGGAACAACTAAATATTAAGACAGAGGACCCAACTGGCCAACAGATCCAGCCAACAGGGAAATTAGAAAAGAGAGTGACAACATTGAAAATGGAAAAGATTTTTTTCATAAATCAGAAGAAACTTGAAGAAAAGGATGAAGAACAGACTGAATGGAAGATAAACCTATTAGGACAACTATGGGAAACTAAAATATTGGGGAGGCAATCAAAGAAATATAATGGGGCTAGTTCTTCCAAAAATTGTAATTAAATAGTTTTTCTTAACTCAAATAATAAACACAATAATAGAGGGAGAACTATTTGATGAATTGAAAGTATTGACATGAATAATTAGTTGGCAAAGGAAAAAAGCCAGAGCAAGGCTGAAAGAAACTAGGGTTTTGCTTTATTAGGGGGGATTTTATACTATTGGTTAGAAGGTTGGATATGGTCAAATATAGAATTTTTTTTAGAAAATAAAATAATATTATAACTGAATAGGTAAGATGTGTAATAAGATTAATAGATTTTTGGTTTAATATGGTGGAAAAAAAGAATTTTTAAAATAGAATAAGATTATATGCAAATAGATAAGGTGCATATTTAGAATATTAGATTTTGTTATAAAAAGGGGAAAATGTAGAACTTGAGATAAGGGAAACTCTAGTTACCTAAAGCTTAGAAATTATAACATACCAAACGTTAAGTTGAATATTGAGGGGAAATTAAACCCTGGGAAAAAAAGTTACAACAGGACACTGATGTATATAAGTTTGAATGTAAATACAAGATATGTATAAGTTCAAAATTATTAATAAATGTAAGAAAGATGGTTTTACCTAGTCGATAACAATAGGAAATATATTAATTCAATATGACATAGTAGATATTAAGGGATAAAGAGAGGAAATATCTGATGTTGTAACTTGAGATTTTTGCTAAAGATTTATGTATGTTATGGAATCATTGATAACCCAGTCACCACATTTCTTTTTAGATGTTTAATCAAAAAATTAGAAAATCAATAAAATATAAAAAAGAACATATTTATGATTAAGGCAAATTTTCTAATTAATAAACAAACTTTTTTTTTCCCAGCTAAGAAATAAATGTTCCTATTTGTGGCTGATGATGAGTCCCATGTGAGTGAAAAATTAAAATTAATAATTTTTCAGAATACAAACAGTTGGCTGGTCTTGGATAAACTTCTAAAAAATTGCATCTCCAATATGGTTCTACCATCATGTCAGCCCAATTCTGCATATTTTCTGAAAGATCCATAGGAAGCTTTGTTGATGTAATAGTTACATGCATAGCAGCCATACATAGAAGTAAACGCTGAAAAAAGGAACCCTATATGGGAGCACGTAATTCATTTGACCATTTATTTATAAGTAAATATTTATTTCCTTATTGAAGGAAATAGCAGTAAGTTAGCTTTTTTGAAATAATTACATGCTCACCCTGCTTACTATTTTTAGTATTATTTACCTGTTTTATTTCAAGCAATCTAGTTGCAATATTACCTGGTTCAGTCCAGGTGTGCTTTCCTTTTGTATGCAATTATTTCAAAAAAGCTAAATTATTGTCAACTTAAAATCTCAGGGAAATTGTTAAAAAACCCAAGAATGTTCTGCTTGGACACTAATCTTAGCTATCATGTGGCTGATTGTGTGATTTACTTATTTTCATATGTACCAGTATTCTGTCCAAGGAAAAACATCATGATAAAATATTTCCCATGAACTTTTACTCAGAGCAAGAAATGTGAATGGTTGAATAGGCTACAGATTCCTAGACACCTTTGTAATGGAACAAAATAACATTATCACCCTCTGCCACACCGCAACAATTCTGTAAAGTGAGCTCAAAAACATCCTCAAACAAAATTGAGGATAAATTCTAAAGCACCTAGGAGAGAAAAAGAGGGGGGGGGGGAAACCAGGAAAAGAAAGCATTTTGGAAATTAATAAACAGGTTTTAGTGCATTGTTATTTAAGAACAACTTTGTAAAGTCCCGTGTCAATTTGCAATAATTTAATTAGCTTTTGCACTGGTGATTTTCCATACCTTTCTCCACAATATTTATTACTTAATGTGCACCACTTGTTTGAATCTCATTTCATAGATGCAGTTTTTCATACTCATATAGGGTTGATACCACAGCTATAAAGAACCAGCTGATCTTGCCAGTTATACAAAAATAAATGAGAAAAGTCAATTGGGTGGAGGAGAGGGAGAATGACCATGTTGTTTTTAGGACATTAATACTACCTCAAGAAAAAGGAGTAAAAGCATTACATATATATAGCCTAGGCACATTTTGGAGATGTTTATGAATAGACCCTAAAACATGCAATATTTCATTGGAAGAAGAACCTTTGTTTTCAAATCCTGCTAGTGGGCAAGGGAATTAGGTTTGTGTCTGTCCCACTACAGAGAAATTAAAGGGCCCAACTTCAAATCCTGTGTGATTAGGAAGAAGTGCTGGTGAATCAGTGATAAACAGCAAAATTCTTTCCCTCTATCTCATCTTATTCAGTACAGTAATTGAGATTTGTTACCAGGTAGTTTAGATAAAATGTTTCAAGGAGGACACTCAGCTGGGGACCAGTAATGATGGGTGAAGTGCAGGAGTAAAACATGAGTGGTCTCCAAGGAGACCTAAAGCTTTTTCATCAGCCAAAGGATGAGCAGAAAAGTGTCTGCCTGATCTTGTAGCAAACCAAGACCAAAACCACAAAATCAGTCCTGTTTTTTTGTCAGTTTCAATGGGGTTTAAAACAGAAGAAGAAAAAAATACTGGAATTAAACAATAATAAGGCCCTAAAAGAATAATCAATTGAGGACAGGTTTGATGGATATATTGTTTTCCACACAATGGGGAATGGGCTGAAGTAGATTCATCAATGCCCTTAAGTCATCTGCATAGCAACAGCCACCAGGGGGCGTTGGCCTGGATGGTTTTGGCGGGAAACCTAGTTTCGGCGGGAAACCTAGGGCCAACCCCATTGGCTGGTCGCCTACTTGGCTGAGTATTTAAGGAGGCCAGGTAGCCCTTGTTCTGGTAGTATGCTACCCCCCAATAAAGAGCTGAACACGTACTCCAGCTGGCGTCTCTTCCTTGTGTCGGACCCACTACATTACACCCTTATTCATCTCTTTAATTAAATTAGATAAAAGGAAGAAATACTTTGTCAGCGGTGTATTTGACAAGTGTGTCGTTGAAATTCTAGTCAGATTGTCCACTAAAAGAACAAAAGACAGTTGGTGAGACAATGGATAATATTTTTACCCCCTCAACAATGTCTGTGAATATGAAGATGAATTAATATTTTCTCTTCCATGAAAATCCAGAGAGTGTACAATTAAAACTCTTGACAACTGTAAACTATATGAATGTTTTTAATAAATAAAGCTTGCACCTTGGAGAAGGAATACAACACATTTTCTTAACAAAACAGAACTATTTATTTTTTCAGTTCTGCCACTGTTGCTGTAGAGAAACAGAAAACGTTATGTACATTTATTGGAAGACAAAATCCAGTAGCCAATGTTTTGGTTCCTAAGAGCAAGTGAATGTTATAAATACTTTCCCTTTCTACTGATGGAATAATATGAGTATTTTTTTTAAAAAAAATTGATCATGCATACAAACATTGGGCATGAAGCAGCTCTCTAGTGGCTCATCTAGTTGTGCTCTTGGCAGGCTAGACCTCATTATCACTAGACAATCTCCTGTAGATGGTGTCCAGCATGGTCTTAATTATCCTCCATGAACTGGATTTCACAACATCTCTTGACAGCTTTTCCCCCTTGTCTTCATTCTAACTTTAACAGCCGTTTCCACCAATATTTAACCTAAAATTACTTGCTATAGTCAACTCATCATATACTGCAAGATTTAAGAAATATAAGCTCAGAGATGAGCAGGAATAGGAACCAGACTAAAAAAGAATAAAAGTGCTAGGATATGGCAACAGGTAGGTGTCAGTAAAAGAGAGATTGAAAATCTGATTCAGTATTAAAGCTTGTTTTAAAATTAAATTTTAAAATCCATCTGTCAATGCTGCAAACATTGGCATGTTTTTGCACTGACAATATAAGAGGCAGCCTTTTGCTTTAACTGTTTGGCTTTGAATCGCTAAAGTGTGGGAGAAATTCAACCTCGATGTTTTGAGAAGATAAGGGATAGCCCACTTTAGAAGGGAAGTGAAACTTCATGCGTTAAACTAATTGGTGAATGTGATTCATGATGTGTAATTAAGGGAGGGAAATTCTGTATGATATGACAGGTTAAGGGGAGGAGAATTCAGATTCTGGCATCCATCCATCAGTGCCGATGCTCCGTTCTCATTATTATAGACTTTTTTAGAATAAATAATTATGCAGTGTTCTTTGATCTGTCTCATTAATCAGAACCATGACACCAGCAAGCAAACAAATTTTGGATGGCTGGACCAATGAAGTTTTTATTTTTAGCCAAATCTCTCAGAGCACAAGATGAAAACAAAGGCTACATGAAGATGACAGTATTGCTGAAATCATATTGAATTCCTGCCTACTATGCAATTCTCCATGTAATTTTCTTAGAAAAATTCAGTGGTAAAGTGCAGATTTTCCTGGTGATCCCCATCCTGGTAATATTAAGTATGGAATCTTTTGTGTGTCTTTCATGATTAATCTATTGGGGCAGTTTATGACAACGCTACCATGGACACGTTTCTGAGGAAAACTGAACCATTGATGCTCTTATAAAATTAAAGGAGAATTTATTTTTTAAAAAAAAACATAAAGAGCTTACAACAATTACTGTAGTTTGGATGAAAATATTTCATTTTGTTTATTTATTTATTAATCAAATTTATATGCCCACCCATTTCATACTTGAAACGTGGAGCCTAGGTACAAGCTGCTTCAAGATTGTGACTATGGTAGCAAACTTAGGTCTTAATTAAATATATACATAATTTATAAATAAATATATACATAAATTAATTTTGGGAGAACTTTGTGAAAATGATTAGTGGATGGGTAGCAGTGCTTCATGTTAGTTACTTACAGAGACTCTCAATCTATTACAATTATCCCTATTTCTAGAATATATTTCGGTACTTATGCATGCAGTTAGATTGCTTCATCCAGAAAATGATGTAGTTCTGAGTGAGGGTATTTAGAGCAAACAAATTTATGATACGTATTCAAGAAGCCAAAAATACTGAACTCAGCATTCAGGTTACATGTGTGGCAAATATTCAACATGTTTGTTAGGCTGAATAAAAATAAACATCCTCAATATTTAGTATATTATAAAATAGTTTAATGTATTTTATTGCTCTAGATCAGGCATGTCAAACTCATGATGTCACATGACATCACGTGACGTATCACGACTTTTTCCCCATTGCTAGCAATAGGGTGGGTGTGGTTTCAGCATGATGCATCCAGCCCGTGGGCCGGCACTTTGACATGCCTGTTCTAGATTATTCACAGAGGAGAAATATTTATTATAATGTATTGCAACCAATAAGATAAAATGGGATACAGATTTCTTACAGGTTCATATAAACATTATTCATCAAAGGCAATAGGTGTTTCTTTCTCATAGATTTCAACAATATGCCTTAAAAGATTGTCTGAGGTGTTACAGAGTTCTCAACATCTCTATCCCCAAAAAAATATTTGTCATTTTCAAAAGGTTCTACTGATCGAATTTGCAAGATCCAAGTACCCTTAAGATCAGAAATTAGTTCGCAATTTAGAAAGGATCAACATTTATTCACATAATTTTAAAAAATTAAAAAATGACTTAGAAATTGTGAGAAGTTGAAAATAACTTCTACTATTATGCATATAATGCCGCTGGGGGGGGCAAAGCCCTAATAAGCAGGCATATACATAGAATGAAGGCTATTGCTAAGCACATTGGTTTGTGCTTAAATTGTAAGCCGCCCTGAGTCTTCGGAGAAAGGCGGGATATAAATGGGATTAAAAAAAATATCATCAAATGTGCTCTGAACTTCAGTTGACTGAGCCAGTCTGCCCCCTCACCTTTTTTTTTTTTAGTTTAGCCTATCATACAAAGATCTAAGGGAAAGGGAATGCAACTATGGATACAAACTAAGTTCCTTGGATGATATAATTATACCCTCTGTAATATTTTTAAACTTTATTATTACTTCTAACCTATTTGTATATTTGAGAGTATAGTTTTCCCTATCTTCATTTTTGAGTAGTGTACATCACAATTGAAGTGAATGTGCAGGACTATATTGTTTCTTCTTTTTGACAGTGCAAGGTAATTTTCTATTACATCTATTTCTTTTCATTCAGCTATTGTCTCACTTGGAAGCATAGTATGTATATGATAAGTGTTCCCAGAAAGTATACCTTACAAAAAGTGTTTTGATTATCACCATTCAATATGCTTAAGGGATCAGACTAGAAACCGGGAGTTCTAGGCCCACCATTGACATGAAGCCAGCTGACTGACTTTGGACCAGTCACTTTTTCTCAGCCTAGGAAGAAGGCAATGGCAAATCAGTTACCAGCAATTAAGACTGACCTGAAGGCACACGTGCGCACGCACGCACGTACGCACGCGTGCACGCACACACACACACACACACACACACACACACAATGTTGAGGCCTTTTGTATCACTGGATATTTATTTATGCAGAGAAGTGTAAGAATCAGAAAGTATATCTTACTACAGCAGTGAAATGAAACACGACTAATTGTGGATTTTCACGTATGAGGTCTTCTCTCTGCTTCTAAGTGCAATCTGTCCAAAGTAACTAAGATACTTTAAAGAAGGTTCTGTACTAAATATGGGATTATAGGCATTCACAGCGAGTCTTCAGTTCCTAAAATATCTTCTCTTAAAAATAAGCACTTATTTAATATGCCATATAATTTGGCTTTGGTTTGATGAGCTATAGATATCTTAACTTTGAGGGACAGGGACAACGAGTTTAGTGACAGAAAAATCAGACATCATGTAAAACAGCACCATCAATTTTCTGATGATTTGCTTCATAATTTCTGTACTTCGGTGTCTGTACTTACAGCATTTTAAACACTAAATTCTAGGCTATCAACCGGCATTATGAACTCAATTAATTTGGAAAATGCATATGGAAATGTCAGGCACTTGTAAATCTGTGTTAAAATGCCATTGCCATTTAACAATCTCTTACATGCTTTTCTCCCCATTCCAAGCATATTCTTACAATATTCATGTTTGCAAAATGATCCTCAAGAGTCTTTTTCTCCTGACCCACTGCAGTTATGCAAAATTTTATTATTATCAGTGCCATCAAGTTGCTTAACACCTCAGTTTATAAGCAGTTTGCAATGATTTATACAATTGCACCCTTTGTGTCAGTTGTTTTGTTTAAATTCAGGCTGGCTCTGATCTTTAATCTGGAATGATTGGCATAAAGATGAACTAAATAAATGCCACTTATCCAATTATAGTGACATGATTCCATCAATTAGATTCCATAATTTGGAGAACATTTAAAGATGAGCTTAGCCAAGTAATCTTCATTTGCCAAAGACCCAGCTCAGGAAACCTGAACGAATGTTAACTTGCTATACCATGAATGAATAATATAAATTACTATTGAATAAGTTTGTTGAATCTAATTTGCATTATACTCAAGAAAACTCCACTTGATCCATAGATCCTGTGACTTAGTTGTCCCCTGACAGAATTTAGGCTGCAGTCTTAAGTGCTTTATCCAGTCAGAAAGCTCATTAAACTGAACAGAGTTTCTAGCTCAGTATTTAATTTCAACCTACTCTTATATATTTATTTCAATCTCAGGGCTATAGACTAGACTGGGAATTCAAAAGAGACACCCTGAGATAAAGCAATGGCAAAACTATCTCTCTATTATTACTAAGAAAAGTCCATGTCTATGTCCTCAACAGATTAATTTGACTTGAGGGACTCTTTAGCTTTTATGTGAAAAAAAGAACTACATTAGAATAAAATTCCTTTCTCTGGAATTTGTGGTGGCCTGGAATCTGGACTGCTTTTCATAAATGAATAATGATAACAATTCAGACTGTAACCCAACTGAGCCCAAGGGCCACACCTCAGGAGGAGGGATTCACTCCCGCCTATCTGTACAATAGTGCCCTCATCATGTCCGCAGATAATCGCCCGGCCACCCTGTTTTGAGTGACTCGCTCCCTCCTTAATCAGGAGGTGAGGGAGGAGCCCTTGCAGGGGCAGGCCGAGGAGTTTAGCTATCATCTGACGGACAAATTCGCTCAGATTCGAGCCGGTTTGGATTCTGACTGGGGAGAGACTGACGGGGAGGAATCGAGCGGTCTAGAGAATGTTACCTGGAGTGAATTCTATCCTGTGACCCCAGATGAGGTGGACAGGATCATGAGGAGACTGAGTTCCACCAAGTGTTTATTGGACCCATGCCCCTCCTGGCTGGTATATGCAGCCCGGGAGGAGACACGAGGCTGGTTCCAGGCAGTAATAACTGCTTCTTTGAGGGAGGGGACCTTCCCTGCCTCCTTGAAGGAGGCGGTGGTGAGGACCCTCCTCAAGAAGCCTGCCCTGGATCCAGCTACTTTGAACAACTATCGTCCGGTCTCCAACCTTCGCTTTCTTGCGAAGGTGGTTGAGAGCGTGGTGGCACTTCAGGTCCCTCTGTTCCTGAAGGAAACTGATTATCTGGACCCATACCAATTGGGTTTCAGGCCCAGGTACAGCACGGAGACGGCATTGGTCGTGCTGGTGAATGATCTCTGCCAGGCTCGTGACAGGAGTTGTTCCTCTGTCCTAGTCCTATTAGACCTCTCAGTGGCTTTTGATACCATCAACCATGGTATCCTACTGCGGCGTCTCAGGGGGTTGGGAGTGGGGGGCACTGTTTTACAGTGGTTCTCCTCCTACCTCCTGGGCTGCTTGCAGTCAGTGTTGACGGGAGGGCAGAGGTCTACCCCAAGGCCTCTCATTTGTGGAGTTCCTCAGGGGTCGGTCCTCTCTCCCCTCTTGTTCAAAATCTATATGAAGCCGCTGGGTGAGCTCATTCGTGGTTTCGGGGTGGGGTATCATCAGTATGCTGATGATACCCAGCTTTTTCTTTCCACCCCGAACCAACCCAGTGATGCCCTCGATGTGATGTCCCATTGCCTGGAGGCGGTCTGGGTTTGGATGGGGAGAAACAGGCTTCGACTCAATCCTGCCAAGACTGAGTGGCTGTGCATACCGGCATCTCAGACTAACCAATCTTTTCCATCGTTAACTATGGGGGGTGAGGTGTTACCCCCCGTTGATAGGGCCCGCAACTTGGGCGTCCTCCTGGATTCACGGCTCAGTTTGGAAGATCATATAGGAGCTGTGTCCAGGGGCGCTTTTGCCTAGGTTCGCCTGGTGCACCAGTTATGGCCCTATCTGGACCGAGATGCCCTACGCACAGTCACCCATGAGCTCATGACCTCCCGGCTAGACTACTGCAATGCTCTCTACATGGGGCTGCCCCTGAGGACCACTCGGAGGCTTCAGCTGGTGCAGAACGCAGCCGCGCAAGTTGTGATGGGAGTCTCCCGATACTCCCATGTAACACCTCTTCTCTGCGAGCTGCATTGGCTTCCAGTTGCCCTCCGGGTGAGATTCAAGGTGCTGGTGATGACCTATAAAGCCCTAAATGGCATGGCCCCAGATTATCTGAGGGAGCACCTGCTGCCAGCATCAATTTCCCATTGTCCTGTGCACTCCCACAGGGAGGGCCTCCTCAGGGTACCGCCAGTCAAGGATTGCCGATGGGCGATCCCCTGGGGGAGGGCATTCTCTGTGGGTGTGCCTGCCCTATGGAATCAACTGCCAACGGAACTCCAGACTGCCCCCGACCTTCGTTCATTTCGCCGGGACCTAAAAACCTGTTTCTTTGAGCTATCTGGTCTGGACTGAGGGGTTTTAATGTTTTTAAATTGTGATTTTAATTTTTGGGGGCTAGACTTAATTTAATTTAATTTTAATTTTATATTGTATTGTTTTTAAAATTTTGCCTTGTAAACTGCCCTGAGTTCTTTGGGAGTAGGGCGGTATATAAACTGAATAAATAAATAAATAAATAAATAAATAAATAAATAAATAAATAAATAAATAAATAAATAAATAAATAAATAAATAAATAAATAAATGATAACTCATCTGCTTTTGTATGTTGATCCCTTAAACCACAAGTGTTAAACTCAATCATGTCACATGACATAGCATGATGTATCATGACTTATTTGCCTTTGTGGATCCAGCATAAGTGTGACCTGCAAGTGATGCATCTGGCCCATGGGCCACCAGTTTGACACCCCTGCCCTAAACCAATGGGCCCCAATCTTTTGGGTGCCAGGGACTGGTTCCATGGAGGGTGGTTTCCCACAGATTGGGGGGAGCATGGTTTCATTTGATGCCTGGATCCTACATATGCATGGATGGGGCTTTGCTCATGTGTCCCAGGGGTTGGGAACAGTGCTCACCCCATTTGACCAACGGTGGCACACTATGCCATTGTAGTTTGAACTTTTTAAGTTGCTAGGAGATTTGGTAACTTTGGGTTGCCCTCTTAAAGTTATCACACATCAGGAATCAAAGACTGCAGGTTCTGAGCATAAGGACATGGACTGATGGTGAGGGAAGGAAGAAGTAGAAAATGCTTTCTAGTATTCATCTAGTAATTATTTCAAGCAATATCATATTTCCAAAACTTCTAGCTCATCTTGTCATTAGCCCAAGGACCTACATACCTTTCAGGGAAGCAAAGCAAAATCACAATTGTTAGAATCAAAGTATTTTTAGTCACTATGAGATAATGTACTACTAAATCCATAGCACCAATTTCTAGGTTGACCATACTGGATTTCATGGAAAGACTTCTGCCTCTTCTAGGACTCTGTCTTGAGGTTGTAGTTTCCATGCAATTTTGCTTTGTATTTAGCAGTAATGCATTGTAAAGCACAAACGTTTGTTGTCCACTTTGTGATCCTGTGCTGTTATGTAATTATTATTAAGGTGTGGATTTCAAATTCTCAATATGGGTTTTGCAAATTGGCAAATACATCTAAGCCTTAAGTTTAACTTCCTTTGTCAACTCTAAACTTCCAGTGCATGTTGGTTCTTTAATAGCGGTTGCAGGAAGCCAAAGGCTCCACCCTTCCGAGCATGCGTGCAAGATTAAACATACATAGAAAAGGAATGAAGCTTGTATCTCTACACTACATGCATTACTCTGAAACCTCCCTCTCTCCTACTTTTCATGCCTACTTTTCTCCAACAGCTTCTCCAGAACAGTGCTGATCACAATACCTAATTCTTCTAACACCATTGTTATGGCATGATTAGCTCACTCCTCACCTTCACAGAACATTGGGTTTCAAGGTATATCTTTTAGTTCTCTTGAGGAAGAGGAAACTTTTATTTACTTATAATCCATTGAAAAATTCTGCCTCATTATCTAGGCTTTCTTAAAAACTGATTTGCATAATGCTGTCTGGGAGACTCTGAATGGTAAAAATGCAGAGACAAAAAATAAGAAACTTGGCAAAAAAACCAGTAAGTAAACTATTAAAAATTAACCTACTAAGGAATGGGGAATGAGGAAAATCAATTAGAAATCTATAAATGAGAAATGAGGAAAATAAATTAGAAATCTATAAATGCTCTATCCCATGTAGTACATTTGCCAATTCTTAAAGATTTTTTAACAGCTATTTGGGGTATGAAAACAGCAAAAGATGAAAATGCTAATATATAAAGTGAAGGGCAGGCATAACTAATAATATATTTCTCACTGGCTGTTGCTCAGCAAGATGCTGTCATATGTACCGAAAGACCACTTTGTTGCAATATCTTGAGCTGCATGAGGTAATTAATTTACAGTATCCAAGTTAATGAAATCTTTTTTGAAGGATTAGCACAGTGTGCTTTAAAATGTGAACACCACATCCAGTTTAGAAGCACAACATAAAGATATTGCCATAGACAAAACTCTTCCAGTGCTCGTTTCCTTTTATTCCCTTTGAAGAAAGTCTTTAATTATGTATTTCATACAATATCTTTTTTCCCAAAGGGGGAAAATGCTTGGTTATTCATATAGTGCAGGTGCTGCACATTTATCAATTGACAGCAACACTGCCATTAAAGTGAAGACACTCATTTAGAGGAACATAATTTGGGGGTGACAGTTATTACCTTCCTTTGGGTTAGAGGACAAAAGGTCCAGTAAATCTTTTAATACTGCTTGACTTTTTCTCACTAAATGCCAATTGTTTGAGGGGGTGAGGGGGTCTTTCCCTTGAAAATTAGAATAGCCTCATCAAATTAAGATTCTTGGATCTACGTCCCACCTAATGGTGTCTTTGGAAACAATTCCAACCTATCCCTTCCCACCCGATATGTATGGCTACTTCTGCTGTGCCAAACTGAACTTTGAGTATATTGGATCCATAACTTTATACATACATTGTTAGATTAGAAGAACATAATGAACATAAAAGACTGAATACTACTGGCTCAGTTGCACTAGAGGTTGTATGTCTCTTTTGCCCCATCCTATATCTATATGTTAAGGGACGCGGTGGCTCAGTGGGTTAGGACGCTGAGCTTGTCGATCAGAAGGTCGGCAGTTTGGCGGGTCAAATCCCGAGTGCCGTGTAACAGAGTGAGCACCTGTTACTCGTCCCAGCTTCTGCCAACCTAGCAGTTCGAAAGCACGTAAAAAATGCAAGTAGAAAAATAGGGACCACTACAGTGGGAAGGTAACAGCGTTCCGTGCGCCTTTGGCGTCTAGTCATGCTGGCCACATGACCACGGAGACGTCCTTGGACAAGCGCTGGCTCTTCGGCTTTGAAACGGAGATGAGCACCGGCCCCTAGAGTTGGAAACGACTAGCACACATGTGCGGGGGAACCTTTACCTTTACCTTTACCTATATCTATATGTTAGGCTTGCATTGATTGGTGGGGTCCTCTCTGAACTTGGTTGTTGTCTTGCAGATGTTTCATTACCAGACTAGGTGACATCATCAATGTATGTGTTCCACAACTTAAATATGGACTAAGAGAGGAAATGAAGAGGAGAAATGCAGCAGATCTGAGCAGAAATCCATATTCGGGTGCTTTTTGTTTGGGATAACATCTTACTCACCTTTCTGGGTACCAATATGGTAAAAGTAGTTGATTGCCTTATACAGTAGATGTAATTAGAACATTTGATTCCTCTTACAAATTGGAATGAGTGGTTAGAAATGGTCAGTGCAACTATCTATACTGTTAGGAAGACAAGAAAAACAACAACAACACCCAGCTGAAGACCTTTGTTTTCACCCAGGTCTTTTAAAAATCCATGTTGAATGCTCTAGATCTCTTCTTTTGGGACTGTCTGTTTCAATTGTATTTTTGGTTTTGAACAGATTTTGTATTCAATAATTTAAAAATGGTGATAATAAGATAACTCAAGTTTCCTCTGGTGATTCAGAAGCATTACAAATAAGATCAAGTGCTTGGAAGCTGAACTTCAGAAACTGTAAAAGCTTTGCTTAGCTGGGTAGGCTATCAAAAAATCAAAGTCTATGCATCCAGCTTTTTCAATAGTCCTGTCCTTAGGCTATGTCCAGGTAGCTTCTCCACTCATTTGATAGATATCACCATCACCTGATGAATGTATGCTTCCTAAATTCCAAAAGTCGTGCAGGAAGAAAATTTAACAGGTCCAAATGTCATCCACAACTTTTTCCTACAGACGTATCTGAAAGAGTTCTACCTGGTGTAGACTGGCAAAATTCCCATTATTCCCATATAAATTGTCAGATAGAAATTCAACAGATTTGCAGTTGTTTTGCAGCTATAAAGATCAACCTGTTTATATATTGTACATACCAAATGTATCACGTAGGAAGGTGAGTATTTTCCCTCAAATAATTAGACAGCTGAAGCCAGAAGGTCCAAGGAATTTACTATATGTATTTTCATAAATATTTTGTGCCTCTTTCATGGGTGATGGTGAAACCTATGGAGGGAGTAGAGCTGGGTCAAAGAAAAGGAAAGCTACTTCATCAGGCAAGGAGGAAGAGAAGATTATCTTTCTCCATTTACTTTCCAGAAAGCTACCCAGTTATCTATTCCAGGTAGGTCTGCTAAGACCAATACCCAGCAAAAATTGGTCAGTCATCTTGCTCCAAACTCTTGTTGTTATTGCAAGTGCTGTAATGGTAACTTCATTATTTCTGAGGGGTTTCTGTTTTTTATTTTTCTAGTTACAGTTAGCTGTGAATATTCTTTAATGTTTAATGTAATGATCTTTAATAGTTTATGCTAAAATTATGATAATTTGCACTATATTTTCTTAAAGCTGGTTGCTGGTAAGGAAGACATCCACAGATTACAAATTCACACAGTGAATGCAATTATCAACAGAAGACGTGATTCTTATCCATTTGCCTTTTCCCTTTGCTTGCTGCCGCTAACCCCCCCAAAAAAAACCCTCATCTGAATAATTATAGGACTCCTCTGGAATATATAGCTAACAAAGGAAGAAGAGGAGCATGGCCAGTTAGTTATATTTTCTCCTGTTAGAGTGTCCAGAAGACAGTGGAACAGATGTTTCTAGATTTGATAATACCCATAAATGGAATCAATGGCTAAGGGCAAAGAACATTTATTGCCAATTAGTGACTTCTAGATTCGTAATTCAGTCTTACATATCAGACTTCCACAAGTTCTTAGTAGTAGGTTTTCTTTTACAACATAATTTCCTTGGTTATCTAGCTCATTATTGTTGACATAATAGACTCCCAGTACTGTAGACATTAAGATCCCAGAAATTAATCAGGGACAGACTGAGGGCACATTGTACCATTCTATACAATTCCAGCTGTGTGTAATCAGGAGTAAGCTTTGATCACATTATTCCTTTCCATATGCGCATAGCCATTCAGTAGGGCCCAGAGAAAGATGGATTTTCAAAAGAAGTTAGTCGATGCTGTATGTATTAGATTTGGCTTTATAAGAGGTCTAGAAGGTGAGTCTCAATATTTTTCCTGCTTAAAATTGAAATGCACAAATGTAAACAAAGAATGCAGTAGAACTGGACAGCTGTTTTATTGTCTATTAAACAAAAATGTAAAGTGTGAAACTAAATTTCCAATAAATAATGTCGCAATTATAAAGAAAAGCAAGATGATGCAGTATATTTGCCTCGGCTGAAAGAAAAGTGCTGTACAGTCTGATTCCAGGATCAAGGCACGGCAACGATATAAGAAAACAAAGAGTGACTAGAAATAGAGGAAAACAATAGCATATTCTGGATTTGTGCACTAATGATGAAAATACGCTCAAGCTGAAATGAAGCAAATTATAAGACAGGCTGTTCTCCCAGGGAGGTTGTGCTTCACATATCTCCAGCACGCCATTGCAACAACATGTCATCTCAATGCAGGCTCAGCTGCTGCTGTATGCATACCAAGTGTCAGAGGATGAGACCTGCACTTAGGTAAGATGTCAGCAGTAGAGGATGGATGGTTGCAAATTGGCCAATAAAGCGTCACTGACAACAAGCACAGAGAGTCTGTTAAGGTCAGTTGAAAGAAACAGGCAGTATCAGGGAGCAGGTGCTAGACAGATGGTGACACTGTAGAGGAAAGAGAACATCAGAACAAGAAATCTTTTTTCCCCTTTTATGAATGCAGCATCATAAAGGGGGGGGGGTGAAGGAAGGGGCTTGTTGTCTAATGTGTAGGTTTCTATTAGCTGTAGTTGGTGAGATGTTAATGACTCATTGCCGTGTTTACTATGGCCGACTATAAAATGAGGTTTGCAAATTAAACGTTTGCATAAAATTGTTGCTCTGAGAATAGTCGACCGATTTTAAGATGTTTCTTTTTTTTTAAAAAAATCAGAGCTTATAAATGTTTCACTTTTCCATCTCTTTTACTATAGATCTGCAAGAAGCAGCTGAACATGACTCAGGAGTATATACTGGAGTAAAATAAATATTTTCATTTTTTTTAATTATTATTATTATTTTGTTTTGCTGTCCTCTAGTTTTGCAGGGAAAAAATAGTTTGTTGAGCTAAGGATATGAATATGTGTGCCTGTATCTAGAAACATGATATCATGGATCAGCAACCTTTTCTGGTAGAAGGAGCTATTTTAAAAATATACTAAAAAATTAAAAAATTGCTCCCAGTCTCATGAATTATATCTTATTATTTCACTGACCTTACTCACCAAATCTTGTGTTTTCTTAGGCATGAATGTTGAGAAATCTCATGGGAGAATGTTGGGCATGCATGTCAACCTATATTGCTTTCTAAGACATTGATCTATTTTCTCCAATGGAATATCATATCTTTATACAAATTAGAATGTTTTTCGTATTGCTATATTTCACATTAGTACACTACCTCCCTATTGTAATTTCAATATTAATTTTCTTTTTCTTTTTGCAATTTATAAGCCAACCATTTCCCTGGTCCATTCAATTCAAAGTCATTTTTTTTGCTTTGTATAATTCAATTTTACTTCCATTTTTCTTTTTAATAACTTAGATAACTCTTCCTGCAAAATCTTAATTTGTTGCAAATTGTATTCTCTGGGGAGTTCCTTAATTAATCTTCTTTTCTTTTTATCTTATCAAAAACATACTGCATTTTCTCTTGCCTCTTCTTCTTAGTGTAGAATTACATTGTGTAAGGTCACCTCTAATAAAGGCTTTATGTGTATTCCAGACCATTCTTATATTGGCCCTTTTATTTAAATTATTTTTTTTAAAAAACTTTTAATTTCATTTTTACAGTCCTTAACAATTTCATCTTTCTATAATTGTTTTTATAAACCAAATTCAGAAGATTATGATGGTCCAAAAATACATTTGGTAAAATTTCTCCATTAATAATTTTAGCAGCTAATTCTCTTGAAATCCAAATTTTATCTATTCCTGAAAAAGATATATGTCTTTCTGAAAAATAGGTATACATTATTCTCTTGATCTATCAGTGTTTTGTCTCCATAAATCAATCAACTCTAAATTGTCCAAAAAATTTTTAAAAAAAGCTTTTGGTAATTTACCCTGAGTAATTTACAAAATAATGTGGCAACTATTGGCAATGGCTGAATGGGAACAAAAAAGAGGGAGGAGGAGGAGGAGAGAAGGAGAAGAAGATCATTTGAACATCATTGGCATTGACAAAATCACCATCAGTCAATTGCAGGCAACTTTACTAGGAGTTAAGAATGAAGGAAAATCCTAAAGCAGTATCTTTAATGACATGAAACGATATCTTTGTATTCTAGGTCCTTGGTTTAGACTCCATAAGTAGATAAAAAAATGCCACATCTATTCTAAACTTCTGGCTGACTGTATGACTTTAATTCAGTTATTGATCAGCTCTACCATATTCAGTTATCATTGCCAAAAACTGTAATATTCCTTAAAGTGGGGAATATTATTAAAAAACAGTTAACAATGAACCATTTTCTGGCTGTTCAATCTTTGACCCTCTTTTCTAAAGAATTCTTGTTCCTTTCATTTAAAATTCATTGGTGTCATTGGTCATATCCTGGAAACTAAAATGTCATCTATAATTATTTTTATAGCAACTCTGGCTTTATTTTAAGACTCCCAAATACTTATTTGTCCTTAATGCCTAGCCAGCTTTTCTGCTTGTTTTTTCCCCCCTTACTGCTAGTTTCTAGGCTGAATCCTTTTCTTAAGGCAACATTGTCTCCAATATAAATATTTTAAAATATTATTTATCTTATTTATGTAAGCACATCTTACCCTATACAATAGAAATGAAGTTAAATTTATATTTCTTCCCAGGGCCACATTTATATAATACACATTCTGAAAATAACAAATGGCATAATTAGCATGTATAAAGTTAGGTCACACACGTGTGTGTGTGTGTGTGTGTGTGTGTGTGTGTGTGTGTGTATTTAGTGAATTGTTTCCAAAGTGAGGGAATCACATTCCAATATTGTATGTGTTATGTAAGAAAATTTAAAATCTCATTAAATAATATAATATTTTGCAAAATATTTAGAATATTCCATACTGAAACCAAAACTGAATTAATATCAGCATGTCATCTCTTTATTTTCATTCTTCTTCTTCTTCTTCTTCTTCTTTTCGTTCTCCTCCTCCTCCTTCTCCTCCTCCTCCTCCTCCTCCTCCTCCTCCTCCTCCTCCTCCTCCTCCTCCTCCTCCTCCGTAGTGTAGCTGTAGAGGGACATGGCTTACTTACCCAGACTTTTGGAGAGTGATGCTAGATCTATATTTGGGCTGCTGGTATGTAATATTTTCCTTACGGTTCAATCAATCCTTATATCTTTATTTTATCTTTAATACTTTGTCCAGAATCATTTCAAATGTCAGCTCCAATAAGTAGACCAGACCAGAAAATCAACACCACAGGAAGACTAACAATACTTTCCTTGAGTTTCCTATAATAACAGATTCTTGTAAAGCTGATTGAACTGTACCACTTTCCCATTCTTATAATCTAGTGAACTGGGGAGGTAACTGTGTGAGTAACTTAAAAAAAATCTTTAGACTTAAAATAATGTTTTAGCCAGTTATCCCTAGTACTAGTAATGGTTCTTGTACATTTCCACAAAGGTCAATTTCTTTACTCTCTACACATTAGGAGCAAACAGATGAGACAGCACACCACATTTTGTGCAGCGAAGTAGAGTAGCTTAATAATAGCTAAAAATAATCATAATTATTCAGGGAAATCACAGTCATTCGAAAGCCACAAATTACAATGCAATTTTTTAAAGTGGGATTAAGTGGTGGTTACTTAAATTTGTAGTTTATTTTGTTTTAAATTGAATGTAATCACTATTGAGACTACTTTTCATACCTACCAAGGTAAAAAGGTAAAGAATTATCTGTAAAAGATTTCTGAAAGAGTATGAGTTTTGAATCACAAAATTCAACCAAACCAATGTAAATTTTCACATTGCTTTGATCTATGAATATATGATAGGAACTACTTCATTTTAGAAGAAATATGGGTAAGATCCTTTGTAATCCGATTACAAGAATGTTTTCTTTTTTTAAAAAAAATCATCTCTACAATTAATTCCTACTACAGGAATCTGAGAAAAATGTCAACAGTTCGAAGTTGCTACAGTTTTTGTGATGTCCTAGTTTCTTTCTTATCTTTTTTTTTCTTAAATAACCAGACATCTATAGAAATATAAATAGATGCTGTTTTAACACATGCATTTCTATATCGAAAAATCACAGCTTGTACTTCTTGGACAGGTGAAAATATGTAGTAAAAGAGATAATGAAACTTTGTGTCATAGGTGGTAACGTATGTTCTATTGCCCATGGGAAACAATGAGGAGGCTGTAAATTAAATAACAACTTTTGTGATGGCTTGCAAACTAAATTTAAATATTCAGAAAAATGAATAAACAGAAAGTTTTTCTAGCAAAAAATATAAGAAGAAATGTATACATTTAACATCTGAAGTACAAGTAGTATTATAAACCTTAAGAATTCCTCTTGAAGGTGTGGAAAACCACCATAGAGAAGATGCTTCCATGTTTCTGCTACATTCATTCTCCAATTCATCAAAAGCAGTTTGGAAACACAAATAGTCCTAACTTTACAAGTGCTTACTTAATGACTGTTTGTATTAAAAAGTGCTTAAATGATGGTTTGTATTAACAGAAGGGAGCATTATGGCTGTAAAGCAATTCTAAACATTGCAAAATATCCCCCATGGTCACATGATTGAAACTGGAGTGCTTGGCAACCTGTTCACACTTACAAGTGATGGCCAAGCATCCTGAGATCATGTGATCAACAATTTGCAATCTTCTGTGCCAGCTTCCCCAGAAAGCCAGTGGGGAAGCTAGCAAATAAGATTGCAATCTGCTGTAATCTGCTGTGATGACTTCCTCTTGCTCATGGAGGCTCACTGGCTCTTGTCCCTGAGTGCTGAAATCCTTTGGCAAGCAACTTTTTCACATTCTTTTTCAGCGTCTGAATGGAGGGACACTCGTGTCCAGCCTCTGCTGGAAATGTCAGGATCTGCTATCATCCTCTTAAGGTATGTTGCACTCCTCACCTGGGTCTTTGTGTCTTGTAACAACCTGCAAGATGGCTTAATGACCACAACTGGCAGTTTCAGGATTGTGGTAGTTGAGCAATATAGTCAGTGGTGGGATTCAAATACGTGAACAACCACTTCTCTGTGTGGATGCCGCTTCCGAAGTCCATTCTGGGTCTGGGCAACAAAAAAATAGCTACCAGTTTTGCTGAAGTGGTGCGAACTGGCTGAATCCCACCACTGAATGTAGTCATGTGACATCTTGCTTAACAATCATTTTGCTCAAGTCAAGAACCAAGGTTCTGGTCCCAATTAAGGTTGTAACCTGAGAATTACCTGTAATTCCTGATCATTGTTGGATCTGCTGGTTTGAAATGTTAACAAAAAGAACTGCTCACAGGTTTTGCAGTAAGAAATATCCCCTCAACCTTTCATCATCCAAATGAAACATAAATGTTTTATTTGTATATACATGCAGACCTTCTCAGCTTCAGTTCCTGCTGCATGCCTTTTTTTAGTTATCTACAAAGAAAACAAAATCTCAGCAGTCTTTATAAGGAAGAAAGCTACATTTCCATTTAAAAGTCCTGAAACCCAAATCGGGAAAAGGACCACCCACTATCAATGTATAGCTAAAGTGTGGCATAAAAAATAAAGAGAAAAGGGAGAAGGTAGATTTTCTATGGCTTCAAATACAGTGTGGTTGAACCAGAAATAAACTGACTCAATTCTCAAAGAATGCAGATATTATAGGATCCCAGAGGTACCTTTGAAGAGTTCTCACATGGGAATCATGTTATCATGAACCAACCTGTAAGAAAATGTAATTAGGATACAAACCAGCATACAAATATAAATTCCTATGACTGATATAAAAATGAGTATGTTTGTTGGCACTGTGGCCCTAAAACCTACTAGACAGGGTATCATCTTTCTGGATAATACAGAATTTTCTATAAATAGTAGAAATATAGCTTGGAGTTGTGTCCATTTTTTGAGATTCCATTTGGCCTTCTGGCTCAGAGCACTTTCTGTGAGCTTTGCCTGCATTGTTACTTTGACCTTGCTTAGATAGGCATGAACTGGCTACAGTGTTCAATAAGCTAATAATTCCTAGGTTGGATTACTGCAATTAATTATATGTGAGACTCACTTCAAAATGATTCAGGAGCTTCAACTAGCACAGTTAATATCTGAGAGAAAAGGTCATGGGAGGAAGTCCTTCTCTTTCTTCCTTTGAAAAGTTAAGTTTATTAAGTTACTTGAGGATAGATAGAGTGATGGTGTCTCAGGTATGGAACCAACATGTGGGAGTCATGGGGGTTTCACTAGTGCTATACTTTTTTTTCCTAGTCTGGTTATGAATATTACTTGCACAAGCATTAAAACATACTTTTTAATACTTAAAATTGCATTATTAAAACAGATTGATTTAGTTTTAAGGCTTCGCTGGCAGGTACTAAAAATTAACACTAATGTAAATAGTAGACTAGACTTTTCATATATGGATCTGTCAAAACCCACCAGGCCACACTGTCAAGACTTTTAATTCACCAGGTACGTCTTGTATGATCTACATCCAAGGACAGTAACTAGTGAAAATGTCCTTGTATAATGCTTCTTAATAGGGATGTGGTGGCTCAGTGGGTTAGGACGCTGAGCTTGTCAATCAGAACGTCGGCAGTTTGGTGGGTCGAATCCCGAGTGCCATGTAGCAGAGTGAGTGCCTGTTACTCATCCCAGCTTCTGCCAACCTAGCAGTTCGAAAGCACATAAAAATGCAAGTAGAAAAATAGGGACCACTACGGTGGGAAGGTAACAGCGTTCCGTGCGCCTTTGGCATCTAGTCATGCCAGCCACATGACCATGGAGACATCCTCGGACAATCGCTGGCTCTTCAGCTTTGAAACAGCTTTGAAACCTTAATGCTTCTTAATAGAAGGACATGAAAAACCTCTGCCTAACTACAGGCTTATCCAGACGTCCAAGGCATGAGTGGATACTTAGTCACTGAATCAGAAAGGAAGATTGGGAAGAAACTATAAAGAAGGCTACAAGACAAAACTAAGAGGGGGACACTTTGTTCAAGGCACAGAATAAGTAGCAATAGATTGAAAGTGGAAAGAAGGAAGATAAAGATTGGCCATTGGGATCTTCCCTATCATTGTCTCAAAGGGGCTTTTCCAAAAGACAACTGGATTTTCTTGATTTTTTTCCTTGAAGACATTTTGCTTCTCATCCAGGAGGCTTCTTCAGAACTAAAGAAGCTTCTTGGATGAGAAGCAAAATGTTTTCAAGGAAAAAAACCAAGACAGTCCAGTTGCCTTTCAGAAAAGCACTTTTTGGACAACCATGACCTGGATAACTGAGAATCTCCATAGAGATACCATATCATTATTATTATTATTAATACTAAAATTTATATGCTGCCCAATTCCCAGACCTTGTTAAAAACATTTGAAAACAAGGAAACAACAGACATAAAAAAGAGCAAAGATGGCAGAAATGACAAACTCAGATGAGACCAAAGGTAGAAAAAAAGGAAGAAAAAAAGAAAAGGGGGCTTCAGCCATGCTTGCCAAAAGCCTAGAAGAAAATTCTGGTCTTCAGGCTCCTTCAAAATACCAGCAAGGTGGAGTCCATACAAATCTGCAAAACTCATTCCAGAGGAAGGACCATGAGAGATTATGCCAACAGAGTAAAAAATCCAGAAAAGTCTGGTAGCACCTTTTCAAACTAACATTTTTTTAAAAATTAAAAGACATATCTATTATTGAACAAGAACACTTCACTTCATCAGAAGCAAAGGAGTGGCTAGGTTCCAAAAGAGGAATTATTTTGGAATGGAGGATAGGAAGGTATTGAAGACAGGAAAAAAAAGATGGTTATCCAGGCGTAGGTTCCACCATTTTAATGCATGTGGCCCCAGCAATCTCACACTCAATTTTGATGACAAAAATTCCTTTTAAAAATCATATGTAGCCACTTAGTTGCAACTGATGAAGCAAACTGCAGCTTATGAATGTTTATACCTTTTCATAAAAATTGTTAGACTGAAATGATCCTATCAGACTAGTTCTGATTTTTGGCTGCTGTTTCCCCTACTACCATGCTTAGGGATATGAAATTCAATTATTATTATTATTATTATTATTATTATTATTATTATTATTATTATTATTATTATTATTATTATTATTATTATTGTTGTTGTTGTTGTTGTTGTTGTTGTTGTTGTTGTTATTATTATTATTATTATTATTATTATTATTATTATTATTATTATTATTATTATTATTTCGCTGCCCTCATCGCGTCCGCAGATAATCGCCCAGCCGCCCTGTTTAGGGTGACCCGCTCCCTCCTTAATCAGGAGGTGAGTGGGGAACCCTTGCAGGGGCGTGCCGAGGAATTTAGTCAACATCTGTTGGACAAAATCGCTCGGATTCAGACCGGTTTGGACTCCGATTGGGCAGTATCAGACGATCAGGACCCGAGCGGTCTTGTCAATGTCACCTGGGAGGAGTTCGATCCTGTGACTCCGGAGGAAGTGGACAGGATCATGGGGAGGCTGAGCTCCACCACATGTTTATTGGACCCGTGCCCTTCCTGGCTGGTTTATGCAGCCCGGGAGGGGACACAAGGCTGGTTCCAGGCGGTTATATCTGCCTCTTTGAGTGAGGGTAGTTTTCCCGCCGCCTTGAAAGAGGCGGTGGTGAGACCTCTCCTCAAGAAGCCTGCCTTGGATCCAGTGATTTTGAATAACTTTCGTCCGGTCTCCAACCTTCGCTTTCTTGCGAAGGTTGTTGAGAGTGTGGTGGCGCATCAGCTCCCTCTGGTCCTGGATGAAGCAGATTATCTAGACCCGTACCAATCGGGCTTCAGGCCCGGGTACAGCACGGAGACGGCATTGGTCGCGCTGGTGAATGATCTCTGGAGGGCCCGGGACAGGGGATATTCCTCTGTTCTAGTCCTATTAGACCTCTCAGCGGCTTTCGATACCATCGACCATGGTATCCTGCTGCGGCGTCTCAGGGGATTGGGAGTGGGAGGCACGGTTCTTCAGTGGTTCTCCTCCTATCTCCTGGGACGCTCGCAGTCGGTGTTGGCAGGGGGGCAGAGGTCGACCGCGAGGCCTCTCGCTTGTGGAGTCCCTCAGGGGTCGGTCCTCTCGCCTCTCCTGTTCAACATCTACATGAAACCGCTGGGTGAGATAATTCGTGGTTTTGGAGTTGGGTATCATCAGTATGCTGATGATACCCAACTTTTCATTTCGACCCCAAACCACCCCAGTGATGCCCTCGACGTGATGTCCCGGTGCCTGGAGGCGGTCCGGGTCTGGATGGGGAGGAACAGGCTTCGACTCAACCCTGACAAGACTGAGTGGCTGTGCGTATCGGCATCTCGGGATATTCAGGATATCCCACCCCTCATTATGGGGGGTGAGTCATTATCTCCTGTAGATAGGGCTCGCAACTTGGGAGTCCTCCTAGATTCACAACTCTCCTTAGAAGACCATATTGTAGCTGTGACTAGGGGGGCCTTCGCCCAGGTTCGCCTGGTGCGCCAGTTGCGGCCCTATCTAGACCGGGATGCCTTGCGTACGGTCACTCATGCGCTCGTGACCTCTCGTCTTGATTACTGCAACGCTCTCTACATGGGGCTACCCTTGAAGACCACTCGGAGGCTCCAACTGGTACAGAATGCAGCCGCGAGAGTTGTACTGGGAGTCTCCCGATACTCCCATGTCACACCTTTACTCCGCGAGCTGCATTGGTTGCCAGTTGTCTTCCGGGTGAGGTTCAAGGTGTTGGTAATGACCTACAAAGCCCTTCATGGCATGGGTCCAGAATACCTTGGGGAGCACCTGCAGCCGGCGTCAACTTCCCTCCGCCCAGTACGCTCCCACAGAGAGGGCCTCCTCAGGGTGCCACCGGTCAAAGAATGCCGACTGGTGGCCCCCAGGGGGAGAGCGTTCTCTGTGGGTGCACCGGATTTATGGAACCATCTTCCGGTTGAGCTCCGGATGGCGCCCGATCTCCGCTCCTTCCGGCGCAATCTTAAAACTTATCTCTTTAAACAAGCTGGCCTGGCCTGATGGGATGGGGTGGGATTTTTATAAACGACTTTAATTTTAAATTTGTATTAATTTATGGGCATTGTTTAATCATGTTTTAATAATAATTTTAATTTTTGTATCTAGTTTTTATGTATTGCCCTGTTCACCGCCCTGAGTCCCTAGGGAGAAGGGCGGTATACAAATTAAATTAATAAAATAATAAATAAATTATTATTATTATTATTATTATTATTATTATTATTATTATTATTATTATTATTATTATTATTATTATTATTATTATTATTATTATTATTATTTATTGAATTTATATACTGCCCTTCTCCCAAAGGACTCAGGGTGGTGTACAGGGCAATAAAATATAACATACAAAAGTTAAAAGTAAAATTAAATTAATTTAGCCCTAACAATAAATAGTTAAAAATAAACCCAAACCCTTAGTCCAGGCCGGCCTGTTCAAACAACCAGGTCTTCAGATCAGAGCAAAGAGCGAAGGTCAGGAGCCATCCGGAGCTCAACAGGCAATTGATTCCAAAGGGCTGGCACGCCCACAGAGAATGCTCTCCCCCTGGGAGCCGCCAGCCGGCAGTCCCTGACCGACAGCACCCTGAGGAGGCCCTCTCTGTGGGAGCGCACAGGACAAAGGGAAGTTGACGCCGGCAGCAGGTGCTCCCATAAGTAATCAGGACCCATGACATTTAGGGCTTTATAGGTCATCACCAGCACCTTGAATCTCACCCAGAGGGCAACTGGAAGCCAATGCAGCTCACGGATAAGAGGTGTTACATTGGAGTATCGGGAAACCCCCATCACAACTCGCACAGCCGCATTCTTCACCAGTGGAAGCCTCCGAGTGGTCCTCAAGGGCAGCCCCATGTAGAGAGGCCTTGAATGTTCTCCTGTTAGAAAAAAGTAACTACAAAACGGTCAACAGATTATTGATAATTCTGGATGTTTCAGCAGAAAGTCAGCAGAAAGATTTTGAAAAATTACATTCTTTTCTTTTCCTAAAGTAATCTTAAGCAGCCAATGTATGGTGTGTCATAAGACATACAGGGATTTTTTGTGTGTCTGTGTTTTCCTTCCGATTATGATTATTTTGATTCAGAAGACTCAGAACTACTACTTTTCAGTGATGTTACCCCAACAGAGAAACAAGCCAAATTTTGAAACTTGTGTTTATTCATTGTTTTCAATATGTAGCGATGACCTAGTAACTCTGATGTTTCTCTCAATTTGAAACATTTACAAATAGCCATCCTTTCAACACATTTTGAAGAGTGTCCTTCCAAGCGGGGCAGGTTTGTAACAGGTGATTTCTGAACAGATTTTTTCTTCGTTACCTGGATATTTTTTTGCAAATATCCTGAGATGGCGTATTAGACCAGCAAGTGATGATCTTAAAATACACTTTAGCTAGAATTGTGGGAAAATATTCACACTTCTAGCAAAACTGTCAAAAATCCTATTTTTGTCACATTTATTTAAAAGAAAAAGTGGTTGACAGTTGCTTGACGGTTTCTTGTTATACGTTTAAACACGTGAGTTATCAGCACTTTGCTATCTGCAGAGGTATCTGAACATTAATGAACTGACCTAAATTTCTATTTGTTAAGCAGAAAGGTAGTTTAAAGCCCTTAAATTTATTAATATATCTGAAAATAAAGCAGAAAGGTTGTTAGAGTACTTGACAACTTTCTTCATCCCCAGTACAGATTCAGAATTAATCAGCACACCAGCTCATACTTTTCATTTCAAATCCAAGGCACAGTTTCCAGTTAGCATCAAGTTAACCTCAGCTAATTCAGTGAAAGAGCAAGTGGCTTTAAAGAGATTGTATGTCCAGTAACCGACAATACCTTTCTATGTTTTAATTTAAGTTCATTATTTTCCTTCTTTCTCCTTCCTTCACCACCCTATACTGTCTTGTCTTTTTGTCAACATCTTATTACTTAAGTCAAAAGATGCTCCCATAGATGTCTGCATAGATTTCTGTATTACACCCCATCACAAATGGGTGTCACTGTCCAAGAAATATCAAAATGCTCTTTCCCTCTCTCTCTCAGTCTCTCACACACACACATCTCCAAAGGCAGAAGCTAAGAAATTCTACTTCTAGATGAAATATATATCTTTTTAATATATTTTGCATCTCAACTAAATTTTCAACTAAATTTATAACTCCTGGTTATAGTGGCATGTGATATGCACAGAATAAAGAAGGCCCAAGGGAATTGTTAACTCTGTAAATCAGATAACAAGACTTTATAAGACTGCCAATGGCCATATAGCAAGAAGTTTGGAACTTTGCCTTAAATAGGTCTGGTTCTTTAAACTGGCTATTTGACTATTGCCTTAAATAGGTCTGGCTATTTAAACTGACAACCTGACAACCTGAGTTATGATCTACTGAATCTGAGGATTTGAAATTAGATTCATTTTGATGTATAAACTAATTGTTTTATATTGCCATTGTTTTGTAAATTACTCCTTATTTGGATCTTATTTTATTTTATTTAATGAGCTGTAAATGTATGAATTATCATTAATGTGGAAAATGAAAGCTATTAATTAACATGTCCACCAGTCAGCATATTTGCAATTATTTATTTATTTATTTAATTGATTTTATATACCGCCCTATTCCCAAGGACTAAGGACGGTTTACAGGGCGAATTAAAACAATACAAATAAATACAATTAAAATAGAATTAAAATAAGACTAGCCCACAATTAAAACAAATTAAAAATTAAAATTTAAAGTTAAATTAAAATCCCCTCAGTCCAGGCCAGAAAGATCAAACAACCAAGTTTTCAGGTCCCGGCGAAACGAGCAAAGGTCCGGGGCAGTCCGAAGTTCCACTGGCAGTTCATTCCATAGGGCAGGCGCGCCCACAGAGAATGCCCTCCCCCTTGGAATCACCCACCGGCATTCCCTAACCGGCAGAGCCCTAAAGAGGCCCTCCCTGTGGGAGCGCACAGGACAATGGGAGGCTGATGCTGGCAGCAGGTGCTCCCTGAGATAATCTGGACCCATGCCATTTAGGGCTTTATAGGTCATCACCAGCACCTTGAATCTCACCTGGAGGGGAACTGGAAGCCAATGCAGCTCACGGAGAAGAGGTGTTACATGAGAGTATTGGGAAACTCCCATTACTACTCGCGCAGCTGCATTCTGCACCAGCTGAAGGCTCCAAGTGGTCCTCAAGGGCAGCCCCATGTAGAGAGCATTGCAGTAGTCTAACCGGGAGGTCACGAGCGCATGAGTGACTGTGCATAGGGCATCTCGGTGCAAATATGGTCGCAACTGGTGCACCAGGCGAACCTGGGCAAAAGCACCCCTGGTCACGGCTCCTATGTGATCTTCCAAACTGAGCCGTGAATCCAGGAGGATGCCCAAGTTACGAGCCCTATCAGTGGGGGTAACACCTCACCCCCCATCATTAACGATGGACCAAAATGGTTCACCCGAGATGCCGGTATGCACAGCCACTCAGTCTTGGCAGGATTGAGACAAAGCCTGTTTCTCCCCATCCAAACCTGAACCACCTCCAGGCAACGGGACATCACGATGACGGCATCACTGGGTTCATTCGGAGTGGAAAGAAAAAGCTGGGTATCATCAGCGTACTGATGATACCCCACCCCGAAACCGTGAATGATCTCACTCAGCGGCTTCATATAGATGTTGAACAGGAGGGGAGAGAGGACTGACCCCTGAGGAACTCCACAAACGAGAGGCCTCAGGGCGGATCTCTGCCCTCCCATCAACACCAACTGCAAACAGCCCAGGAGGTAGGAGGAGAACCACTGTAGAACAGTGCCCCCCACTCCCAGTCCCCTGAGATGTCGCAGTAAGATACCATGGTTGATGGTATCAAAAGCCGCTGAGAGGTCTAATAGGACTAGGACAGAGGAATAACCCCTGTCCCGAGCCCGCCAGAGATCATTCACCAGCATGACCAATGCCATCTCTGTGCTGTACCCAGGCCTGAAGACTGATTGGTACGGGTCAAGATAATCGGTTTCCTCCAGGAACAGAGGAAGCTGATGCGCTACCACACTCTCAACAACCTTCGCTAAAAAGTGAAGGTTGGAGACCGGACGATAGTTATTCAAAATCACTGGATCCAGGGCAGGCTTCTTGAGAAAGAAGCAGATATTACTGCCTGGAACCAGCCTTGTGTCTCCTCCCAAGCTGAATAAACCATGGAGAATGCCTGCTATCCATGGAGAATGCCTGCTAGAACCTGTGCATATCAAATTATATGATGTTAACAAAGTTTAAACTCCATCACAGAATTTCTGCAATCTAAAGGGATCCAGATCTCCCTATGCTAGGGTCTTCTAAACCAGGTTGACATCAGTACAATTTAATTCTTAAACATTATGCTGTTTCTTTTAACTGATTACATATTATGAACCTCACAGAATAGTAAGTTCATCCACGTATCTTTCTTTTTCCTAGCCAATATACAGCACTGGATGCACTCTTGAATTCTTTTCAAAGCAACAGCACATTGGAAAGCAATTATATAAATGACTTTGGAACTGTTCATCGGTGATGATTCTCTGAAAACAGAATGGAATGTGACCAGATTTGCAGCTCTATGTTTCTTAGTGCCAACAAATACATCAAAAGAAAATGAAGAGGCCAGGAGAATATATGCAGCTGCCTTGTTACACATTCATACAGAAATATCAACTCAGGTCACATATATACAAAGTTCCTGATTAGTCCCTTTAAAGTAAGAACGCTCAGGTTCATCATTACACTTATACAGAAGAAAATAGAGGCTCCTCTTATAGCCCTTGCCGATAGAGGGATTTCAGCCCTAAAAGGCAGACCATGCCAAGAAATAGACTCCACAGAAGACTAAAAACAGAACTGGCCTTCATAACATTGTTCTGCAGGTCTCGTTGTGTTTCTACTTCTCCCTCTTTTATATGCATATGAATTGAGGGGGTGGGGAGTTTATGTGATGTTTCTGTAATCCTCATTGTTTGGACTTAAACCATGTTTCCCTTTTTGATGCTTTGGTAACAGGTTTTTCCCTTGTCAATCAAAACCATCTTCTTTGTTCGCTATGTATGCTTTTCCTATATAAGCAATGATGGAAAGAACTTACGTATAGTATATGCATTGGAACTGTACCCAGATAGCTAGGCTCAATTAGGAATGTTTCTCTTTTATGACACTTGGAATTCTTGGAACACACAGGGTTTGGCCTGATTTTGCAAGAGTTTTCTTAATTGTTGTTATCCCTTAATGGGGAAAAAGTTGGAAACATAGTTATATGTAGGATAGAGAAGGGAAAAGGACTGGTATCACAGTATAAATATAGGGAAAAGACATTTGAGAATAAGAATCATATGTAGAAACTATGTGCTGACTAGAGCATTGGTTTGAGGATGATTTAGTACAGGATTACAAGAGTAGGGAAAGCTTATTGTTGTACAGGAATGGCAGATTTCCATACAGATGTACATCTCCAGCCCTCAAAATATGAACTCCAGAATTCTTACCCAGTCACCCCTCCAACTCCAATAAATAATGATATTTATTCCATCTCAGTCAGTCTTCCCACTACAAAACTGATGAAAACAAGTTTAGATAAATTGATAAATCGAGGTCTAACCACTTCGCCACCCTTATCGCGTCCGCAGATAATCGCCCGGCCGCCCTGTTTAGGGTGACTCGCTCCCTCCTGAATCAGGAGGTGAGGGAGGAACCCTTGCAGGGTCGTGCCGAGGAGTTTAACCAGCATCTGTCGGACAAAATTGCTCGGATTCGGACCGGTCTGGACTCTGAATGGGCAGAGTCTGTCGAGCAGGACGCGGGCGGTCTTGTCGATATCACCTGGGAGGAGTTTGATTCTGTGACTCCGGAGGAAGTGGACAGGATCATGGGGAGGCTGAGCACCACCACATGTTTATTGGACCCGTGCCCTTCCTGGCTGGTCTATGCAGCCCGGGAGAGGACACGCAGCTGGTTCCAGGCAGTTATATCGGCTTCTCTGAGTGAGGGTAGCTTCCCCGCCATCTTGAAAGAGGCGGTGGTGAGGCCTCTCCTCAAGAAGCCTGCCTTGGACCCAGCTGTATTGAACAACTTTCATCCTGTCTCCAACCTTTGCTTTCTTGCGAAGGTTGTTGAGAGTGTGGTGGCACTTCAGCTCCCTCTGGTCCTGGATGAAGCGGATTATCTAGACCCGTACCAATCGGGTTTCAGGCCCGGGTACAGCACGGAGACGGCATTGGTCGCGCTGGTGAATGATCTCTGGAGGGCTCGGGACAGGGGGCATTCCTCTGTTCTGGTCCTATTAGACCTCTCAGCGGCTTTCGATACCATCGACCATGGTATCTTGCTGCGGCGTCTCAGGGGATTGGGAGTGGGAGGCACGGTTTTACAGTGGTTCTCCTCCTATCTCCAGGGACGTTCGCAGTCGGTGTTGGCAGGTGGGCAGAGGTCGACCGCGAGGTCTCTCATTTGTGGAGTTCCTCAGGGGTCAGTCCTCTCGCCTCTCCTGTTCAACATCTATATGAAACCGCTGGGTGAGATCATTCGTGGTTTTGGAGTTGGGTATCATCAGTATGCTGATGATACCCAGCTTTTCCTTTCGACCCCAAACCACCCCAGTGATGCCCTCAACGTGATGTCCCGTTGCCTGGAGGCGGTTCGGGTCTGGATGGGGAGGAACAGACTTCAACTCAACCCCGACAAGACCGAGTGGCTTTGCATACCTTCATCCCGGGTTTATTCGGACATCCTTCTCTGTGGGCGCCCCGGAGCTATGGAACCAGCTACCGGTTGAGCTCCGGACGGCGCCCGACCTTCGCTCCTTTCGCCGCGAGCTAAAAACATACTTTTTTGAACAAGCTGGCCTGGCCTGATGAGGGGATTGGGGGGGGGTTGCTACTGTTTTTTATTAGGTTTTAATGATGTATTTTAGTATGTGGGCATTTATTTAATCTTGTTTTAACTTTTGTAATTTGTATTTTTATTCTTGCCCTGTTCACCGCCCTGAGTCCTTCGGGAGAAGGGCGGTATAGAAATAGTATTAAATAAATAAATAAATAATAAATACTTGAATGCAATCATTTTCGAATTGTATATTGAACAATACATCATCATATGTAATTCTGTATGCTTGATTTTTGGACCTTTTCATCATTGGCTATGGGGATATTATTTATTCCAGCAGTACTGATTTTAACTAATGTGCCTCTTGACCAATAAATAGATTCTGAATGCTTGTTTTCTTATTTTTCTGTATTTGAACCTCTACACGAAAAGACCAGGGTCCCTTCCAGTTCTGTTATTCTGTTATGTTGTTGTTAAGATTATACTGCAGTCTGCACCATAAGAATGTTCTCTTTCTGATTCTTCACCTTTTCTAGTTCTTTTTTTTAATCAATTCATTTCCCCTATCTAGGTGTTCATAATTTGCTAACAGAAAATTCTCAGAGCATGAAGTTTGAGGCTGAAAATAAACACATTTTTTATACAAAGTTTATAGTGTGATTGATTTTTTTTCCTCATAAATTCACCAAGAATCATATTAGGAATGTCCTTTCTGATTATACAGATGGAGTGAAAGAGAAAGGAATGTCAAAGCAATGTTTCATAAATTGCATTTGCATGTATCAGTTTGAGTACAATAACATATTTCCAGCCTCCAATGAATATTCAATTTATTTCATAGTATCCTATTCAATTCTTATAAATCAAGCATCATAACTATCAGCTTCTGAAGGTGAAAAGAAGTAGACAATCTGTCCCTCAAGGCTATCAGTTACATTATGTGCATTCACACAATTTGGGAAGTTATCTTTCCAAAATGGTAAGACAACTGACCTACCACAGTCACTCATTATTACTTCAGAAAAATAATATTGCGTTGATGAAAATGGCAAACTCTATGGTTTTAATCCTGGGCAGATCTTTTTGGAACCTGTTAATAAAAGGTAAAGGTAAAGGTTCCCCTGCACATGCGTGCTAGTCGTTTCCGACTCTAGGGGCCGATGCTCATCTCCGTTTCAAAGCCAAAGAGCCAGCGCTTGTCCGAGGACGTCTCCATGGTCATGTGGCCGGCATGACTAGACGCCAAAGGCGCACGGAACGCTGTTACCTTCCCACCGTAGTGGTCCCTATTTTTCTACTTGCATTTTTACGTGCTTTCGAACTGCTAGGTTGGCAGAAGCTGGGACGAGTAACAGGCGCTCACTCTGCTACGCGGCACTCAGGATTCGACCCGCCAAACTGCCGACCTTCTAATCGACAAGCTCAGCGTCCTAACCCACTGAGCCACCGCGTCCCTAACCTGTTAATAATGTACAGCAAAAATAAAATGTACAGTAGTTCTTTATTAATTCTCAGTTGTATATTATAGGAAACAGTGTATGTCAATATGTTACTTAAGCAATACAGCAGGTTTTACTTTGTAACTTTCTCCTAATAGATGATGCTTACTTGCAATTGTACACTTAGACTTGTTGTGTCTGTCTAACATCTCATTATGTAGAATTATTGTTGCCAAGAAGGATTTTTAAGTTTTTATTTTTCTTTTTAATGGTGACAAGGTATCATCTAGATGGCAGTAAAACAAATCAATGAGAAAAGAGGTGGAAATTCAGCCTCAAAATACTAACTTTGCTTATGAAATGCTTTCAATGCAAACTGAAATGACCAAAACAAAAGAAAGAGGCAGATGATATGATTTTGAATTTGTTGCTGCTACTACTAAAAATGGTGATTTCTTGCAAAGCATACAGACACATATATAATGTAGTGCAATGAGGCACCTCTTAAAGGCTTTTTTTAAGGTGAATAGATACTTTCAACCACTGAAGCATTTCTGCATAGATGAATAAACGTATCTTGCCCAAGAATTCATATGAATGAGATTAAGTGAATTTATGGAGTTAATATCAATCAGAATAGTTCAGCCCCCTGCTCAAGCAGAAGACCCTATACCATTTCAGACCCAGTAACTGTCCAGTCTCTTCTTAAAAACCTTCAGTGATGAAGCACCCAAAACTTCTGATGGCAAGTTGTTCCACTATTTAACTGTCCTCACTGTTAGGATTCAGTCCACTCAATTCTGCTTCTCGCAGAGGCAACAGTGAACACAAAGTTGTCCACACAAATCTTCTGCAATGCACAGAAGATGACACGAGAAGAATATGTTGTATTCTTATACAAAAAGGTGGGGTGAAGAATATAAGTGTTAACTACTGTATTATCTAAATAGGATATATGATGACAGAGAAATGATAGAGAGGTGATAAGAGAGAGAGAGAGAGAGAGAGAGAAGAGAGAGAGAGAGAGAGAGAGAGAGAGAGAGAGAGAGAGAGAGAGAGAGAGAGAGAGAGGCAGGAAGACAGTAGGAGAGACAGAGAAGTACAGACAGCTGCAGTGCAACTAATGGATAAGCCTGCTTGATTTTGCAGCCTACATGAAACACCTAGGAGAGAACAAAACTGCTCTCTTTAGCCAAGTCCTGTCCATGTTATCTATAGTGTATACACTTACATATCTATCATGTCTATATTATCTACATGAGCTGAAATTCTATCATGGCTCCAAATTATTCTTTCACCCTTTCTGGCAGTAAACATATCAAAATCAATGTAATAATTAAACACCAATGTGATGCTTTTTTTAGCCAACCAATGACTAGCTGTCTAATGGTTACTGATAAATCAAAAGCACAAAGCTAAGTTGTTGTTGTTAGCTGCGAAGTCGTGTCCGACCCATCGCGACCCTATGGACAATGTTCCTCCAGGCCTCCAGGACACTACCATCTTCTGGAGTCCATTTAAGCTCACGCCTACTGCTTCAGTGACTCCATCAAGCCACCTCATTCTCTTTCGTCCCCTTCTTCTCTTGCCCTCAATCTTTCCCAGCATTAGGTTCTTTTCCAGTGAGTCCTTCCTTCTCATTAGGTGGCCAAAGTGTTTGAGTTTTAGCTTCAGGATCTGGCCTTCTAAAGAGCAGTCAGGGTTGATCTTCTTTAGGACTGACCGGTTTGATCGCCTTGCAGTCCAAGGGACTCGCAGGAGTCTTCTCCAGCACCAGAGTTCAAAGGCCTCAATTCTTTGGCGCTCAGTCTTTCTTATGGTCCAACTTTCACAAGACTTTAAAAGATAATATTTAGACTAGCCTGAAAAATCATCATGAATGTTGGGAAAATACCAGACCTGGTTATACATAAGTAATGGAGATATTGTGCACCTTTTTAGCTACAGAACTTTGCTTTTAAACTGGAAAGTTTCTTTCTCTTTCTCTCTTGTTTGTAAGTTTTTTATACAGTCCTTCCCAACCATTTTCATTCTAACCATCAGATTCTGTGAGGTTTTGTGAAGAGCACTTTAGCTGGCACTTCTGTCTTATTTTGAAACACTCAGTGCTTGCTTTCCATTCTTCCTTCTTATCCTACCAAACCAGCCATGGCCACAAATCAGTTGTCAAGCCCTTTCTCAACAGTGTTTCAACAAAAACCATGAGTGATTGCTCTGCTCTGATTAACTGTTTTGCCTGGTTCATTCTTCAGAAAAGAAGAGCTGAGGTTTAAAATTCAAAAGCAAAATCTTGATCCCAAATGATAAAGGCATCAATATGTACAAGATTGATGTACAACTAATGTACAAATACATTAGTTTGGTAAAGAATCAGCAAAGTCCAGAATATTTAACATCTATTCTCATTGGCTTTAGGGGGACTAAACAGATATAAATTCAAGTTATTTTCTATAAACTAGGTTATTTATCTAGTCCCTTCCTTAAATATTGCTTTATTTCAGTTATGTGTGTTCTTAGATCTAGTTAGTTACATTCAGGGCTTTTTTCCTCATAGAACGCTCAGAACGGAGTTCCGGCACCTTTTTTGGATGGAACCTTGTAGGGTAGGCAAGGCGGGTTGTATGACGTCTGTGAGTTCCGGCACCTTTTTATTTTACAAAAAAAGCACTGGTTACATTCATGCCTCACCTTCAATTCTCAAATATACACACACAGAGAGAAACACACATCAGCCATGTTTTGCGGGTTGGGGTAAAGCAAAAAAAAAAAAATCCATACAACTTTCTAGGGTTCTCCCTTAGCTGTGGCTTAGGAGCTGTGTCTGGAAAGAGGAGCCCAGCACAATATGTCCTATGCCATTCTGGACACTGAATTATCCTCTCCAATTCACCAAAGGGATGAATCAGATTTCTGCCCCTGACTGACTGTGATCCACCCACAAGAGTCTTAAAGTTAGATGAGTTAGACTCAAATCTTAAATGTAATTAAACCTAAAAACCCAGGTGTTTCTCTTTAATTGCAACTGAAAAATATGAAATTAATCTCTTCCATTATATATATATTCATTTAATCAGTGAAAAGTAATCTGAAACTGAATTTAACAGGAACTACATCCTTTTATGAGAGGATGATCCATGAGAAATCATACACAAAACATTGTTATTTTTCTTTCAGAACTGGTATAATTGCCTTTTGGGGCAGAAAGAAAAATCCTGTCGAGTTTCAGATTATTAGGTAAAAGGATTTTATGTTATTCCATAATATCAGTGTTTTTGTTAGTGGAAAAGTCTGCAAGGGATTTGGCCAAAATATAATGTTAAAAGTAGCTTTATTTTGAAATAATACCAGGGGAAAAAAACACATTTGTTTTCATTTGCATAGGATTAGTAAAGGGAATCCAACGCTTCAGTTATAGAATTTGTGGGCTAATGAACCTATCCTCAAAGGGAATTAAGTTTGGGATACCTGATTTCATATTTTATGTGGCCAGGTTTCCCACTAGCTATATGTACTGTTGTTACTGTTGTTGTCATGTATTAAATTTATATCCCAACCATCTCCCAACAACTCTGTGCAGTTGCCACATGGTCAATAGTTACAATTCCTTCCTTCCTTCCTTCCTTCCTTCCTTCCTTCCTTCCTTCCTTCCTTCCTTCCTTCCTTCCTTCCTTCCTTCCTATATTGCATTTTTCAACTGTGAGTATTCTTAGTTTTGATTTTTGTCTTACTGTATTAAATTATTTCAATTACACATTGTAGAAACCCAGAAAAAAAACAGTATCTATTGTCCTTGCTTCTTTGTTTAATTCCCATAGGAAGGCAGAATATGATCATTAGTATGGACAATGGTGAAAAAAACTTTACCAACGATGGAAGAATGGATGGTGAAGTTGATGGAGTTGGCTCAGATGGCAAAAATGACAGCTTTGATTAGATAAACGACATAGATTAATTTTATGCTGATTGGGAGCCTTTTTAAAAAATTCTGGTTAAAACAGAGCAAAATGAAATCATGATATATGGGTTTGATGATTGGAAAATAGTAGATAATAGAAATTGAAAGTTATGTTGTAAAATTAGAGTAAGAGCTACTGTAAATTTATATTTATGTCTTTTATAAAATAAAATTGGAAATCATTTTGTTATATTTCTCTTTCTTTCTACTCTTTTGGCTCTGTTTTACTTGTTCTTTCCTTTGTTCTATTTTCTTTTAAATATTAGTTTCTGTTAGTCTTTACTCTTTTATATTAAAAAAATCCAATATTTATCTCAAAAAACCAAGATTTTAAAATCTTTTCTTTGTTTCATCCACTGGTATTTTAATGAAGTAGTCTGAGTTAATTATTTAATGCTATGCTTCTTATATCCTATTTGGAAATGACTAGTTTGTAATATATACCACTTATTTCCAAATTATTTGTCCCTTCCTTAGATAACAAATAAATATTTCATGGACATGCAGAAAGGACTGCATTTTCTACTGCCTGGTTTTAAAAATTACAGATTCCCATATCTGCCTTGTTTTTTTCTTGCTTTCTTTGATTTTCCAATTTTTATATAACATGTTTTCTTCCATTCAAGCTTTTCACTTCATTGCCTGTTATGTGATTTTTAAAAAATATATTTTGAAGGCAATATACAGTGATTCTAAATTATATCACCAGCATCAGATTAGTTTAGGGTAGGGTAAATACAGTTTGATCTCTCTTTAAGCCTGTTTCTAGTCCAAAGTTGTCCTTAGACTATGTGAGAGGCAGTTTGATATGTTAAATCAGGTGATTTACAAACATCCAATATAATTATAAGTTGTATTAAAAGCATTAAGAATTAGAATTTGACTGTAATGCCCTGTAATGCCCATCACATTAGCGAAATATATTGTACTTAAATATCTTTCAGGGAGGTTAATAGCCATAAAAACATTATGGTTTAAGTATTCCACCTTTAGTTAGTTTATTCATCTTTCAGTATCTCTGCATATAAAATGTTGTTGCCATTGCATTTTATAGAAACAAAATCCCATGTTTTCTTTCAATCTGCTTATCCATGATACCTAAAGGAAAAGTTTCAATTTTACACTCATTTTTCATATTTCCTCTTTTTAAAATATTTTAAAATATTTTTCATATTTCCTTTCAATATTAATATTTAATATTTCTTCACTAAAGATGATAAAAAGTACCTGCACAATGATTACATGTCCAACACTTATTTGATATTCCTTATATATATTTGAAAATTTCTCAGGAGTAAAATACCAATGATACATTATTTTACAAAAGTTTTATTTCCATATATAAATCAATGAAAATTTCAATACATTTATCACATATTTCCCATTGATCAAGCATGATATTATATTCATTTTTTTGCCCATTTAATCATACACTCTTTAACACATTCATGCTTCTAGTTTATTTCCAACAATTTATATCCCTTTGCAATGTGGTGTTTTGTTATTAGTACGTTTAATAGATACCCTTTCAAAATCTGTTTTTTTTTTTCATCTACAAAATTCACTTTAAATCTTTCTGCCAATTAAGCTTAGGCAAACCACTGACAACTATAACCTGGCTTTTCCAGCTCTTCTCTTGTTTTTTTAATTTAAGTTGTCTTCCGGTAAAAATTAAACCCAACATTTCTGAATGTGATTAGAGAGTGAGTTTGGTGAGCTTAGTGGCCTTATGAAAGGCTTCACTGCTTCTAAGAGCAAAGATATCATCTTCCTCAGCTGTTGGTGCAGAAACCCATGGGAGATCTCTGTTTTAGATCCTCATTGTTAGAAGGAGCCACTATTCAAAGCACTTGTGGGTGATTTTCTGATCTGTCCCTCTCTTGAGAGATTTGAAGAACCAGTCTACTTTTGGCCTTTCATCCTTCACAGTGATTATCATCTCTGGTCATTCATGGAGAGGTCTTCAATGACTTATATCAGAAACTAATCGTTTCTTACCTGACATTATGACTCTCTCCATTTTAGCTGAGCCAATGTTCGTTTCAGTCACTTTTATGCATACTTTATCTTTATTATGTTTATTTGAGCTATCTCAAATGCCACACCAACATTTTAATGTTCCATCTTTATTTGGGAAGGCACCTATGTTTATAGTATTTCCCAAAAATGCTTTAAAAAAACAACAAATTCTGGTTTCCTGGGAACTCTGATTTTGCCAAAAGTGATTTCTTCTTATTCTATACTATTCAATTGTCTTTAAAATTGCTGCAGCCTACTTAAATTCATCTGATCCTTCTTTAATTATCTTAAGGCAAAGAGTTTCTTTAAACTTTTTTAATCTTGTTATTCTTCATATTCTCCAGATTGCTGATACCAATTCATAATTTATTCATCTTCTTTCTAGTCAGATTTTCTATTTTGGTGATACTTGCTGATTCTTCATGTCTTTCATCATCTTTCTTATCCATCTCAGAAGTTAATAAATTTGCACTTCAAAACGTCATTTGTTTGATTATCTTCATTTTCATTTATGTTGTTCTCAATATTATTCATATTCTCAGCTAACTTTTTCTTGCAATTTGGTGTCTATAAATCTTTGTTGATCCATTAATTGCTATTGCCCATTTCTGAGTGTGAGTTTAAAATATTGAACATTCTCTTTTGAAATTCCTTGGTTTGCTTATTTGCTTGTTTTAATCTTGGCTGGTCCTTTCAAGAACTTTTGAGTTGGCAGTTCTGGTTGCCTAGCAGCTGAGCCAGGTAGCCCATTTATCTACTGATACCCAGAGCCCATATCACCTTTTTCTATTGACATTATATGTCACTTTTTAAAAATGCATTACTAACTTTTGCTAAAAGAAGAGATAAAATGTGAGCTTTTAAACAATTAACTGGCTCTTGAGACTTGGCTTTTGTCTGCAGGTACAATTACACACAAGCAGATGCTGATCACTTTTGAAGTAAGGCATGGATGGAAAATTATTGCCAATGTGAAAAATACTGGAATTTAAATTGCGATAACCTCCGAAAAGTCACAGAATCAGAGGTTTTTTCATCCTTGAAATAAAGTGTGCTGCAAGCAGTTTAAACCTTGTATATGTCTTTTGAGCCAATTAGGCCTTTTGGCTCAGGGTTTTCATTGGGGAGGGGGTGGACAAGAACAATCAGCTAGCTACAAACTAAGATGAAGTGTGTGGTATGCTGGAATGCAATATTACTCTTGGTATTGGCTTTTGCAGTGATTCAAGAATCTAATTATTTATGCTCCCCCCACCCTGCTCAGGGTATATCTCCACTTAAATTACTCTGTCTTGTGTTCATGCTGGCTTGTCCCTAAGCTGGCTTTAAAAAATTCTATAGGTACTGAGACACCTTGGCAACAGTTTGCAAGACACCCTACCCAGCTTGCAGGCTACCAATTGTTTGCAATTAACAATTTCCCCACTGCTGTACTCCTCCACCTTTTTGTTCCAATAGCTTTACTTCCTAAAAGATCAAAATAGACAAATATAGGGGCACAAGAAGCCCAAAAACCTATGCACTGTCTGGCAGCAGGGAATGAATTGCATTTGAGGTGTTTAAAATCAATGAAACCCTGTAGTTGTTAAACCCTGGACTTCTTTAAAACAATAGCAAACAGGTTGGGGATATTACTCCTAAGAAAAGAAAAGAAATGTAAGAAAAAGTTTCTTTTAGTCTGAACTTACAACTTCCTCTGTGAAAAATGAAGACATGAAACATTATTTTAATAATGCTGGTAAAGGATTATATAAAAACATTATAGTGCATGATAAGCAATTGTTCACTTAACAAAATGATCTATCCTCAATAGTCAATAAATTAGTAAAGGATAGTCTGTGAGATTTAAAATGCTCTAAACCAGTGTTTCCCCATCTAGACTGGGGTGCCCAACCCCTAGTCTGTGGACCAGCACAGGTCCACGGTATGCCAGTAACCAGGCAGATAAACAAGCAAAGCCCCATCCATAGGATGCATGCAGCACAAGAACCCATGCCCTTTCTGGTCCATGGAAAAACTTTTCTCCACAGAACCGGTCCCTGGTGCCCAGATTGGGGGCCGCTGATCTAGACAACTCTAAGAAGTATGGCCTTCAACTTCCAGCATGTTCCTGGGGAATTCTGGGAATTGAAATTCACACATCTTAGAGATGCTGAAGTTGAGAAACACTGGTGTAAACCAGACAACAGGAGCACTTGAGGAAACATAACAGGGAAGACCTAAAACAGAAAAAAATAAACTTAAACTTGATTTGAAGGTGAGAGGGGTATTAACAGAAGATAATGTTCTCTGTTCTTTCTCCCTAGAAATAATTCAATGCCTTTTCTAGCAATAGGAAAACCGGGGTATGCAATTTGTATTTCTTTGCTAAGTAAAGGAAATTGCTTCTGAAAATATTTCTGATATAATAGTTTTAATAAAAATGAACATATATTGTATTTGTAACATCTCTTCAAAAGAATAGAAGAAAATAGCTTGCCTTTTCTGTTGTTTTCAATTCAGTCAATGTAAATAACTATCCAGTGGATTATTATCTCTCAGATCAAAATTTTTTAGTAAACAAACATAAAAATATTGGAGCAATATTGTTGTCAGTTTTCTGGAGACCAAAAGACTGTGAAAAGATAAATATTATGGACTCTTCAAAACATAAAATTATAGGTCAATATTGCTCCAATTGTTCAATTTCATTTCTTTGGAAGTGGTGATTAATATTGTGCTACATTTTATACTCCTAGAGAGAGCATTTCAGATACATTTATTTTAAATCAAACGCAGAGCCTTCAGACCATACTTATTTCAAGTTTTATCTTCATAAAGTGATTATGGAATTTCATGAGGATACAAAGATGCTGAATCCCATAGTCTTGAAAATTCTTGTAAGAGAAACATACAAAGAAATACACACACACACAACCACAAACACTTTTTTTAAGCATTTCACCAAATCATTCTTCTGGAAAAAAAGACATATAAAATAATAGGAAAATAATTTCCTCTACAAGCATACATCTCATCCATCTTGTCCTTTAAGTGTAGAGTATATATCATTTTTATTTGCAAGTTTAAGAAATATTTTAGTTCCACCTTTTGTTACTGAATCCTTAGAAAACTGGTGGAATTCCACAGTGGAAGAATTGATGGAAAAAGTGATGGAGTTGACAGACATGGCAAAAGTAACTGTTTTAATCAAGGAATGTTGTAGATCTAGTTTTGTTCATCTAGACTTCATGCTCAAGGCAGAAAACATGAAACTCTGACCTTTTGTTTTGCTGATGATTAGCTTGTTATTATAGAAATGGCTAGTAATTACTAAGTCTGTAAAAAGTTTTTTTTTAAAAAAAGCTGTAATTCTATTTTCTATTTTACTGCACTAAAAAAAGTGGAAGTCAATGTTTCTTTTCTCTTTTATCCTGCACTTCCCCCTCTCCTGTCAGGACCCACCTCAATCCACATCATAGGAAATAAGAACTCTTGGATGCAAGTTTAGTCCAAAAGGAAAATGTTTACTAGGATGGAATCGATTGTGGCAATACAAGACGGAATCTAACAAAGTTACATTTCAATCCTATATAAAGCATTCCCATTTCAGCCCCTCCCCTCATCCATTTGGTCAGATGTCAGGCCCTTCCATGGGAAAGGGAACTCTCCTTGGTTTTATGGTTATTGCTTCCTTTTTTGTTGTAAATGAAGATGCAATCCAGATCTGTCACTCCCCCTCCCTCCCCCAGTTCAAACGTTCCCTGTTGTTTGAAGATGCCTAAAGTCTATCCTCTCCCCCCCCCTTTGGAGAGATGGCAGAATCCCCAGAATAAGCACATTGTTCTACCTATACATTTATGAAATGTGATATAAATGGATTCTGACATCTCCTTTCTTTCCCCCCTCCCATTTCTGTATTATCTTTGTTTTCATCTGCATTTTACATTACCATAATCTCATTTTCTTTAAAAAAAGAAAAAGAAAAGTGGTAGAATATGGACCCAGTTTATTATGGGATTGCCGAAAAAATTAACAGCTCTTCAACCTCATTTCTATTCAAAGCTTTTATGCCAAAGTGGGACAAAGTCTCTCAGGAGAATTGAGAAAAATACTTGTGACACCTCTCCTAAATAATATACTTAAAGAACCTACCGACACATTAAGGAGAACGTAAAGCAATAATAATAAAAAACGGTTGTGCTGAGAGTTTAGTTTCTATTTCCAGTGAATTCTCAAAAGAATTCTTCTTCCCAATCCAGGCAATCTATATTCCTTTCTTATTAAATTTACAATCGGAATTTCTTCCTTTTTCTGAACAAGTTTCATTTGCTACAATTTTAAGGTTAGTCATTTACACAAGTCTTTGATTTAGTTAATCAAATTTATCTGTTCAAAAGGCAGAAATGTCTTTTAAGAATGATTTTCAACTTAACTTTGCAAATGTCAGTTGCCAGAAATAGGAAAAAAAAACAACGGGTGGATCCAAACTAATGAAAGACAAGTTATGCAAACAGAATGGAGAATTCTCAGTTTTTCTTTCCTCCAACTTTTTTGTAAAAACTGATGTTAAAAAACAAAACAAAACAAAAAAAAACCTTGAACAGGCTTGTACAGGTAGTCCTCGATTTACAACAGTTCATTTTGTGACTGTTTGAACTTACAACCAGATTGAAAACAAGTGACTTATGACCGTTTTTCATACTTCTGACTGTTGTAGCATCCCCATAGTCTCATGATCAAAATTCAGATGCTTGGCAACTGGCTCATATTTAGGACAGTTTCAGTGCCCTGGGGTCACTTCTGTGATCTTCTGACAAGCAAAGTCAATAGGGAAGTCATATTCATTTAACAATTGTGCTCTTAACTTAACAATTTTAGTGATTCACTTAACAACTGTGGCAAGAAAAGTCATAAAATGGGGCAAAACTCACTTAACAAATGTTTCACTTAACAACAGAAGTGTTGGGCTCAATTGTAGTTGTAAGTCGAGGACTGCCTTTATAGTCAAACTGGGGGCCCTCTAGATATCCAGACTGAGAGGTCGCAGAATTTATCAGGCACTAGTTCCATTGCTGATAATTGAAGTCAACACATATAAGCTTTCCCCATGTGGGGAAAAGTTAGTATAGTATATACAGGTTGCAGCTGCAAAGGGAAATTGGTAGAATCAATGGAATTTTAAATTGGCTAGTACAGATGTTGCTCAGTTTGGGTAATGAAATATCTGCAAGAAAACAACCAAACTCAGACAGCATCAAGGACCCTTCAAATTGGAATATTCAGTACACGTGAATGGTGTTCAAGTTAATATATCATGACTTTGACTATTAACCTGTTTCATCAAAGTTTTTATCATTTATTTTTATGAATTGCAAAACAACAACTGTATTTGCACAACAATTGCCCAGATAAACTTTTCCTTACATTGAGGTGGAGCAGGCTTGATAAAATTTGGGTCTATTTCAGTCACCATGAATTCCATTATGGGATACCACACTATTTTGTTTTAAGATGATGACATATTTCTTTGGCATCTCTCTTTGAATATTATCAAAATGGTCTTACCTTTTTGTTTTTAATGAGCTAAACCCTGAATTTTAAATTTCTGTCAGGTATAAGCATACTGATTCAAATATGAGCAGATGCCCACTGGGCATAACAACTACGTTTGAAGCTCCAACGCTTATTTCAACAGTTTGAAGGTCAGTTGACTGTCAGAGTAAGACTCATTAAATTTTTAAAAACTTTGTAAACCAGGATTCCATTGTTTCTCCTTCAGCATGAATATTTGTGGGTACCATGAATTTCTTTGCAGATGTCAGTTGGATAGGTTAGTCCTGGGAAAATGTATTTAAATCAATGTTGCTTAATGGAGGCTCTGCAAGATTCTTTCAAGCAAGAATAAATATGAGGCAACTTCCACAGATTATAGTTGTTGTAAAACATCACCCAATACGTTTTCCCCATGGAAGTCTGAAGACAAAGTTTAATTTTATTTTAATGTTACCAGAAAAAGTGATAATCCTAAAAGAGTTTCATTATCAATATACTACCACTGTCCTAGAATAAGTATGCCCTAACATAGCTGATAGAAAAGAGTATGACATGATTAGAACTGTATGTGCCATTCATCTTTAAGAACTGAATCAATTATAAGACATGTACAAAGAACATTAGAGACTAATTCAATTCTTAGGGTGTATAATCAAGAAAAAATTGAAGAAGTTATAATAATATAATTACATTCATTATGAAGTCATTTACCAGTGGCAGGAAGGAATATTTGAATTAATAAGAAAAAATTGTTCATCTGTCAGAAAGCATTACAGAACAGCTTCTGACATTACACTCTATGCCTCTCTAAATATGCTATGCATATGTTTTAAAAAATGCTTATGTGTGTGGTCTATTTTTGCTTAAATCTTGGGAATTGCAAATGAAGTTGTGAAAATAAGATACCTCATTTTTCTATTTAACAAGATCCTTTCATTGCTCATGAGATTTATAACAAAGCTGCTATCTGAAGAGTGAGGATTTGCAATAATGGGCTGGGTATTGTAAGATTTAAGGAATTTGAATGAATAATTCCTCTGATCATAAAAAGAAATAATGAAGCATTAAATATAGCATTTACTGTCCAGGGACACTGTATATCAAAGATAACCTGTACCACAGATAAAACAATATTTCATTAAATCAGTGAGTGCAAGATACAAAGAGAAGCACAGGAAGTTTGGAATCTTTTGTATGTTATAATATTAAAACAATTAAAATGTTCTCCAAATTCAACCTGAAACGACATGCAGAGATGATTTTTGGTAGTAATTTCATACTGAATCATATGCCAATGAATTTCATGCTCAAATTCATACTGCTATGTGGTCCAAAGAGAGAGGAAGTAAGAATTTTATAGTCAATGACTATAAAATAGTCATGTTCTAAAATTGCAGTGTATATTTATTGTAATGATGACCTATTACAGAGGTTGCCCTGGACAATTAATGCTCTAGTTGAAATTGATTTCTGGGAACTAAAGTCTGGACTCCTATTAAAGCAGCTAATGGATAATTCTGAAACATATTCTCCTGTCCACTTAATTGAAGCTTTTTGGCCATAAATTAGTTCAGTTTATTCTGAGTCCTGAACTGGTTAAGCATCAGAAATAGATTTTTCCACAGGCCCAGATATATATTTATGTTTGACTTTCTAAAAGAATGAACCTGAAGAGATTTTTTCATGAATTCTTTTGAGAATTAATTTGAGAACTGGACCACCAGAAGATGGGGTTGAACTGTAAGCACAAGTGAAATCTGATTAGCATTTTTCTTCTTAGTTTTCCTCCAGCCAAAAAATAAATCAATTCACAGAGACGTTGGACAAGTTGCATGATGGTGTGGTGTATTGTTGGGTTTTTTAAAATAAATAAATAAAAAGCATCTATTAAAAAACCCTTTAGCTTATTGTTACAAAGTAACATCATTTCACCATTTGGCAATTCCAAGAAACAATCAAGAAGGAAAGTTCCCAAGTGCTTCAGTAAGCACACTGGACTTAAAGAGTAAACAAAAACAGTGACTTCCTTTAGCCACCTTGTATATTTAAAAAAGGTCCCAAACAATGTATGCAATCTGCATCTGCATCTGTCTACTTGGACAAATTAGTGTCCTTTTGTTTTGGTTTTTAAAGCATATTAAAGGGCCAAAAAGCCTTGAAAATGCATTGCCAAAACAGTAAGTATAAGGGAAAAAATATGTTTGATTGCTTTGCATATCCTTACCTCATTCTTCTCAACATCTGTTGAACATTTAATTAACATGTCCAGTGTGGTCACTTGGTGATTTAATGCGTTACCATAGAACTTGTCGTTCTCATATGGTAAGATTCTATATAATAATTTTCCCAGTGTGACATCTTTCAGATTTTTTAGGAATGTTTTTTTACCAGAACTTGCAGTCTTGGAAGAACTTTTTGACTTCCAGAGAAAAAAATGGGGAGCTGAATACAGCTCTGCAAAAGGCAGATTTATGACCTCAGCAAAATGAAGAGCCAGTGAGTAGATCAACTCTTCATAATTCTTTTTCAGACTAGGAGAGACTTGAGATTACTTCCAGTGTTCCAGACAGTTGCTTCTCATGAGGACACCATAAAGCAAGAGTTTCTGGTGGGTTTAGAGATGTGTCATTTTGCTCAAATTACAGTTGGCACCTTTGAAAGGACACTGGGTTCATATGCTTCCTCTCCAAACACTTTTGAAAACTGGTTATTAACTGCTTTTCAGCTACTAGGAACCTTTGGGTTGACAAGGTTTATAGCACCATGTGATTTTCTTCAATTATTAATAAAAGAAGTTTTAACCAAATAACCAAATAAAAGAAAGCTTTAACCACAAATTTAAAAACTTTTCTTTTTTTAGAATAAACAGCGAAAGAATGGTTAAAAGTTTCAGTTTAGAAAATTGCAATCAAAGTAAAGGTCTAGATAATTTTGAAATATTATTTTGGGGTTAGTTATAAAGAATTCTCCCTGTGAGAAAATGCTTTTGCATTCTTTTTTTTTTTTGCAAAAATATATAATACGATAAGGCTTTAAATAAAGGAAAATTAAAGGGAACCAGAAATTATAATAAAAGGAAAATAACTCTTATACACAATGACAGAAGCCAAATTCTAGGATATTATTTGAAAGGACTAAAGATCAGGATTTCTAGATCTTTAAAGGGAAGAAATATCAGTTTAGTTTAGTTAATCAAGGTTAAATAGAAAAAGAATTGGCAGGACCTTTATTTACCTAGAAATTCTGGGATTCTTAATTACAATACATTTGGGGGTATCAAATTTCCATCTTTCTGTATGTCTATGGACTTGACAAACTATCAGTTTTTTGGGGGGAACTTTTTAAAGAAATTCAAAGCAATCCTTTCTGTAAATCAGAAGCAAGATAAAATCTTGATGTACTATTTTTCACATGACTAGCATTATTATTTCTTAATAATCAACCTTTTTCCCCTACACTGTATGAAATAGGATCTGTATGTTGTTTTTAGACCCTAATTTGTTTTAACTTAAATCTGCCCTTAAATCTTGATATTGAGAGTTTTCATTTTGACAGCAGACATATCACCTAGTTTTTTAAATCCACGGCGTACATATTGAATAAAAAGTTCCTATTTTACTTTTAATGAAGAGCAAATTACTAGACAGAAATGCAAAAATACATCTCACTCATGCAACAATATAGGATTCCTTCTCATTTTTTTTAGCTAAATCTGAATGAGCAGAGCATGCTTTCCTGTTCTGTTCACTGTTTTTCTTCTTAGTGCCTTAGAGGGATTTTTCAGGAAGTGAACAGCTCAGGAGAATAGGCATAATTAAAGTCCTAACTGCCAACCTGAGTAACAACTCTGGGGGCTTAATTCTTTGCATCTGCTTTGAAAAATTACTGTATTCATGAAGTTTCAGAATGCACAGAAGTGGTTATATTGCCACTTGTTTTATTCTAAAAAGATGGATGGTATAACAAGAGGCATCGACATAAGTTATACTTTGCTGCCTGGAACTGAGCAATATTCATGTGTGTTATGTGACTGAAGCCCTCTATGAAATGTTCTGGGAAATGATTAGCATTAAGTGACTAGACTCTTACATTTTGTCATAAAGAATTATTGCTCTGAAATAAAAAAAATAGAAGCCTTAGCAAAAAAAAAGAGCAGTCTAATTACAACCTCCAGTTTTCATTTTGTGCTGATGATAGGAATAAGGTAGCAATTTTGTCATAGCTCTACAGAGCGGTCTCCTTTTCAAAAGGCGATTCTGAAATCCTTTTCATTCAGTGGTGGGATTCAGCCGGTTTGCACCAGTTCAGCAGAAACGGTAACTAATTTTTTGTTACCCAGGCCCAGAATGGACTTCCTGAAGTGGCATCTACACAGAGAACCGGTTGTTCACATATTTGAATCCCACCACTGTGTTCATTGTAAGTAAAAGGGGGAAAAAAGAAAAAAAGAAAGGTTAACTTTGGAAAACTGAAGAAAGTGGAAATTTGTCCACTAGCTAAGCTCACAATATACTTTGATCTCTCATCACATTATGATATCACTCATTAGTGACAGAGCTTACAGCTCATTCATTCTCTTGAGAGAGCACGAAAGAGAGAGAGAATGAGAGAGAGAGAATGAATACTGGAGAAATGCAAGTATGATGTGACCACAATATGAGACATACATGTCACCTTGACTGTCCAGAGAATAGGTGAGAGATAGGGAGAGGGATGGATGGAGAGTTATAATACCATTTTTTCCAAAGTATATCTAAACTTATGAGTCTTTCCATTTTCCCTATTGCTTCATAGCATACAGAAAACAACTTAAACAGAACATTTAACTGCAAAATATCATACAATACTAACAATGTGTGTAAATACAACTTGATGAATGAGTGGTATCCCTTTAACATTGCAACATCAGGCTAATGGGATCCAGTCTTAATACACAGTGATGGATGATCCACTAGCTATTGTGTTAAATTATGTATATAAGGAGCACTTTCTAATAGTACACATTTTTCCTCTTACAGATAAGCATTCCAAATGATATACAAATACTAGGCTCATGAAAGTGGTGGACATAATTCGTTCATCTTTTCTGTTTCAGTAAGGTTTTCCTTTGTAATAGTATGCAATTTTTTTTAAAAAAAAATCATACATTTCTCCTTAGAACTTCTCTTTGATAATGGCAGAGCATACTTTTGAATTAAGAAGGACTCGAGTTAAGTCCTTCTATTGAATAGTCAGTTGACAAATAATGGAAATGACTTATTTGGAACTCCTGAGAACCTCCTGTCAACTAACTGAAACAAAACTGAACTAAATGTCTCAATGATGTACATCTTGATTTATCAATAGCTGTCAGTATCCTCACGCATCAGTATCCATCAGTAGTACATGCAAGATTGAAGGTAGATTAAGGATGGATTGCATTTGTTGTATTTAGTTGCTTTTTTTCTGACTTCCACATCTACAGCTGGAGCCTGAAGGACTACCAAATTCATACTGGTCTGAAGACAAATACAATTCTTTTTTTAAAAAAAATATATTATTTTTTTAATTTTACAATCATAAGTACTTAATAAAAAATGTATTGTCTGGGTCCATTGGTAATTCAGTGGTACATATTAACTTTATCAGTATAGTTCCAATACATATTAACTTTATCAGCATAGTTCCAATACTACACCATCCAGTGCTTCCTTGATCCTTTCTTCTTCTGGTGGTATGCATTTTTCCACACTGGGCAAATACAATTCTTGTTCCTGTTAATACATATACAATTAAATATAGACACCTTCATCATATTTTTCTGGTATTGTACATAATATCAATAGTGTCAGTTTATAATATCTTTTCTAGCCAAAACATATCTCAATTGGATATGAAGACAAATACAATTCTGCAGGACACTGAAAAAAAGTTGACAACTACAAATATGTGAAACCTCTACTCATGTTCTAGCAACTTGAAGAACAGGTAGTCCTTGACTTACGACCACAATTGAGCCAAAATTTATGTTGTTAAGTGAGACATTTGTTAAGCGATCTTTCTTGCCTCAGTGGTTATGTGAATCACTGCAGTTGATAAGTTAGTAACCCAGTTGTTAAGTGAATCTGGCTTCCTCATTGACTTTGCTTGTCAGAAGGTCATAAAAGGTGATCACATGAGTTTGGGACAGAGTCACCACCATAAATATGAACCAGTTGCCAAGCATCTGAATTTTGATCACCCTCCCAAATATGAATGTTCAAAGTTTCTCTCCAAAACAGTTGGAGTTAACAGTCAGGGTCATCTAAAGGTTAGTTTCATTTTAGCTTCACAAGCAGTTGGAGTTAAGTTAGATTCACTTTAGCAGAGATTAACACAACTTTATATATATTCAATACATAACAGGGGAGTTTAGATAACTTCATTCAATACAATCTCAGGATAATTATAGGTAAAATTTTGTCTGTTCGTCTAAATTAATTCCCTGTCTCAGAAACTGAAAGCTTTATTGTTTTTATTGTTGTTGAGATTGTTGTTTTAGTCTGTAGTTTGTAACTTCTAGATGTATATTGAAGCAATAATTTAGATTGCAGTTCACATTTTCAGGCTTAAGTTATTTAAATAGCTCCACTAGGAAGTCTTCCTCCAACAAACCTCTGAAGAATATTTGTTTCACAAAATGGATGACTGAACCAAATAAAGTGGATTGACTACAGGGAATGACTGAAAGCAAATGAAAATTTCCAAGCACATGCTGTTGTTGTCATTATTGATTGAGTCAGAGAACAGCCTAGTGACTAGCTAGCATTATATTATTGATCGGCTAGAAAGAAATAGATCAAAAGTTCTGTAAGATAATTAATTGTAGAGTTGGTTTTCATAGATAACCCTGTGTTTTTTAAAAAAAATCTTTAAAAAGCTATCCTGAAAATTGGTATATTTTTCAATTATAAGATCTTCCATTGCTCAAACTTTAATGAGTCCTTAATAACTGGAATAATTTCAAAGAGCCACAGACAAATAACCTTTTCTCTCTCCTTTGTTCAAAAAGACACACATTAAAACACAGTCCAATATTATTTACTCACTTCATTCTATAGCCTGGGTTAGCAAAAGACCGATGTTGAAAGAGCAGAACCTCAAGGGAGAATCTCAACAGAAAACATCCCTATGTCTCCAGTGCAAATAAAAATGAGAATGCAATTGTTTGTTTGTTTTTAAAAAGAATTGCATTCAGTTGAATACTCTTTTATTTATCTTTATTTTTACTTAAATCCTTCTTGTATGTCCTGTATTGAAATTCCCTGCTGGGCTAGCAAAAATCCTCATGGTCTTCCCAAAAGAAATTTAGAAGAAAAGGTGATAAAATTCACCAGTAGACAGACAGCTTAGTATTGATCAGCTATCCAATGAGACTCTTGTGTGTATCATTTATCCTTATAAGCTCACAGAATCTCTTGAGCTGTTAAAACATAGCATTGTTGCATCTATTTCCAATAAAACATTCTGTAGCTGATAATTTGCTTCAAGCCACTTTTGTTGAACATCAAAACACAATTAAAACACAAAGTGATCTTTACAGGCTCTGGTTAGTACATTGAATAAATTAAACTGTGTATTTGCTGAATATGCTATTTTCTCACTCAGATAATTGTTTGAATACATTATTTCTCCACGATATGGTTCTTGCTTGAATGAAATGCTCATAAAAAGTGTAAAGTGCCACAAAACATGTGACCCCTTTGATTTTTTTAAAAAATTAATTTTAAATTTAATTTTTGTAATTATGCTTCACTGATATTAGCCTGAAGAGAATTAGATGCAATGGCCTATGAGTGTGATCTCAAAAAGCAAATCACGCTTGGTTTTGGATAAGAAGAAAGCAAGCAGGTGACATTGGCCTGACATCTTTTGAATAATAGTGCAACCAACATCAGGCTGTCTCTTTAAGGGTCTCTAATTCTTATTACAGGTGTATAAGGACTAAATAGAATTCAAATTTTTCGAACAAAGGATCATCTGCCAGGGAAATGTTTATTATCTCAGAATATGCATAAAAAATGCATTGAAAAAAATGTGCATCCAACTTCACACAAGTGCAAGTGCAACTTATCCTTGCTATCGATAAAGCAGCTTGTACAAAAGTCTAAAAAAGATGCAGCTACTTTAAGAACTGTATGGCCATAAGAAGAAGACTTCCTGGGACAGCTACTTTTTTTCCCAGACTTTCCTACAAGCCTAAATGCAGGGGTCATTTTCAATGAAAAGAAGAGAGGCAGTGTGCTCTTGCAAGATCCTGGATGCTTCCCCTGAATCATTTGTTCTGCATACACAGCCCATTTTTTTTAATGATCGTAAATCTTGGTCTGTGAATTCCTTTGTTTGCATATCATATCCTATACCTTAAAAAGGTAAAGGTTCTGCCGCACATGCGTGCTAGTCGTTTCCAACTCTAGGGATCGGTGCTCATCTCCGTTTCAAAGCCAAAGAGCCAGCGCTTGTCCAAGGACGTCTCTGTGGTCATGTGGCTGGCATGACTAGATACCAAAGGCGCACGGAACGCTGTTACCTTCCCACCGTAGTGGTCCCTATTTTTCTACTTGCATTTTTATGTGCTTTCGAACTGCTAGGTTGGCAGAAGCTGGGATGAGTAACAGGCGCTCTGCTACACGGCACTCGGGATTCAACCCACCAAACTGCCGATCTTCTGATCGACAAGCTCAGCGTCCTAACCCACTGAGCCACCGCATCCCTATCCTATACCTTACCACTATTTTATTATCTGAGGCAAAGGTTCCTCAAACCTTTGGAACATGGGGACATATTTGGAATTTTGAGATGTCTTTCACACAAAATAAGGATAAATAATGACCAGTCATAAATCAGCCAGGTAACAGAATTAAAAACTAGTACAAGTGCTCTTACATCCCCTTGCCAGCACTCACCTACACATACATATAAACACTCCTTTCTGGGACTCCTGGCTCTTCCCACTTAATGACTTATCCGGTCCTGGGTTTACTATAGCAATAGCAATAGCACTTAGACTTATATACCACTTCACAGAGCTTTACAGGACTCTCTGGTTTATAGAGTCAGCATATTGCCCCCAACAATCTGAGTCCTCATTTTACCGATCTTGTAAGGATAGAAGGCAGAATCAAGCATGAGCTGGTGAGAATCAAACTGCTGGCAGTCAGCAGAATTAGCCTGCAATACTGCATTCTAACTGGTGCTGGGATTCAGCCGGTTTGTACCACTTCAGCAGAACCGGTAGCTAATTTTTTGTTGCCCAGGCCCAGAATGGACTTACAGAAGTGGCATCCACATGGAGAACCAGTTGTTCACATATTTGAACCCCACCACTGATTCTAACCATTGAGCCACCATGGCTCAGTCAGTGGTAAGTGGGACTGCCAGGATTGTCATTACTAAGTGATCTGATCATGTGGTGTTGGCTTTATGACTTCAGAAATTCTGGTCCTAAATCAAAGACAACTTGTATATAAATCAAGGAATCAATTTGATATGGGACCAATCTATATTGAGTATACCAATACCTGACTTTTCATTATCATTTCAGATCTGTATTACTTGATCAGCTTTAAAGAACAGATTATTCAATCTGCTCAGTCTCAATTTTATTTTCTTGGGATTCAGCACTTTCGCATCAGTGACTTGGGCATATAACTCAAATCCTACCATCTATTCTTAATTTTTTTTTTCAAAATTGCCTAATATTATTTCCATTTTACTGATCAGGTTTTGAAACTCAGACTTTCAATTCATGTTTCCTTGCAAACATCTGGGCACCCACACTATGAATAAGAAACAACTGTCTGATACACTTTGTTGTAGCAATGAAAATGGAAAAGAAAAGTAAACTATCAATTGGAGGTGCATGAATTTTCATTGTTTTATGAATCAACACAGGCTTTTAGAATTCATAGGTATCTGAAAATTGCCTTGCTATATTAGAGGTCCTATAATGGTTTTATTAGTTCCTGAACTGGTTTCTCCTCATATTTATAGCATATTTCTTTCACAAAGCAAAGCAACATTTTTGATAATCAGGTTTTTCACATTAAACAGCCAGTTAATGAGGTATTCAAACACTAATTAGAAACAATATTTTTCCCATTTAAGTTGTGAATACTTATATTACTCTGTGACATTTTGACAGATATTAAGTAACTGATAATTTCTTTGCATTCTTTTTTTCTATTCCAGATAACAACTTTTTAAGCCCTGTTCAGACAATATGTTTCCATAGAACAATGTGTGAGGGGTGACACCCCTTTGTGCAACTGGATTCTTGATTTTCTTACCAACAGGCCCCAATATGTGTGAGCTGGAACAAATACCTCTAATACCATTTTCTTGAGCACAGGTTCTCCTCAGGGCTGTGTCCTAGGTCTGCTGCTGTTCACCATGTTGACTCATGACTGTTGTGCTAGGTTTGCCATCAACCATAATGTAAAGTTTGCAGAAGATACAACAGTAGTGGGCCTTATTCATGATGACAATGTGAAAGCTTACCAGAAGGAGGTTGAGGGGTTGGTGAACTGGTGTAAGGAAAACAGCCTAGTATTAAATACCAGAAAAACCAAAGAGATCATTGTCGATTTCAGAAAAGGCAGTTACAGCCACACTTTTCTGTGCATTAATGATTCACCTGTGGAGATGGTTACCAGCATCAAATTCCTGGGTGTACAGCTAACGAGTAGGCTGGCTTGGTTGCTCAACAGTGAGGAACTGGTGGAGCGGGCACAGCAGCACCTGCACTTTCTGTGTCACATGAGAAAAGCTCATCTTCCTTCTCCTGTTCTGACCACTTTCTACAGGGGGATGATTGAGAGCATCCTGTCATACAGGATGGTTTGGAAGCATTACTGCTTCACACAGGAAGGCAGTGCAGAGAGTGGTGAGGATGGCCAAAAAGATCATTGGCAGTTCCCTCTCTCCCATCCAGGACATAGTACAGAAGCATTGTTTGAACAGGGTCCATAAGATTATCTGGGACATTACTCATCCTCTTCACAACCTGTTTTCCTTGTTACCTTCTGGAAGGAGGCTTCGTGGTATCCGTAACAGAACATCCAGATTCAGCCATAGTTTCATTCCATGCAGCATTAACCTTGTGAACTCTCAGGCTTCCTCCTTCCGTTACATATTCAAGATGGACAGTATTTAATATTTTATTGTTATGTATATGTACGGGTGTGGGTATATACATATATTGTATGTAGTATGTTTTAGGTGTGTGTCATGTACTGTATGTATTTCACTTTGAGAGCGGGCAACTAAATTTCATTTTTGATGTGTGCCGCTGTGCCCACAGTAAAAAAGGATAATAAAGATTATCTCATCTCATCTCATCTCATCTCATCTCATCTCATCTCATCTCATCTCATCTCATCTCATCTCATCTCATCTCATCTCATCTCATCTCATCTTATCTTATCTTATCTTATCTTATCTTATCTTACCTTAAGCAGCACCACCCTACTTTCAGTGAACCTTTTTCTGATGTGATACTAAAGAGCTGATCCCACAAGCACAATTTCCCCCTGTAGTGGGGAGCCTTCATTCACCCATTAAACATCTGTGTGAACTGGAAGTCAAGCAGTGCAGGGGCTAGTCATGTAGGCAGGGAAGGAGATACCTGACATTCACTTACATAATACAGGTAGTTCTCACTTACTAAATGCAATTGTGATTAACCAATAAGTGACTTGATTGTCAATTTAAAAATTACATGACCATACCAACTTTTGATGCCAATTCTGGTAGAGCCAGTTGCAGTCATCAAGTGGATTGCATGCAATCATTAAGCAGGATGTCATATGACTACAAATTGTGATTTCCTGCTGATTTTTACATTAACTTTGCTTGTCAGAAGCAGCAGTGAAGGTCGCAAATGGCATTCATGTGATCACAGGATGCATCATAATTGCACACTGGTCTCCAAGTGCCTAAATGACAATCATGTGACCACAGGAACACTGCAATGGCCACAACTTCGTGAACCAGTTATAAGTCCTCCTCGTTTAGCATTGTTCTAACTTCAAATGGTCACTGAATTAGCAGTTGTTGAGCCAGGGCTAACTGTATTACAATTTACAGAAATGAATCTATGTTGAAAATTCTTCATATGTTGAATTCTACACTAGGAACATATTGCCTGAAATTTATGTGTAGGTTACATTAATTATACATCAGTTCCCTTTGAGGCAAATCTACCACGTCTAGCCTTCAGCCTTGATATTTCTGATCTCTTATTCAAATAGTAACCAAGTTCAAGGTTTAGCTTTCCCAATCAGTTGAAATCAGCTAGATTCTGCCACCTAGAACAGTAATCTAAAAAAGATAACTATTGTACACATGTTCAAAATATCAAAACTGGACATCTGTCTCTAGGGATAACACCTCACCCAAAAGAAAGAATTTATATTAACTGCAATTCACTTATTACCGGATATGTAAAACTGTGTTTTCCATATTATATTACCCTTTAATATAGTACACTATAACTGCATTGTGGTTTCCACTTATTCCTAATCTTAATGGAAATTATTCCCAATTCATGGATCAAAGGAAGGCAACCCAAATCAGATTATGTCCAGCAGAAATCTGCTTTGCTTGATAGTGTATTGTGACCATCCCCCTCCTCATGCTCCTATCATTCATAGAATTACTTAAGAGGGGTCCTTCATTTGTTCTCATTCATTCATTCATTCATTTTTAACAAAGTATGAATGCTGCTTGGAATTCAGTCATAGAAAATATCTAAGATAAAATTAATATGACAGTTTGATGGAAGATTTGAGAAACAAAACCTGAGGAGAAAAAAAAAATCCAGGCAAAGACAATTATATTATGAGGTGTGTACCTTTTAGGCCACAGCCAGGCTATTTGTGCCTGAAAGGACTTTCATGTTGAAAACAGATTGTTCATTTATTTATACAGGCCTCTCTTTCCTTCATTAAAATGAATAGGGACAGCACTGTAGAAAAGTGCAGTAAAGCATTGGAGAGAAGCAAAGGTATCTCTGTTAAAATACATAGATTTGTTTAATTTTCAGAACAAGCACTGCCCCCTCAACATCAGAGATGGTAATCTTAAAGAAATAGCAAATGAGATTTTATTTTTTCTGTCAGTCAAGCTATCCCTCAGTCTCTTAAATTCCTTCAAAATACACTTCCCACACCAAAATAAAGCAGCCATAAGCTCCTCCTTTCTTTGTTGTGCATTTATCATTTTATGCTTTACATTGTTTATGCAGCCTAGTCCTCTGATTCTGTCTTTTTTGTGCTGAATATTAAAACTTTGGTACTGACCTAGCAGTTGATTAATCTTACAGGTTTATTTAGAAAGAAAGAGATATATAATGACTTCCTGTTTGATCATGTGGCATATGGGCAACATTCACACAATGTGGAACAGTTGCTGCTTTATTCATATTAGTTTAACATAACAATGTTGCAGGCAGAAGCAGTGGGTCTTTGTGTGCGGTCAAAGGAGAAGGGAAAATAAGTTGCATCTAGGAGAAGTTTTCCTATTCTTACTTCACCACCCTCATTGCGTCCGCAGATAACCGCCCGGCTGCCTTGTTTAGGGTGACCTGCTCCCTTTCAAATCAAGGGATGGGAGAGGACCCCTTGCGGGGACGGGCCGAGGAATTTAGTGACTATCTGGTGGATAAAATCGCTCAGATTCAGGCTGGTCTGGACTCTGATTGGGCAGTATCTGACGAGGGGGAAGCGATGGGTTTGGCCGAGAATATTTGGGAAGAGTTTGATCCTGTGACTCCAGATGAAGTGGACAGGATCATGGGGAAATTAAGTGCCGCCACGTGTTTGTTGGACCCGTGTCCCTCCTGGCTGGTTTATGCGGCTCGGGAGGTTACACGAGGCTGGCTCCTAGCAGTTATTAATGCTTCCTTGAGTGAGGGGTGCTTTCCTGCCACCTTGAAAGAGGCTGTGGTAAGGCCCCTCCTCAAGAAACCTGCCTTGGATCCAGCTATTTTCATCCTGTCTTTCATCCTGTCTCCAACCTTCGCTTTCTTACGAAGGTTGTTGAGAGCATGGTGGCACGGCAGCTCCCTTTGGTCCTGGAGGAAACTGAGTATCTGGATCCGTACCAATCGGGTTTCAGGCACGGGTACAGCACGGAGAAGTCATTGGTCGCACTGATGGATGATCTCTGGCGGGCCCGAGATAGGGGTTATTCCTCTGACTTGGTCCTATTAGATCTCTCAGCAGCTTTTGATACCATCGGCCATGGTATCTTACTGCGACGTCTTGAGGGGTTGGGAGTTGGAGGCACTGTTTTATGGTGGTTCTCCTCCTACCTCTCGGGCCGTTCACAGACGGTGTTGGCAGGGGGGCAGAGGTCGGCCCCTAGGCCCCTTAGTTGTGGGGTGCCTCAGGGGTCGGTACTCTTGCCCCTCCTGTTCAACATCTATATGAAGCCGCTGGGTGAGATCATCCATGGTTTCGGGGTGAGGTATCATCAATATGCTGATGATACCCAGCTTTTCATCTCCACCCCGAATCAACCTAGTGATGCCCTCGATGTGATGTCCCATTGCCTGGAAGCGGTATGGATTTAGATGGGGAAGAACAGGCTCTGGCTCAACCTGGCCAAGACTGAGTGGCTTTATGTACCGGCTTCTTGTTTAGTCCAGGAGGTTCCATCTTTGGTTATGGGAGGAGAGGTGTTACCTCCCGTTGATAGGGCACGCAATTTAGGCGTTCTCCTGGATTCACGACTCAGTTTTGAAGATCATATCACTTCGCTACCCTTATCGCGTCTGCAGATATTCGCCCGGCCGCCCTGTTTAGGGTGACCCACTCCCTCCTTAATCAGGAGGTGAGGGAGGAACCCTTGCAGGGATGTGCCGGGGAGTTCAGTCAACATCTGTCGGACAAAATTGCTCAGATTTGGACCGGTTTGGACTCCAACTGGGCAGAGTCTGACGATCAGGACACGGGTGGTCTTGTCAATGTTATCTGGGAGGAGTTCGATCCTGTGACTCCTGAGGAAGTGGACAGGATTATGGGGAGGCTGAGCTCCACCACGTGTTTATTGGACCCATGCCCTTCCTGGCTGGTTTATGAGGCCCGGGAGGGGACACGAGGCTGGTTCCAGGTGGTTATATCTGCATCTTTGAGTGAGGGTAGTTTCCCCACCATCTTGAAGGAGGCAGTGGTGAGACCTCTCCTCAAGAAGCCTGCCTTGGACCCAGCTGTGTTAAATAACTTTCGCTTTCTTGCGAAGGTTGTTGAGAGCGTGGTGGCGCATCAGCTTCCTCTGATTCTGGATGAAGCGGATTATCTAGACCCGTACCAATCAGGCTTGAGGCCCGGGTACAGCACGGAGACGGCATTGGTCGCTCTGGTGAATGATCTCTGGAGGGCTCGGGACAGGGGATATTCCTCTGTCCTAGTCCTATTAGACCTCTCAGCGGCTTTCGATACCATCGACCATGGTATCCTGCTGCGGCGTCTCAGGGGATTGGGAGTGGGAGGCAAGGTTCTTCAGTGGTTCTCCTCCTATCTCCTAGGACGCTCGCAGTCGGTGTTGGTAGGGGGACAGAGGTCGACCTCGAGGCCTCTCGCTTGAGGAGTTCCTCAGGGGTTGGTCCTCTCGCCTTTCCTGTTCAACATCTATATGAAGCCGCTGGGTGAGATCATTTGTGGTTTTGGAGTTTGGTATCATCAGTATGCTGATGATACCCAGCTTTTCATTTCGACCCCAAACCACCCCAGTGATGCCCTCGACGTGATGTCCCATTGCCTGGAGGCAGTTCGGGTCTGGATGGGGAGGAACAGGCTTCGACTCAACCCTGACAAGACTGAGTGGCTGTGCGTACCGGCATCTTGAGATATTCAGAATATTCCATCTCTTTCTATGGGGGGTGAGTTATTACCCCCCGTAGATAGGGCTCGCAACTTGGGAGTCCTCCTAGATTAACAGCTTTCTTTAGAAGACCATATAGTAAATGTGACTAGGGGGGCCTTCGCCCAGGTTCGCCTGGTGCACCAGTTGTGGCCCTATCTAGACCGGGATGCCTTGCGTATGGTCACTCATGCGCTCGTGACCTCTCGTTTGGACTACTGCAACGCTCTCTACATGGGGCTGCCCTTGAGGACTACTCGGAGGCTCCAACTGGTACAGAATGCAGCCGCAAGAGTTGTGTTGGGAGTTTCCCGATACTCCCATGTTACACCCCTGCTCCGCAAGGTGCATTGGCTTCCAGTTGTCTTCCGTGTGAGATTCAAGGTGCTGGTAATGACCTACAAAGCCCTTCATGGCATGGGTCCAGAATACCTCAGGGAGCACCTGCAGCCGGCATCAACTTCCCTCCGCCCAGTGCGCTCACACAGAGAGGGCCTCCTCAGGGTGCCACCGGTCAAAGAATGTCGACTGGTGGCCCCCAGGGGGAGGGCGTTCTCTGTGGGCGCGCCGGATTTATGGAACCATCTTCCGGTTGAGCTCCGGATGGCGCCAGACCTTCGCTCCTTCCGGCGCGATCTAAAGACCTACCTGTTCGAACAAGCCGGCCTGGCCTGATGGGTGATGGGTTTGGGTTTTATTGCTTTTTATATATTTTAACTTATTGTTATAGTTTTTAGGCATCTTGTTTAATCTCTTTTAATTTTTGTACTCTTGTCTTTTAACATGTATTGCCCTGTTCACCGCCCTGAGTCCTTCGGGAGAAGGGCGGTATACAAATAAAATTATTATTATTATTATTATTATTATTATTATTATTATTATTATTATTATTATTATTATTATTATTATTATTATTATTATTATTATTATTATTATTATTATTATTAATAATAATAATAATAATAATAATAATAATAATAATAATAATAATAAAGTTGGAAGGGACCTTGGAGGTCATCTAGTCCAACCCCCTGCTCAGGCAGGAAACCCTATACCATTTCAGGCAAATGGCTGTCCAGTCTCTTCTTAAAAACTTCCAGTGTTGGAGCATTCACCACTTCTGGAGGCAGGTTGTTCCACTGGTTAATTGTTCTAACTGTCAGGAAGTTTCTCCTTAGTTCTAGGTTGCTTCTCTCCTTGACTAGTTTCCATCCATTGCTTCTTGTCCTGCTTTCAGGTGCTTTGGAGAATAGCTTGACTCCCTCTTCTTTGTGGTGGCCCCTGAGATATTGGAACACTGCTATCATGTCACCCCTCACCCTTCTCTTCATTAAACTACACATACCCAATTCCAGCAACCGTTCCCTATATGTTTTAGCCTCCAGCCCCCTAATCATCTTTGTTGCTCTTCTCTGTACCCTTTCTAGAGTCTCAACATCTTTTTTACATCGTGGTGACAAAAACTGGATGCAGTATTCCAGGTGTGGCCTTACCAAAGCATTGTAAAGTGGTATTAGTACTTCACGTGATCTTGATTCTATCCCTCTGTTAATGCAGCCTAGCATTGTGTTGGCTTTTTTGGCAGCTGCAGCACACTGCTGGCTCATATTGAAGTGATTGTCTACTAAGACTCCGAGATCCCTCTCACAGTTACTACTATTGAGCAAGGTACCACCTATACTATACCTATGCATTTGATTTTTCCTGCCTAAATGTAGAACCTTACTTTTTTCACCATTGAATTTCATTTTGTTAGATAGTGCCCAGTGTTCGAGTCTGTCCAGATCCTTCTGTATCTTAAGCCTATCTTCTGGAGTATTGGCTATTCCTGCCAGCTTGGTGTCGTCTGCAAATTTGATGAGTTCCCCATCTATCCCCTCATCCAAATCATTAATGAAGATATTGAAGAGCACTGGGCCCAGAACAGAGCCCTGGGGCTCCGCACTACACACTTCCTTCCATGTAGATGCGGTTCCATTGAGGACTACACGCTGAGTACGGCCTGTCAGCCAGCTACGAATCCATCTGGTGGTAATGCTATCTAACCCACATTTTTCTATCTTATCAAGTAGTAGGTTGTGATCTACTTTATCAAATGCCTTACTGAAGTCCAAGTAAATTATATCTACAGTGTTCCTCTGGTCCACTAATTTTGTCACTTGGTCAAAGAATGTAATAAGATTTGTCTGGCATGATCTGTTTTTGACAAACCCATGTTGACTTTTAGTGATGATTTTGTTTGCATCAAGGTGTTCGCTTATTTGTTGTTTGATTATCTTTTCCAGAATCTTCCTAGGTATTGAGGTCAGGCTGATAGGTCTGTAGTTTCCTGGATCTATTTTTTTCCCTTTTTTGAAGATGGGAACTACATCAGCTCTCTTCCAGTCCTCTGGTAGTTCCCCAGTGCTCCAGGATCTTTGAAAAATATAGTTCAGTGGTTCTTAGATCACGTCTGCCAGTTCCTTGAGAACCTTGGGGTGTGATCCATCTGGTCCTGGTGATTTGAACTCGTCTATTATTATTATTATTATTATTATTATTATTATTATTATTATTATTATTATTATTATTATTATTATATTGTTGTGGCCAGGGGGGCATTTGCCCAGGTTCGCCTGGTGTGCCAGTTGTGCCCCTATCTGGACCGAGATGCCCTACGTACGGTCACTCATGCACTCGTTACCTCCCGTATAGATTACTGCAATGGAACCAACATCCCCTTGAGCTCCAGATGGCCCCGGATCTCCAGTCCTTTCACTGCGGCCTTAAAACACTTCTTTTCCATCAGGTTGACCTGGACTGACAACAGGGATTTTAAAATGTTTTTTAATTTTTAACTTCAATTGTAATTTATTTTATTGGTGCTGTTACCATATTTTCTGGTGTATAAGACAACTTTTTAACCCATGAAAATCTTCTCAAAAGTCAGGGGTCGTCTTATACGCCAGATGCTGAAACTTTAGGGACAGGGCTGGCTGGAAAACCTGGAACGGATCTCCCATTTTGTCTGCGCAGGGAAAGCGGGACCAATTGGAGAAGAAGCTGCAGTCTGTGATTTTTTACAGGCTGGGGTCTGGGCGTCTTTCCTTCTAAAGTTGAAGAGCAGCTGCAGTCTATCCCAACTTGAATGGCAGGTGGGGAATGTAGCAGCCAGAGCAGCTGCTTAGCTCTAAGGACACATTTGACTCAGGAACTGGGCGGGCTGGCTGGAAAACCTGGATTGGATCTCCCATTTGGTCTGTGCAGGGAAAGCTTTAGAGTGAATTAGGAAAATTTTAATCCACTTGCACTGTTTTATGTTTACATGTTTGATGACAAACAGCCTTATGTTTATAAGTGACAGTTTTCCTACTAAGTACCTGCATGTCATAAGCATTTGAATTAAAATTACCATATTAAAATCAAATCTGATGTTTTTTAATTTTTATTTGGTGTGCGTTGGAAGAGGGGTAGTCTTATACGGCGAGTATAGCCCAAACCCTATAATTTAACAGGAAATGTAGGGGGTCGTCTTATACGCCCAGTCGTCTTATACACTGGAAAATACGGTAATTTAATTCTTTCTAACTTTTGTATCATTGTATTTTATTGTTGTTAGCTGCCCTGAGTCCTTCAGGAGATAGGGCAGCATATAAGTCCCAAAAATAAATAAATAAATAAATAAATAAATAAATAAATAAATAAATAAATAAATAAATAAACAAACAAACAAACAAACAAACAAACAAACAAACAAATAAATAAATAAATAAATAAATAAATAAATAAATAAATAAATAAATATTCTGACTTCATTGACAGTTTTAATATACTACCTCCCTAAATACAATTATTTACAATAAAAGATAAAATAATTTTAGCATTTATTTGTCCAACCAAGGTAGCTGCAGGTGGAAACCCAGTTACAGCTAGAATAGAACAAGATGAGACTACCTATACCAGAGGCCCCAAACCTTTTGGGCGTCAAGGACTGTTTCCATGGTGAGAGGTTTTCTGTAGGATGGAGGGGTATGGTTTTGTGTGCTGCCTGCATCCCACGAATGGGGCTTTGCATGTTTGCATGCCCAGGTTTCTGGCATGCCATGGCCTGCTGCTGGCCCTCGGACCGAGGGTTGGGGACCCCTGACCTGTACAATGTAGCAGTATTTTCTTCTTGCCATAAAGTGTGTTTAACAAAGAAAAGAAAAATGTCTATTGCATCATTTATAAAGAACAAAGGAAAGAAGGAAAGGGATCTTTAATTATACAAATTTGGAAAGATTTGTGTAATACATGCAGAAATTTATTAGGTATGGAACCAACTGAATGGCCATTCCAAATGTTTGCTTATATACATGTTGACTTAATTAGTATCTTAGTCTCCCATTCAAAATAGTATTCAGTATTCATTCATAAATATTAAAGAAATGAAATTAAATAAAAAATAAGATTACAATATGCTTAAAAATAGTAAAAAAAGTGCTTGATCATAGAATTTATCTCAAAATAAAATTATATTTATAAAAACTAGGTGCATCATAATACAACAAAATAATTAAAGAAATGTTGAAAAACATGTGTTTTATAGATATGAAAATTACACACACACACACACACACACACACACACACACAAACACACACACACACACAGAGTATGTTTGTATTTTCATCTTGGTAATACTGCTCTTTACAGCCCATTACACTGAGTGCTGAATTCTCATTGGATTGAGTCCAGCACTAATGCTTAGAAACAAACTAATAAATAAAGGGATGGTGTTCCCATTCATGGTTATACGTGTGCTAGTAGATTTAACATTAGTATCATAGCAAAATACTTGGTAACTTATGTAAACCAAAAAAGTGCACTGCAAGGTATTGAATGGCTTTTCCAAAACCGTGATTTCTGGTTTATGCAAATGGCATCAAGACATTATTGGTAACACCTAAAGGAGACAACATTTTAATTAGCTGTGTAAGATTCATTTAGCAGAATTATAGCACTGACATGTTAATACAAAAATGTACAAGTTGATAAATTAATTATTTAGCTGGGTATAAAATTAAACATTTTTCTATAGGAAAACTCTTAAGGCTATTGTGAATAGTTTGGCAAGAAATGTCAGTTCAATCTGCCTCAGCAACCATGAATGTATTTCATATAGAATACTTTTTTATATATAAATTTTATTGATTTTCTGATATTGCATTCACATATTTGAAAAGCAACGTAGTGGCTGGGTAGTAGTAATTCAATTACATACAGATATCATTAGGACAGATTTCAAATTGCTACCATAAATATCCTCTTTTTTGCTTCATATATACTGTCTATTTGTAAATTAAAAGACAAGTTTTACCCTAAGAAAATAACTTTCTTACATATATCCATAGTTTTTAGTTTACACATATTCTAATTGTTTTAACATACAATCTTTTAGACAATCAATGACCTAATAGATTTTTCAATTTTTATTTCCACTAACATTTAAATTTAACTTTGATATTTATCATTCCCAAGATTTTTAGTATACTCCCAATTCACCTATCACCATTCCTCACAAAATCTAATATTCAAAATACACATCCCGTTTACTTAACTTTTCACCCTCTATGTCAACAAGTTAAGGATACAATATGATATCCTTCCTTTTTGCTAATTTTCAGTTGTTTTTTTAAGTAGTAATCAAAATTTCTTTTTATTTTCATATTTAATGCTTCCTCTCTTCCTCTTTGTATCTGCTATCTCTTGCTTAAACTGATAATTTTCATTTTTAACATTCCATACAGACCTATTTATTACTTTCAACAATAAGTTTTTAGCTTCTATACATTATTCACCTTTACATGACCTTTATGCACAAATCAATATTCAAATTAGCTATTAGTATTTATACTGCTAAATTTTAATGACCAATTTTTTTTTCTTTATCTCAGTTCATAACAATGTCTTGTGTTCAACATACACATCTTATCTATTTAAGTACATTCTGTTTCAGATTTCAATAAGATGGTCGAAACTCCATTCTTCTTGAGTCTTATTCGAGCTTTTTTCCTTTGCCAAATCATCTTCCATGTCCTTGTTTTTGGGTCATAGAACCAATCTCATTGTAATATCATGTATATCAAATATCAATATTTGTTTAATAGTAGATTCTTCTGTCATGGTACTTGAATGTTTCATTTTTATGTTGTATTTTGTATAGATGGTTCTTTAATTGTGGTCAAAGTTTGGGCTTTCATATCTGGGCTGTCTTCTTGTTCCTTCACATAGCCTCTTAGTAGTTCAGTGGTTGTGGTAAGAATTTGGAAGAGTTTGTTGATCTTCATCTATAAATATTTTTTTTCCTGGTCTTCTTCCATGTTGGTATTTTAAACTAAAGGCTTTACACCTAGAAAATCCAAAAGAAAGATTTTTTTTTCTAGGTAGGGAACACAAAGCCTTTCACAGCTGTTGTTTCAAAGTTCTCAAGGTTATGTATCTTATCTATTTCCCTGGGCCGTCAGCCAGGCCCCTTTTAAAGTTTCACTTTGAGTCCCAAAGTTGTTTTAATCTTTTCAGTTTTTCTTTCTTTTTTTCATAAGAAAGAATCCAGATTTCCAACAGAAGTAGACAATGAAAAATAGCAAATAAGAAATCTTTCAATCCACATGCTTTGAGAAATAAAGTTCCAATTGGGATTCAGTTACTTTTTGAACATTTAAAATGCCCTTGGGTATTTTGTCACCGCTCTTTTTGGAGGGAGGGCTGAAATCCCCCTTCCCTCACCGCAGGGGGGAAAATGCTTAGCAGCTTAAGGAGGTACAGAAAGTAATTAGGGTGTAAAAGAGGTAGATCTCACCCAGTCTGATCCACGCTGCTTTAAGAATTGCCTGCTGGAAAATGTGACTTTGGCTGTTCACAGTCTAGGGATGAGCCATAATGGTTGGTCCTTTTGTCTGCCAGTTTGGAGGGATCACCAGGTCCAACGGGAGAGTTGTGGCTCTCCCATGATCCAACAAGCACCCCTCCTTGCTGGTCGCCTCTTCAGGGTGACTTCTGGCCCTTTTCAGGAGCCCCCAGCGATGCGAAACTGGACGGGGGAGAGAGAGCAGGTCTCCCAACCATCCATAGTGGCTACGTGACAAACCAGAAGTCTATTTCATATAGAATACTAATATCTGACAAAAAAAGAATATTTTACACTTAAATCAATCATATAACAATAGCACTTAGACTTTATATATCGCTTCACAGTACTTTACAGTCCTCTCTAAGCAGTTTACAGAGTCAGCATATTGCCCTCAACAATCTGGGTCCTCATTTTACTGACCTCAGAAGGATGGAAGGCTGAGTCAATCTGAGAATCGAACTTTTGGCAGTTGGAAGAATTATCTTGCAATACTGCATTATAACTACTGTGCCACTACGGCTCTACAGTACCTAAACCTTAAAAGTTCCCTGTAGTTATGTGTACCTTGTATAATTAGAGATCAGACAGAAACAGGTTAGCACAAGTGTTTGGTGCAAAGAATTTGGCCACAAATTTTACTAAAGTTATAGCTAAGGAAATATTAGCTTAATTATTAGCAAAATTACTAGGATCTCTAAATGGATTTCTTCTATCTCTCCAGGTCTCAGCTGAATTCCAAAGCAAGGTGTTGGGACTCACCCCAATCCACATCTTAGGAAAGAAAGAACTCTTGAACCAGGAATTGTCCAAAAGGAGCTTTTACTAAAACATGATTGGCAATGGAAATACTAGACAGGATCTGAAACTGTGTTACAGTTTGGTACTTTTTAAAGAGTCCCCGGGTCAAAACCCCTCCCCTCAAACCATTTGGTCAGTCCCGGATCAATTAAAATTCAGGTGCCAAACCCTTCCATGGGAAAAAGGGATCTTCCCATGCCTTTATAACAATTACCTCCTTCCTTTCAGATTCTAATCGGAGATACAAACCAGATCTCTTCCCCCGCCTTCCTTTGTTCTTCTCATTTCAAAGGTTCTTCCCCTGGTCTTTGAAGACAGCCTCCCGGCAGGCTGAATAAACAATCCTTGCACCTATTAACATCTTCTCTTCTCCTCCTTGGAAAAATGGCAGAATCCAGGGAGAGGTATAAGATTTTAGAACATACATATAGAGATTTATAAATGGGATATAAATGGATTCTGACACAAGGCATCATTATGAGAAAGCTGCTTCCACAGGGCTATGCTATACATCATTTTATTTAAAAAAATTCTCTTTAAGATTGTAACATAATGTAAATTTCAATCCCTTTGCCCATATTTTCTCATTGCTTCATTTGCATATTACACCCACAATTTTAGTCCATTTTATCATATAGTCTTTAGCTTGTTCATCTTCTATTTCATATCTCAACAAAAAAATGTAGATTTTGGCAATAAGAGGCTTATCATTGGTATTAGCTTAACTTTGAATAGTTTTATCATGTTCAAAACCAGAAATTATTTATCAACTTTAAATCTTTCTCAGTGTTGCACGAATGGCAACTACTGACATTTATATCCTTCTGATAACAAACTTTCTGTTATTTTCATTTTATATTTGCTCTGGGACTATTGTGGGAAATCACCATACCTTAACCATTTCTGTTTGGTCTCAGGACTGTTCTAGTTTAGTAATTGTAAGTAGTTTACAGAGCAGAAAAAAAATATGTAACAGAAAACAAAAAAATACTCTTTGTCACTTTGCAAAAGTGACCATGAATAGTAATTACCAAGAAATTCCAAAGTTTTTGATTCAACACAAAAAGTCAAAACATGCAAATGTTTTTTCTTATTCAGGCCAAATGGTAAGTTCTACACAGCCACCACTATTATTCAGATGAGATGTTTAAATTATCACTGATTCACTAAGATCAGTTTTATATAACCAACCCTTGTTATTTAGAGGGAAAGAAATGCAATAGTTTATAGAAATATTTTGACTACAGTACACTTTCTGGGAACATATTTGCATTAATGAATCAATAAGACAAAGATGTATAAAAAAAGTCACAATGGTTTCTATACAAGGAGACAAAATTATTTTGTGTTAAACAGTCAATTCTAATCTGTTAACTAGATAGCCTCTGAAACATTACTAGACCAAATGTACAAATCTAGATAATCTATTATTTTGATGGCATCTTTTTAAAAGTAACCTATCCCACTATCTTTTATAGTTCTTTTTATTTAGACATAGAGAAAATTGATCATGGCATTTACATTTTTAACTATCAGCACTGTGTCATAAAAAGCAAACAGCTTGAAAGATGAATCATATGCACTTTTTCCATCATAACTATTGATTATCTCTCAACCTATAAAGAGCATGTAAGGTTAAAAAGTACTTAAAGATTTATTGCCTGCATTGATCTGTCTTTTTCTTTTGTGATGAAAGCAAACATAAATCATACTCCCGTGAAGTGATAAACATGTCTGCTTAGAGAAATTAATAAAAGTAATTTAAATGCTCATTTAGATCCTTGATTTAACCAGTATATCCTCTTGACTTCCCATAGTCATGGCACAAATGTTAATAAACATCAGCCTTTATGCAAATAGATTTGCAATTAGTTTTACATCGATAACTAAGAAATAGTTAAGCATTTTCATCCAATCCATCCAATCCAAGGCAGGGTAGCGATTGACAGAAAAAGGCAGGTGGGCCTTCCTGATCCACCTTGACTTTTTTATCATCACCCTGCACATAAAAACTTTGAGGGATTTTGGGTTTGTTACTTTATCTATTAACACTGTCAATGCTGCTAACATTTTCAGAATTCTAATTGCATAGATAAGATTAACTATAAGGAGATGTTAAAATGAGGATGACCTAGAATTTTGACAATTATATATAGCCCAATTTTGAGATATTAAGTTAAGACTTCAATAATGGTGACAAGCAAGTTTCATTTTCTTAGCTGATACAGTCTTCAATAAGAAATTTCTTTCTTCTGATCCTCAATCTACTCATTAAATGGGGCTCTGTGATACTTTGTGTGGATATTTTTTTCAAACATGAAAGAATCCTGGAACAATCTATATCTGAGTAAGAAGCTGAGAACTAGCAACTGCCAACGTAACCCTTTTTCCTCAGCTCTTATCAGTATAAATTTGGCCAGTGCACATTGCTACTTCATGTTGGTTAAATGTCTAAAGGGAAAACTATAAGAAAGACATGGAAATTGTGGCTTTCAACCTGATATTGAGAGGGAAAAAAAATACTCCACAGGTAGCTTGTGAGGATGATGTAATGGGGTAGGGTTTTTCCAGATGGGTAAATGTTAGAGGAGTAAACAATTAAGAAACTTATGTCAATGCATTCATGTTCAGAAATAGCCCAAATCTTATTTGGATATGTTACAGAAAAAATGATGGACACCTCCATAGCATATACATTGATAATAGGTGATATATACTACCACAGAGCATCATTTTCATGGGTTGATTTAGAATTATACATTTCTTCAAGAAAAAAGTACCTATAATAAACCTGATGTGGCTATTCTCCAATTGCTGTTGTAAGCATTCCCTACTTACAAACCTAACACCTCTCACCCACCTATAAAAAACAAGAATAGGGTGAAAATCCCATCCCATTCCATCTCTGCCCATCTGAACTGCCATAGCAAGTCTATCCCACTCATTCCATTTTATCATCTGAAAAAATAATAATAAAATGAGGACCAAATCTGCAAACAGATTGCCTGTTCCTTTTCAGAGTAGTGGAGGGAGAAGCTTAAATAAACTTGATTCTTTAAATTTCCCTCTATGTACATACAGTGACTGTATTCATAGTCAGGCAACCACGATAGGCAAAGGTTACCAGATGCATTCACATAAATATAAATTTAAGTAAAGTTAACCTTGAATAGTTTTCTTATGGCTTAGTGTATTGCATAAACATAGAAAGTTAGATTAGCATATGCCATGTGTGAAGCCAAAAAGTAAATCAGCCCAGTCTGTTGTAAGACAATTCAACAGGCTTGAAATATTAAAGCAATATATATTGTTGGCACTGCTGTTAACAGCAGAAATAATACCTGCAGAGTAGCAAACCTGGTTCAGTGTATATCTGCCAGTTTGTATTTTGGTAAATGAATTCATATACCGTATATACTTGAGTATAAGCCGACTCGAGTATAAGCCGAGACCCCTAATTTTACCCCCCAAAACTGGAAAAAGTTCTTGACTCAAGTATAAGCCGAGGCTGGGATCCGCCGAGTGGCTTTCAGCACTGGAGAAAATGGAAAATCGCTCGAGACCAAACTCGAAGGAATCAGCTGCCGGTGGGAGTGAGGCGATCCGTGCGGTCCCGTGACAGCCAGTCGGGCAAGCAACGCGAAGAGCGGCAGGGCTTTATTTTTGCACCGTGGAGCTCCCCCTCCCCCTCCTCCCAAACTCCCCCTCTCTCCCCCTTCCCCCCACTTCCCAGAGCTGAATACAGGGTATTAACTGGCGGCGGAGGCTTGCAGAACGGCGGATCGAGCCTCTGTCGCCGGTGGCTGGATCCGCGCTCCGCAAGCCTCTGCCGCCGGCGGAGGCTGGATCCGTGCTCCACAAGCCTCTGCCGCCGGCTGGATCCGTGCTCCGCAAGCCTCTGCTGCCGGCGGAGGCTGGATCCGCGCTCCGCAAGCCTCTGCCGCCGGCGGAGGCTGGATCCGCGCTCCACAAGCCTCTGCCGCCGGCTGGATCCGCGCCCCGCAAGCCTCTGCCGCTGGCGGAGGCTGGATCCGCGCTCCGCAAGCCTCTGCCGCCGGCGGAGGCTGGATCCGTGCTCCACAAGCCTCTGCCGCCGGCTGGATCCGCGCCCTGCCGCCGGCAGAGGCTTGCGGAGCACGGATCCAGCCTCCGCCGGCGGCAGAGGCTTGCGGAGCGCGGATCCAGTGGGGGGGAAAAGCCCTTTAGCAGGATTTGCCTGCATGCTGGCGGAGGCTGGATCCGCGCTCCGCAAGCCTCTGCCGCCGGCGGAGGCTGGATCCGTGCTCCACAAGCCTCTGCCGCCGGCTGGATCCGTGCCCCGCAAGCCTCTGCCACCGGCAGAGGCTTGCGGAGCGCGGATCCAGCCTCCGCCGGCGGCAGAGGCTTGCGGAGTGCGGATCCAGTGGGGGGGAAAAGCCCTTTAGCAGGATTTGCCTGCATGCCGGCGGAGGCTGGATCCGCGCTCCGCAAGCCTCTGCCGCCGGCGGAGGCTGGATCCGTGCTCCACAAGCCTCTGCTGCCGGCTGGATCCGTGCCCCGCAAGCCTCTGCCGCCGGCAGAGGCTTGCGGAGCGCGGATCCAGTGGGGGGGAAAAGCCCTTTAGCAGGATTTGCCTGCATGCCGGCGGAGGCTGGATCCGCGCTCCGCAAGCCTCTGCCGCCGGCTGGATCCGCGCCCTGCCGCCGGCAAAGGCTTGCGGAGCACGGATCCAGCCTCCGCCGGCGGCAGAGGCTTGCGGAGCGCGGATCCAGTGGGGGGGAAAAGCCCTTTAGCAGGATTTGCCTGCATGTCTCAAGTGCTACCTAATGTGCTTTCAGCCTCAGTCGGCCACTCCACATTGTAATCACAAAGGTAGCTCTCTAACGGAAAGGAAAGGGAAGGGAAGGGAAGGGAAGGGAAGGAAAGGAAAGGAAAGGAAAGGAAAGGAAAGGAAAGGAAAGGAAAGGAAAGGAAAGGAAAGGAAAGGAAAGGAAAGGAAAGGAAAAGAAAGGAAAAGAAAGGAAAGGAAAGGAAAGGAAAGCCCACCATCTCTCCTCTGCCGCTCGCTCTCGCCGCTCCAGCCCTGGCGAGCCAAAGAGACGAAAGGCCCCGAGCGATAGGAAGGGGATCTCTGCCCTAGAGCGGGAGGGGGGAGGGAAAGGGGGGGGAGGAAAGGCCCGATCGCTTTGTGTTGAGCTGGTTCAGCTCAGCCGGACTAGGCGGGGCTGCGGCTCCCAGCTGATGCCGCTGCCGCCATCCAAGTCCGGCCAGCAAGAACTTTTTTTCTCCCCGCCCCACAGTGACGAGTAAAGCGCGACTTACTTCCTCCTCCATGCCCACGTCGCCTTCTCGCCCAACTATCCCAAGTAAGGGGCGGCCTCAGAAAGGGGCTCTAACTTTCCCCTACCACTCGAACCTATCTTGGAGAGGAAGGCAAAATCGGGAGAGGGAAGAAGAGCGAGGACTGGAGCAGCGCTTGCCCGGCTTCTCTCCCCTGCAGGGAGCGGCGGGGTCGGTTCCGCCTCCACCATGTTCTCTCTCGAGAGCCTTGTCCCACCCGCAAAACGCCAGCGCCGCCGCCGCCGCCCCCTTCCTAGCCAGCCCTCAGCCGCTTCACAAGCACCCGTTGCCGGCCCAGTTCTATCAGACTCGCGCGGCGCCGCACGTACTCCGTTTACACGGCCCCTGTACTTCCCCCACACGTCCCTTCTCCCGCCTCCTTCCCATAACGGCCTCTACCTACCGGACGGCACCTCAGCTCCCCGTGTCCGCCGCCGCCGCCGCCGCCACCCTGACCAAACCCTCTCTGCCTGCGCGCGCCCTCCCTCCTTCCCTCCCTCCCTCCTTCCTCTCTGTCTCTAGCTGGGCGAGGCTTCCAGCCGTCGCTGTGACGCTGCATGCCCAGCTTCTCTCTGATTTCCCTGGCCCAGTCCAGTGATGCTTGAGAGGAAAAAAAAAGCGAGCGGGCGGGCGAGGGGGGGAGGGAAAGGCGAGAATGACCGCTTTGTGTTACCTGCCATGAAACCAGTCCTTGCAGGCGTCGCACTCTATCATGAAGCGGGTTACATCGTAGGGCAGCCAGGCAGCGGAAAGAAGCAGGCAGGCAGGGCGCGGAGGTCCGGAGACCTGCCGACGTTTGGGGAGGTTTGGGGAGGTGCGCGCGCACCTCCCCAAACCTCCCCAAACTTCGGCAGGTCTCCGGACGGCGGCGGCTTGGGAGAGGTGCGCACGATCCCGGAAGCACCGAAGCCTCGGCCGCGCGCAAGTCCTCGGTAAGTTCTTTTTTTTTTTGTTCACTGGAGTATAAGCCGAAGTGGATTTTTCCAGCCCAAAAAGTGGGCTGAAAAATTCGGCTTATACTCAAGTATATACGGTAATTTAGTAGCACCAGAAACTTAAAACTTATCCAAGCTGAATATTTGAACTGTGTGGATGTAAGAACCAAAATACAATTTTCTAACCAAGGATCTGAAGTGGTCTGGCCTTCTGGATCTTTCACTGTGACCACTAGTAATGAACCAAAATGCATACGTCTCATCAAGAGTTTGGTTAATGTTGTCTGGCTTGTGAAGGAAAATAGACTTGGATCTTCTAATACTTGGATGAGAGACCTTCTGGGCTATGAATTTAACTTCAAATAATAACAATGACAATCAAAGCCATCATCACAGACCATCACTCACGACAATGAAGAGATTTGGGTACCTCAGTGATATCAGAAGCTATGCTGGTGGTGGCATGCTGTAATTTCAATTATAACACACAAGGCCTAGTTAAAAAAAAAGCAGGTGAAGTATGGTCCAAACCATTGAACACATGAAACAAAAAAAATCCATACCCAATTGGTTATTGTCTGGGTCTACAAAGATCATATCTGATATTAAAACATAGACGATAGAGTAATAGAGTTGGAAGGGACCTTGGATGTCTTCTAGGCAACCCCTTGCTCAAGCAGGAGACCCTATATCAGGGATAGGCAACCTTGGCTCTTTTATGACTCATGGACCTCAACTCCCAGAATTCCTGAGCCAGCATAGCTCAGGAATTCTGGGAGTTGAAGTCCATGAGTCATAAAAGAGCCAAGGTTGCCTCCCCCTGCCCTATACCATTTCAGACAAGTGGTTGTCCAGTCTCTTTTTGAAGATTTTCTTAAGGCTCCTGGGCATCAGTAGATAAATAAGCAGAAATGTTATCCAGCTGCAAAGCAACTAGCAGTCCCAGCAAAGCAAAAGAAAAGGTCAGTTGAAGAAAATTTAGTAATCAAGAAATGCTATTTTATATTAAACTCTAAAACTAGGGAATTTCAACAGAGAATGTTTGATATTTGAAATATAAGCACCCAGCTTCAGAAACTGATGAAAAGTGATTAATGGATCAACAAAAAAATATCTTTAGAACAAAAGCTTTTATGGACATCACATTGCAAGACTTGAGAAAACTAGCTAAACATCTGAATAAATAATTCAAGGTTTTGGTTATGATCTTCAAGTCCTTACATGGCATGGGTCCGGGGTACCTCGAGGACCACCTGCTGCCGGCGTCAACCTCCCTCCGCCCTGTGCGTTTCCACAGAGAGGGCCTCCTCAGGGTGCCTCCAGTCAGGGAATGTCGACTGGTGGCCCCCAGGGGGAGGGCTTTCTCTGTGGGTGCACCGGCTCTATGGAACCAACTGCCAGTTGAGCTCCGGATGGCATCGGACCTTCGCTCCTTCCGGCGTGGCCTGAAGACCCACTTGTTTGAACTAGCTGGTCTGGCCTGATGGGGGACGTAAGGGTTTTTTAATGGGTTTTTTTATTGTTATTGTATTTTTAATTGGGCACTTGTTTAATTCCTTTTTATTTTTTGTATTTGCTATTTATATATGCCCTGTTCACCGCCCTGAGTCCTTCGGGAGAAGGGCGGTATACAAATTTAATAAAAGTAAAAAAAGTAAAGTAAAGTAAAATGGATAAAACAAAATTTTTGCCAGTTTGTTCTAGTGCAGGTGTAGGGAACTATGGCCCTTTTATGACTTGTGGACTTCAACTCCCAGAATTCCTGAGCCAGCCATGGAATTTTGGAAGCTGAAGTCCACAAGTCATAAAGGGGCCATAGTTCCCTGCCTCTGGTCCAGTGGAAAAGACCACTGGCTAGAAACTAGGAGACTATGAGTTGTAGTCCTGCCTTAGACATGAAAGCTCTTTGGGAAAGAGTATTAAATATGCTTGTTATTTTGAGTTACTTATAAATATAATAAAGGTAGGGTGCAAATAAAAAAAAAAATGGAAATTAAGGTCATTATACAAATGACATTTTTGAAAAGCAGCATCAAATTTTATTAACATCTGATACAAATAATAAGGATGATGAAAGACATGGAAATAATGACCAAAGGCTGTTGAACATAAACTCCCTGGCAGACAAAAGGAACAGTAATCAAAATTTAATGAATATATGAAAAACTCAGATTATGGAGAAAATTTCTACCATTGGAAAAGATCCATAGAAAAGGTATATGAAAAACTTTGAAAGATGTTTTGCAATAAAATGCAGCAAAACAGAAGCAAGAAAAATATATTCAAAGTGGTAGTGTTGATTTGAAACAAAGATAAATAAATTATGAACTGATATCAGCATTTTGGGCTGGCATTAGTTCACATTAGTAACTGGATGAAGAACGAAAGAGTACAAGCATCCAATACAATTTTGATTGATTCAGCTATCACAGCTGCATCTAGGTATCAGATTATTATTAATTTTTTGTAATATATTTTATTGTTTTTTTAAAAACATAAATCAAAATAATTGGTGAACAATGTGTTGTCTGGGTTACATTTGTAAAACGATCATTAACAATTGATTTCTATAATCCATAATCCACATAATGGTTTTAGCTGATTTCCTCTTTTCCCAAAACATTGAGTTAATACAATTCTTATTGTTTTGATAGATAACAATTAAATATATATATATTTCCCCAATATTCCGGAAAATAATAGTCACATCAATATAATATTTCTTTTCTATCCAATCATTCCGGTTTGCCTTATCATAGAACCTGTTACAGTCCTTGTTTTAATTTGTTTCTCGCACAAATTCTTGGTATTCTCACTGGTTAAGATTTTCTCAAAAAATAATTACATTTAAGAATTTAACTCTATTTTTCCATATGAACCATCTCACACTTTTACATTTCTTAAGGAATAGATAGAACAATGAAAAAATAAAGAAGAGCAAGAGTAAAGAAACATAAAAAATAACATACTACTTAAAATATATATCCCTCCTAAGCTAATATATATTTATTTCCTAAATTTCTTATTCTTTTTAACCATAATTAAAAATATATTTAATCTTTAAACATTCCATTTATACATCTAGTCATCTAGTTCTTTAACTCTTATTCAAAACATTTTGATCCATTATAATTTTCTTAAATTCAATCACATTTATGTAAAACATTTCCTTTATCTAAGTCATTTCAACTTGTTTGTATTACTCATATCAAGAAAGAGAACAAAAAAGGGAAAAAAGCATAATATATTATTTAGGGAATTCATCCCTCTTAGAATGACATATATATTCCAAAACCTTTCTATTTCTTTAACTATATTCAAACAAATGTTTCTTTTTTAAGTATGCTCTCTGGTAAGTCCCATCATCTATTTTCTTGGTTTCCACTTTAGTCTTTTTCCTTTGCCCAGTATCTTTCTTAATCAATGTCTTTTGCTGAATCAAAAAGTTTTTCCATGTGTTCGTAAATGTTGCAGTAGATATAAAAAGTAAATCAGGTGAAGTGTCTTTGTACGGGGCTTCTGCCTTTCCACGTTTGTTGAAAATCATTTTCTTTTTTTTCTCTCCACTTCTCTTATCATTTCCTTTCTCTCCAATGTTCCTGACATCTCTACAGTCCATTTTATCCAATATGTTTTCTTGTCCTCAGATTTATTTTGTAGTCTTAAGGGATAAGTTGTTTTTTCCAATTCTTGTGAATTGTTTTCCACTAGGATTAAATCATGTTTCCTTGTTTTGTTAAGTTCCATCTTTAAGTCTCTATTCTCAATTCTATATCCATTTATCTGTTTTATCTGCTCCTTCTCTGTTGTTTTCTAGGAAATGTTTTGTTGTAGAGTTAACTTGGAAATAGATTGATTTATATTTTCAAAGGTTTTTTTATTTCTTTGTGCTTTAAAGTCATTGTTGCTTGAATTAGTTGCAGTATACTATATATCTCCTCCTGTGAAATATTTATGTTTTCTTGATATGTTCTTTCTGATCCATGATATGTCTCTGATCATGATGGCCAAGAATTTGAGTTTTTCTCTTCCTTTCTTTTCTCTGCAAATAGCTTTAGAGTCCCAATTAAATAGATATTTGTAATCCAAATAGTTCAAAAAATTTTTTTTTCCTGATATTTATAATTCTCTCTTTGTCTACAGCCCAGATTATTGTCTTTTTTGTCACAGCTGTTCTTTGATGTTAAAACTTTGAAGGTCACAAACACAGATTAGCTTTTCCCAGGTTTTGTCAAGTCTTATATTAAAGTCATAGCTGTCATAGTTTTCTTCCACCACTAGGTATCAACAACTATTTGTTTTTCACTTCCATATATTTTGATCCTCCATAAAAAGATTAATTTACCATTTCCATTAGTATAAGGGTGGGGCAGAAATCCCCCTCCTTCCCTTTTGGAGGTATTTTACTTCTTGGGGATCTTTTCCAGGAAATTCAATGTAGAACAGAAAAGAGAAGATTGAATTCCTCACCCAGTTTCAAGCACGTTATTCACAGTTGTGCTGATTAGTACTTTTGGACTTTGGTTGCTAGTAGCTTGGGCTGGTCGATGCAATATGGCCAGCCTTTCTCCTGTCAGTTTAGAAGGATTTCCCCAAGTTGAATAGAATGGCTGCCACTGGAGCACCCTTCTTTCTTTGTTGCCTCTCCAGGGTGACTTAGACCCATTTAGGGTCCCCAGGCAGGGTGAAATTAGCTGTGGGGGTGCAGAGAACCCACCAGCCCATGACCAGTCGCTACTACACAAAACCGGAAGTCTCAGATTATTACTACTAATAATTTCCATTGATTATTTAAGAGCATTCAGACCTCGTCTAGTGATTTTTGATATATTTAGTATTAAGATTGGCATTAAAGCATACATTTAAGACCTCTCACCATCTCCCATCCTTAAATTTATTTATGGAAGTAGAAAAAGGAATGTGCTGTGTCAGTCTCAGTTTTTCTTCCATTTTTAGTAAAGGTTTTAGTAAAGGTTTTAGTACTGCCTCACTAAATCTTACTCGAAAGACAACATTTCAATTAGCTTACTTAAAACTGGTGTGGAGAGAAGTGAAGCCCATTGCATGACAATCAATAAAGGTTAATGAAGAAGACCACGTATGGAGTTACCAGGGGAAATTGGAATAACCATAGGGATCAGTTTAAAAGCTGGGCTTAGTTAAAATTGTAATTAAATTAGATGGAAGAAGGAATGGAGACTCAGTAATGAAATTCAAGAATATTATCAAAGCACTAATAGCCTTGTTAGGATAAAGAGATACAAACAAAACAAATGTCTTTGCCTTGAGTGGCTCAGAGATTAAGAGATGTACGAAGATCCCATGGGGAATGCACTTGAAAGACTCAAATGTAGCAAGGACTTAGAAATGGTTTTACTAGATAAAGTAAATCTAGTAAAATTGAATCTGCAAGGGAAGAACATTGTGAAAACAAACAGCTCCAAAACCTGGTCACCTTATTAGGGAGATGGCTGGATAGATACATTTCAACTATCTTTAAAGGATCACAATTCTTTATGTTTCCTCCTATGTAGCTATGTAGCTATATCTCCTATGTAGGTATATGAATTTGTCCTCAGCAGTTGTGTGCACAACTGAGTTGTGTGTATGAAATTGTATATATATAAAGTGTTTGTTAAGTATTTAGAATACCTTGCTAGGCCCCAAACATGGGACAAATCTTTATTTCCTGTTTCAGCCTAACCCAAGGCCATCCACAGGCAGTAGTCACAGTAGTGACAGCTCATATTTGTGTAAATTTTTTGGATTGCTAACAAAGAATTGGCCCAGGTTTGAATCTCAGAAGGGTATGGTTTGAAATGGTCATATCAGTCTCCCTGTTTGGGGGCAGATGAACAATTTAAAACTTCATGAAGGAGTTGATGAGCTGAAGAGTGTGGGGACCCCTGAACTATTTCATCTAGGGCCTAGCTTAATTTCAAAAAGCCACAGTAAGCAATTAATTTAGCACAAAGTCAGATGTGATCTGTCCCTTCCCCTAAAGGTTCCTGAATGGAGAATAAAAAAGAATTGAAGAGAAAGGAAAAGACAAATATGAGAGTGTATGGTATTTTTTAAAAAGACAAAAATTGGGAGAAGTAATAGCACTATCCTTTTCTATCTCTGGTCCCACCTTTTGCTTATTGCGGGTCCAGCCTGTATGGATAGTAAGTCCTGACATGTTGTCTCTGAAGAAATGCAGCACTTTGTCTGGAGAAAGGTTGTTTAGTGCTCTCTGAGCTTGGTTGTTTTCTTGTAGATATTTCATTACCCAACTAAGTAACTTCATCAGACCTAATCATTACCTAGTTGGGTAATGAAATGTCTACAAGAAAAGAAGCAAGGTAAGAGAGCACCAAAGACCCAAGAGTTCAACCCTGCACTATGGATATTCTCTTCTAAAGGTTGTTTAACCATGATGTATTTGAGATACTGTATGTACTGACACTCTCTGACCCAGACCAAAAAAAGAGATTCTTTTTCATCAGAGCTAACTTAAGACTTTCCAGTTCCTAAATATCTGATATGCCCCATAATAGTCTGAAATCACTTTGTGTATCTTTATAGAAACCAGGTTCCCCTTCAACATGTTATGGTAGTGTAGGGTTTGACAATGAAGTATAAGAAGTGGCTTATACTTATAATAGCCTCTCTCTGTTATTCATTAAAGGAGCACCAACTTTTTCAGGCATTCATACATAGCTCAGGAAAGATCCCACAGCTTCAAGGAATCTGATCTCTGGGGGAGATGCTGTTTTTACATGCACACAAGATCTAAAGCATTTCTTCCAAATCATTTTGAAATATGCACAGCTGTAATATGCCCATTTAAAAAGATGCAATGGCTTTATTTATAGGGATGAATCCTCTTGCTGGAGCTCATTATGAGAGTCCTCATGCAGATAAAGTAAATAACATATAGCTCCAGGGTAAATGGTACCTAACAAAATATGGTTCTCAACAAGGTTCTTTAATCTGTTCATAGTAGGTATCAGATGGCAGCGTCATTCAAGATTATCGTTTTGCCAAGGAAAGGGTAATGCTGACCCACTGTAATTCTTTCCAGGGTTACAATGTTAGAGTACTATAATATAACAAAAAGCAGGTATCAAGTGCTAATAATAAATCATACAAGTAGAAGCTGAGAAGACAGAACAAATCTAAAGAGCATTTCAATGAAATTTGCATGAGGAGAACATCCCACTATAGCCACTTTTGAAAGCATCATTTGATACAACTGAATCCAAAGTGTCCATTTTTCTATATGTGCATGTTTTTCACTTGGTAGCTACAACAGGTAATTATTTAAATGTGTGAATAAATGATCAAAGATGCTGTGCTTTGCCGTGAATATGGCTCACTATTCAGTCTTCATCATAGTGCTATTTACATAGATACACACACATTCATCTCTCAATTACTTTCTCAAACTATGATTTGCCATTATAAATGAAGTCCTTACCGAATTCACGTTAAGCATCAAAAACCTCCTGCCACTTTCAACACAATGCTTTTCAAATTTCTCAGTTTGACAACTGTTGCCCTTCAAGAGATTCAGCATGGATAGCTGAACTATCCCAAACGGAAAGTGTGTGTGTGTGTGTTTGTGTGTGTGTGTGTTTGTGTGTAATTTATATGAGCATTAAATGCCAGTCTATCCCAGTGGTATTTCAATCTGGTTTACCTAGTTCCAAATAGCTTTGCTTTTGTAGCTGCATGTCTCAGGAAAATATGATTATGAAAGCTGTTAATCTCATAAGAAAACTGCAAGAGTATCAGTCTGCCTAATGCATTTTCTAGTATCATCTGGTTGGCATCCAGTACTACATATGGGCCTGTTATATAATAAACACTCAAATGTTACCCATTAATCACTTCCATTGCTATGAATAAATCAAACATCACCTTAATGGTGATGAGACATTTTAATACTGAAGCTAAGAATATCTGTTTTCCTTATTTTAATTAGTTGGCACTTTCAATTCAATAGTGTATTTGTGCTGAACAAAATTGGATGCCCTCAACAATTAATATCATGCACCATAAGATTTTACTCCAATGCGCTGTTTGTTTTCTTTGCTTTCTCCCCTCTCATCTTTTTTCTTTTCTTCCATCCCCTGTGACATGCCGATTTCTAAACCACCATCTGTCTAAAATGCTAGGGTTGTATATAAAACTGATTTATTTACAAGATACATTTTGGCAAGCATTCTCAGATCTCACCTAGGGTCTTGGGGAATCTGGGAGAAGCTTCATAATTCACAGCAATCAAATGGAAGAGCTTTACATAGCCTTGTGTTGTCTGCAAAGGTCCTATAAAATATTTAGACTCAATGGTGGGACCTGAAGAGACCGCTTTGTCACATCAATGTTGGCACTTTTGTTGTACTTGGACAAGGCAAAGGACCAAATATTTCTCCTTGCCTGTCAAACCTCTTAGTGATATACACTTGCCAACAGTCACCACATGAAGGCAAATAGAAAAGCAATACTAAAAACAAGTGTATGAATCTGAATCTTTTGTAAACCAACATGAAGTATGTCCTGTTTCAAATTAGAAGCATGATGTCAAGACAATAGGATGACCAGATGGCAAAAGCAGCAGAAAACCAACTCCCATTGTATGAGATTTGAACTGTGACCCATGTATTGTCATCCAACTAATTCTTTTTCAGTGTAGGAAATATCTGATTAAGTGCTACTGTTGGATCGTGAAATATGAAATATAAGATACACATTATCATTTAGCTTTAGAGTAGATATATTATCAGGTTAGCGTATTACTGCAGCACCTATGGATGAAAGTAGGAATGGATGAAGACCCCAAATCCAATTCTGAGCACATTAGAAATGAACCTGGAAACTGGGAGGAGATACTTTTGATAAACCAATTAGCCAGATTTCTGAAACAATGCAAAACCTCCAGATCAAATAAAAGTTCATTCTTATTATGCCTGAACAAAATTTTCTAAGCCAGTTCTGCAAGCAGTTTCCTACAATTAGATTCCAACATCTTCTTTCCTTCAGGCCCCCTTTGTTGAAGGAAAGTTCATATCCTTCTTTATATCTGCAAATTTTCTTTCAGGCCTCAAGATGTTGAAGTTCTCTGTATTGGGACAGCATATACCACTGAAGATTGAATCTGGGGCAACAATTCCTAAACATTGCTCTAGAGAAATCCCATCCAGAATGTGATTAAAGCTAATTATTAGATACTGGGTTCATCGCTTTAATGACGAGATGAGGCGAGTGAGTTCAGCAAAGATCATTGCTTATTGCTTGCAGGATCTGAACTGAGAAACAGGGCTGCGAATGCAGCAATTTATACCCTGGCCTCTAGGCGGCAGCCAATAGGTTTAAAGCAACCTATTGCCGACCTAGAGGCAGCCAATGGCGGCGCTGGAGATGGGTTGTCTGAGGAGCTGGGAGCCGTTAGCCAGCTTCCCTGCTTAAATAAACTTCCAGCGATTAACCCACGTGGTGTTCCCTTAACAAGACAAAGCCCAATACATTACACCCCTCCCCCCCAGAATGTACATTATAACAACAAAAGGAAAATGATTACAGCAATACAAATTTACAAGGTACAACAATAGTGTGCATTTACATGTTTACATCTTGTCTAATGCAGATGTTTCCCAGCTAGCAGCACAGTCATGATACAGACACATTATAGCTCCGTTATTTCAGAACAAAATCCTGTAGATATGCAGGAGGTTTGTGAACCCTTGTGGAATGCCTGGGGAACTCAGGCACTTCCTGGCCTACCAGCTTGCCCGCCGGGCTGGGTAGATTAGTGTCTTTAAGTTCAAAAGAGTCTGGTTGACTCAGAAATCTCTGGCTGGCCCTTCCAGGTTGGTCCACCCCAGAGTCAGTTTGCTTTGCAGAGTTAGCACAGTGGCTGTAGTGTTCTGGTTGGCTTTCTCTGTCAGGGGACCCATGTTGCACTCCTGGGCTTTCTTCCCTTCTGGCCACCTCCCTGTTGCTCTGGCTGCTTGGACCCTCAGGGCCAATAGATTACTCAGCCTGGCTGCTGGTTTGCAGTCCATGGAAAGGACCTGTGATGAAGTCCTCGCTTTGTGGCCATTCTGGGAAACGCTTCCTAAGCTGATCAATATGGTGACGGACAACTTGCCCGCCCTCTAGGCCCACTTCGTATGAGAGAGGGCCTAATCTTCCCTGGCACCCACAAGTTCCTATGCCCTTAGTTCCTGGCCCATACCCCATCACCTCAGGGGTTTTGGGTGAGAGACCTCAGCTGCCATCTGGTTTGGGTGCAGCCTGTCCAGCTTTGTGATTAGGTGCCTCCACCAGTGCAGCTCTGCTGGGCTTTTCCCTGTTGCCGTGCAAGGCGTGGAATGTTGGCAAAGCAAAAAGTCAGCCAGTCTGTGATGCCAGTCCCCAGTCACTATACGCCTCAATGACTCCTTTGTGGTGTGAACCATACATTTGGCTTGACCATTAGTAGATGGGTGAAAGGGAGCTAATGTCACATGCCTAATGAGGTTTGCTCTCAGGAACGCCTGAAATTCTGCCGCAGTAAATTGGGCCCCGTTATCGGACACTATGATGTCCAGCAGCCCGTGCGTGGCAAAGTGTTTCCTAAGCACCTGGATGGTCCTAGCAGTAGTCATGTTTGCGATTGGTATAACTTCTAGCCATTTAGAGTGGCTGTCGACCACAATAAGAAAGAGCTGTCCCTTAAAGGGCCCAGCAAAGTCTATATGTATCCTAGACCAGGGAGTGTGAGTCTCTTCCCACCTGTGAACTGGAGCGTGCGGCATGTCAGGCCTTGATTGCTGGCATGTATAACACCCATGCACCTGGGCCTCAATGGCTTTATCTAATCATGACCACCATAAATAGCTTCTTGCCAAGGCTTTCATGAGAACAATACCCAGATGAACTTCATGAAGTGATTGCAACACCCTGTCTCTTAGTGAGGTGGGAACTATGACCCTGTTCCCCCAAAGAATACAACCCTTGTGAGCTGAGAGCTCGTGTCTCCTCATAAAATAGCTCTGAAACTCAGGACCTGAGCTTTTATCCAGCCACCCTGTGTGTACCCAAGATAGCACTCTACTTAGGGTCTTGTCTGCTGCTGTTTCTGCAGCAATGTCCCCCACGTGGAGGGGAAACTCTGGCAAGTCCTGAATGGACAAATCATGGGCCACTGGGGCCGAGGCAGTGGAAGTCTGCTCAGGCCATCTGCATGGCCCATATCTTTGCCAGGTTTGTGAATTAGCTTAAAAGTATAAGCTGATAAAAAATGGACCTTCTAAGTATCCTAGGGGATAAAATGTGGGGTGTCTGTCTGTCTGTCTGTAGTGAATAACCCCAATAGCAGTTTATGGTCTGTGAAGACCATGAAGTCCCTGCTGTATAAATAGTCGTGAATTTTTTTTACTCCAGCTACTATAGCCAGTGCCTCTTTGTCAATTTGAGTGTAATTATGCTCAGCAGAGGACAGTGTCCTTGAATAAAAAGCAATTGGAACTTGAGTTCCATTCTCTCTAAGTGACTTAGGACTGCACCCACCCTGTATGGGGACGCATCACATGCTAAGCAGACTGGCTTTGACTCCATGAAATGAGTCATAGTGGAACTAATGGACAGAAGGGCCTTCAATTCCTGGAAACTCTTTTCGTGAACTCTAGTCCACTTCCATGTAGCATTTTTATCCAAAAGCCAGTGGAGCGGCTCTGCCAGTGTGGCCTTGTTTGGAAGGAATGTGTGGTAAAAATTTAGGAGGCCCAGGAATGCCTGCAGCTCTCCTTTTGTTTTAGGGCTGGGTGCCATCTGAATGCCTTTTACTTTCGACTCAGCAGGGTGGATGCCATCAGCATCAATGTGAAACCCTAAGAACTCAGTTGAGGGGACTCCAATACTACACTTATTCTTTTTAAGCTTGAGGCCTGCTTCATGCAGCCTTTGCAGGACAGCTCTGAGCCTCCTTGCAAGCACCTCAGTGGACTCACCGGTGATGAGCATGTCATCAAAATAGGGGCAAACCTCCGGAATGCCCTTGAGTGTATGTTCCATGATGCCCTGAAAAATGCCGGGGGCTACACTGACCCCAAATTGCAGGCGCATTACTTTAAATGCCCCCCTATGGGTTACAATAGTCTGTGCTGTGGCTGTGGCCTCATCAACAGGGAGCTGCTGGTAGGTCTGAGCCAAATCTAATTTTGCAAAAATGATGCCACCCTACAAAGATGCCAGGATGTGGCTTACTACCGGTACTGGGTATGCGTGCTATTTGAGCACACGGTTAATTGTGCATTTGTAATCTGCACAGATTCTGACCTCCCTGTTGGCTTTAAGTGGCGTTACGATTGGGGTCTCCCAATCACCCCCATCTGCTGGCTGCAGTACGCCCTGTTCAACCAGTTTATCTAGTTCAGTGTCTATCTTGTGTTTAAGAGCAAATGGAACCCTATGAGGTTTAATTCTGACTGGCACTACATTTGGATCTAGTTTAAATGCTATTGGCGGGCCTGTGTATGTCCCCAGAGCTGAATCAAACACATCTGCAAATTCCTTGTATACTGTCGCTAGACTCGCGACCTGTGTCCGGTTGATCCCGGTTACTTGGATGCCTAGTGCATCAAACCAATCGAGCCCGATCAGGCTCATTCGCTGACCCCCTAATACGACAACATCCAGGTGCCCCGAAAAACCCTTACACTTAATGGCTAGGGTGGCCTCACCCTTGACTGTGACTCTGGCATTCTGAAAATCAGTTAATACAATATCAGATGGCCTCCGCTTGGCCCATCTTTTACTGCTACTACAAACGAAAATAAATGTTTCAAGGGAAATAATGGAAACGGCGGAGCCCGTGTCCAGCTCCATCTTGCAGGGGACCCCTTGCAGCTCCACCTGAAGTCTTTAGTTTGGCTTAATTGGGTGGAGAGCCCCGGTATGGCAAATACTTCTGTGGCTGGAGCAAAACCTCATGCTATACTGTCCTGGGACCCCGGTACCTCTCCTGGTTGGATCTTCTGACTGGCGATTCAATGGCTGGTCACTCTGGCGACCTCTGCAGACGGACGCAATGTGGCCCATCTTTCCGCTGTATGGAACCTACAGTCCAAGTGTTGGTGGAGGCTGCCACAACCTGGGCATCTAAGGAAGGGATCTGCCTTGTAAGTGGCCCCATGTTGCTTGTCGCTGCAACGCTGTTGGTCATGGTGTCTATGTAGCTTGTTGACTTCTGTGTCATCTTCGGGGTCTTCTATCTGTTCGGCATCCTCATGGTGGACGGCTTCTTCATGTTATGTAGTTTTGGTAGGCCGCATGGCTCGTATGGCCCCGCCGGTGGCTTCGTCCACCATGACTTCCTTCAGCGCATCTGGGAATGACAGAGTCTCTTTGGCGAAGAGCTTTTGCTGTAGCTCTCGGTTTCAGAGACCTCAGACAAACCGGTCTCATAGCCTTTTCTCGACATCGGAGAACTGGCACAGGTGTGTGGCCTACCTCAAGGCCACAATGAACTCGGATGCGGTTTCACCTGGTTGCGGGACTCTTTGCTCAAATACATAGTGCCAAGCAATTACCAACAGCTTGGGCTGGAAGTAGTGTCCGAGCTTCTTTTTCAAGTCTGTGAATGATACGGACTCCAATGGCGTTGGCGCAAACAGGTTCTCCACTATGTCGAATGTTACTGGGCCGCACACACAGAGGAGCGTGGCAGCCTTCAATCTGTCCTCGGTGACCTGGTTCAAGGACCACCCTTCTGGCTGAGTTATGTTGAATTCTTCCAGCTTTACGACCTTGGCCATTTCTGCTAGTCTTCGCGGCTGGTGTTTGGTGTCTTCAAATCCTGTTCCTCCGTTGCCCAGGGACTGGTCCTCTGGGCACATGGTTGCTAGCGTGGCTGTGCTAGTCGACCGTAGGGGGGGAATTGCTTTTCCCACCAGGCATGCGCTGCCTCTCCCCTAGTGACTCTTCAGCTCAGTTGGAGGAGCAGGATCCCACCTTCATCGCCAGTGTTAGATACTGGGTTCGTTGCTTCAATGACAAGACGAGGCAAGTGAGTCCAGCAAAGATCATTGTTTATTGCTTGCAGGATCTGAATTGAGAAACAGGGCTGTGAATCCAGCAATTTATACCCTGGCCTCTAGGCGGCAGCCAATAGTTTCAAAGCAACGTATTGCCACCTAGAGGCAGCCAATGGTGGCACTGGAGATGGGTTGTCTGAGGAGCTGGGAGCCGTTAGCCAGCTTCCCTGCTTAAGCAACCTTCCAGCGATTAACCCACGAGGTGTTTCCTTAACAAGACAAAGCCCAATACATTACACTAATTTTCTCCATTATTTGTAGATGGAAGCACAAGCCTTACAAAACTTCTTCTATTTCAGTCCTAACCATGAAAGACAGGTGGGTCAGTCACAGTCTCACAACCCAACTCACCCTCATAGGGTTGTTGTTGTGGGAAAAATAGAAGGAGGAAGGTATGTTGTATATGTTTGTCACCTTGAGTTATTTGCAAAAATGATGAAGATGGGATACAATAAAATAAATACTCCTCAAAAAGTCTCTAAAAAGCTGACTCTGATGGCATTATTAGCTATGTACAGTGCAGGCCCCAGGAAGGGACTAAAACCAGATTGCAGCTTTCAGAGTAAAGTTTGCAGATCCTTGCTATAGTCTATAGATTTCATTAGTTTTATGTCATTTTTTGTATCTGAATTATTTTTATATTTATTTAATATAGCATACTCCTGATGATTAATGCTTTACAATAAAAGCAAATTTAAATTCAAGGTGTTAAGAAAGTTAAAATAAATAAGCAGGTAGAATTAATAATTAAAATTAGCAGTTGAAACACTGCAAAACGGTGGGATTTAAAAATCTTCTTTAACATGAATATGGATGTCAGCCCCCCCCCCCACACACACAATTAACTGATGAGAGTCTGTTCAAAATAGCGAAACAGGAAGACCAACAAGATTCCTGAATGGAGACCAAGATTCTTTAATTTTGTTCCAAGATTGTATTTGGTTGGAAAACAATATTTTACTGCAGTAATCTTCATTTATCATCTTTAGTATAACTTTTCTCCTTTTTGAAGAATAGTTTACCACTCTACTATTAAAAGTAAAACTATATTGTATTAAAAGCCATAGCCCCATTCTCCATTTTAAAATGCTAACTTATAATTGCTATCCTGTGGACATTTGCATGAGATTATATACTAAGGACCAAAAATAGCTTAGTCGTATTTCTGAAAAAGCATGCCTAAGTTTAAGCTTCACATGTATTTTTTAAGCAAAAATATACCAAGCTGACATTGGTATATTTTTATATGGTATCATTTGCCATTGGAAGGAAGATGGGTTAACAACTATGCCTCTGTTATGATTAAATTCCTCACTACAGAATAAATATCCTTTAGGAAGAAGCTAAAGAAAAAAAACTTCACTCAACAGTATTATGTGCATGTATGGTATGCAATCTATATTTAAAAGCATTTAAAGCATGTCAGAGGTCACAATGGTTGCAAATTATATTCCTAATTATATATTCCACTTTCATTCCCCCTCCCTTCTTCTTATGTGATGAATTGTAAAATATCAGTACTTTACTTGGAGGTCATTCAAGTCAAGGAAAAAGAAGAGAGGCTTCCAGCAGGGAAGATGGGTGAATCAGATACATCTCAGCTCAGCATGGGACTTCAGCTGCAGCCAAAGTAAACCAAGGCTGACTTGGAATGTGCCCAGCAATCTAATGGTTTTATACGGTAGTGGGCTATTAGACTTCTCTCTGATGTTTTAGTATTTGTGAAAGTAAGGAATTTTAGTTAGAAGAAAACTGTTTGAAGATTCTATTCGATTACAGCCTCACTATCCACTTTGCACCAAGATAGATGGGGGGGGGGAGGAATCTGAGCATCCATAATTAACAATAATAAAAACAACATTCATAATTACATGTTCCTTCTAATATTGTCCTATTTATAAGGCAAAGGATCCTCATCCAAATAAAAGAATTTTGTTCCCCACCCCAAGGTGAGAAGTAATGATCACTGTCTAAGCTCACCAAATCAAATGAAAAGATCAGGATTTACAGAACACTTTGAGGTTCAGATTTGTAGCTAGAGATTCTTTTAGATTTATCATTGTCAGCAGAGGTTCAAGTGACCTTAGTAGCTTGAAATTCCTCTCATCATGTTAGGAAGAGATACCTGGTATAATTCTTTCTGAATAAAAATATTCTTTTAGCACTCATGCTCTATCAGATTCCTGTTTAGATTATTGTACACAAAAAAGATCTAGATCATTAGACTGCTTTTTGGGGGGCTGGGAGGGTGGCGGCTGATCTGATCATATTATGCAATTGCTCTGCCATCTGCATTAAATGGAAATCCACTTCCAAAGTTTCAAGGTGATGGGCTTTAATTCAAAATTTTAGAGGCCACTTTATCTTTAAGAATATTTCCTTTCATATTTCCTTTCCTATAAGAATATCTGAGGCTCTCTTCTGAAGCCCCACTAGTTGAAGGCACAGTGGATATCAGAAGAAAAAGATTTTTTTTCAGTATTGTTTGAAGAATGTCATTCCCATGAAAGCTGAAAGACATTATTGTCTTTCTAGTAATAAAATGCAAGTATTTTCATTTTTCCAAACATTTTAAGAATATATTAGAATTATTGGATATGATTTAGCTAATGATTGTATTGTGGTCTGAGTGACTACATTTACTGGTAACAGTGATAATTTTCTATAGCACTCTTGCTTTATTGTTCTACATAAGTGTTTCTCTAAGGAAGACAAGGGGGTCAGCTGATGAAGTGTGTGTTGTGACCTAGACTCCATCCCTTGCAGCATTGCAACACAAAGATGAAACAGAAGAATTTGGATTATGATATGCACATTTTATCATATTGGTGACCTCATGTTTAGATATCAATACTTAAAATTCTATACTGGGTTGTTCTGTATTTTATGTTTTCAGTAGAACTCTAAACTATCCAGACAGTTGCAGGAACAGTCATTCAATCAGAATAGAGTGGGAAGGAACCTTGGAAGTCCTCTAATCCAGCCCCCTGCTCAAGAAGGAGACCCTATAGTATAGGGGCCTATACCATTTCAGACAAGTGGCTGTCCAGTCTCTTGTTAAAAACCTCTAGTGATGAAGCACCCACAATGTCTGAAGGCAAGCTACTCCACTAGTTAATAGTCCTCACTGTTACAAATAATAATAATAATAATAATAATAATAATAATAATAATAATAATAATAATAATAATAATAAGAAGAAGAAGAAGAAGAAGAAGAAGAAGAAGAAGAAGAAGAAGAAGAAGAAGAAGAAGAAGAAGAAGAAGAAGAAGAAGAAGAAGAAGAAGAAGAAGAAGAAGAAGAAGAAGAAGAAGAAGAAGTAGTTGGAAGGGGCCTTGAAGGTCATTTAGTCCAACCCCCTGCTAAGGCAGGAAACCCTATACCATTTCAGACAAATGGCTGACCAGTCTCTTCTTAAAAACTTCCAGTGTTGGAGCATTCACCACTTCTGGAGGCAGGTTGTTCCACTGGTTAATTGTTCTAACTGTCAGGAAGTTTCTCCTTAAAGTTTCTCTTAATTCCAGGTTGCTTCTCTCCTTGATTAGTTTCCACCCATTGTTTCTTGTCTTGCCTTCTGGTGCTTTGGAAAATAAATTGACCCCCTCCTCCTTGTGGCAGCCTCTCAAATACTGGAATACTGCTATCATGTCCTCCCTAGTCCTTCTTTTTCCTAGACTGGCCATACCCAAATTCTGCAACCGTTCCTCATATGTTTTAGTCTCCACGCCTTTAGTCATTTTGGTTGCACTTTTTCCAAAGTCTCAACATCATTTTTTTTGGAATGTGGTGACCAAAACTGGATGCAATATTCCAGGTGTGGCCTCACTAAGGCTTTATAAAATGATATTAATACTTTACATTATTTTTATTCTATGCCTCTGTTTATACAACCAAAGATTATATTAGCTTTTTTGGCTACTGCCACACACTGCTGGCTCATGTTTAAGTGATCGTCCACTAGGACTCCAGTTACTGTTTTTGAGCCAGGTTTCACCTAATCTGAACTTTGGTGATTGTAAACAAATGAAGCCAGCTATAGTAATTTGTAAAATATGGTTGGTACATCAGTTAAGATATGGTTGGTACATGTTAAGATGAATGTAGCCAGTTATAATTCATTCAGTAGATAGTGGCTAAACAAAACACAACTTAGAAGGCATAAACCAAGTTATGAATTTCCTTAGTCAAGAAGAGAAGAAAAGAAGTTTTATTTGATGATCTCTCTTAAAAGACTTTCCTATTTGCTGTTATCATAACCACTACTGTTTTTTTTTAAAAAAAGAGAAAGTTGCTTTTTCATGTTTCAAATACATAAATGGAAAATTTCTATTTTAAAGTTGTAGTTTCAGAAATAGAAAGAGAATCTTATTATTATTGAGAAAGATAACGTCAGAGATTTGCACTTGAAACATTGACTCAACAAATAGAAACTAAGAATATTGAATTTGTCCATTAAATAAAAGGTGAGAATTAGACAAAAAATAAAATTTCATCTGACCATATGGCAAGAGTTTTAGTCAATTTTTATTATCCTTTTCATAAATAAGAAAAAAGATGATATGAAGCTACTGGGAATTTTTTGTATACCAAACTAAATAAATCTAATTAAATCAAACAAGATTTGACTAGTTAAAGATTTGATGTGCATACTATACAGAGATATTGTAAAACCTATGAAATATAGGTTCATTGATTTATCTTTCCCCTTATCAGTCACTTTGGCCCAACTTCAGTTTACAGCCTCTTTTTAATCATTTTAACAGTTGCTTTGCAAAAAAGACAATGCTTTCATTTTGTTAATTGCACAATTTATGACAATGACACATTTGGGCTTACTGCCTGAAATGTTGACCTACTGAAACATACAAATGGTTCCTTTTGAAGGAGATCATATGAAAATCTGAAGCCTTTACTAAGTTTTTGAACCAAAAGAAAAAAGGTTTTTTAACTAAAAAGGAAAAATGGGATTTCTGTATGTCCAATGAAGAAATATACAGTACCAATTTCATCACAACAGTGTTTTGATTAGTACTAACACAACCACATATGAGAACATCTACAAAATTAATACACCCAGATCAGTATACATAGAATTCATTACCATGAGATGTGATAAAACAGAGAGCTGTTATACAGTTTAGTATGTAGATCACAAGCAGAAAATAGAGCTGAAGAAGAGGGTGATAGAGAAAATTGTTTTGACATTGGGTTATCAACTTGTTTTCTTTGCTATCAACTATATGCCAAATTATGAATTATGAATTTTTCTTAACTAATTTCATCATTAGGCAGCATAGCAGAATGGTCATAATCTATTGCTCATAATAGTTGTCACAGAAGGTGTATCGGTGTATTGGTGAAAATCATTGTGGGATTGCATAAGAACTCCGTTTCTATAGCATAAAAACCCTCATACCAACTTTCTGAATGAATAAGCAATATCCTGGAGAGAAATTATTGTAACCCACAGCTGTGCTACTTGTATCAAAGGTGGTTTTTCCATAGACATGCACTACTTGTAGTATTTAGACTGGCAATCTCTGGATTTCTAGACTATCTTGCATTTCACAACATGAAAGAAGACTCTCAAACTCGAGAAATAATCTTAGCTTCTCCATATTTTGAATCCAGAAAACCCAATTCTCTCAGAAACATGTTTTTTTTTAAAAAATGGCTTGAAAACTGGAAGAGCATGGCTCCAGAAGTTAGAAAAACAAACAAGATAAGCAATGTCCATGTGATATTATCTTGTTTACAATATCTGTTCCATCAAAGAGAATAGAAAACTCAAGGGACAACAGTTTTTATGGTCTACAGGGCAGAACATCTTGCCCTCTGGGATGAGGTCTTCTCCCACACTTCTGACCTTCTATAAAAGCCTGAAAATTTGTCTCTGCCAGTTGGCTTGGCGTCCCAATGTGAGAGTTTCATTCTGGAAGAGATTGATGGCCCAATAGTAGATCCTACCTTTCCCCCCCCCCCGTACATCCTGCTCCCTCCCTCCCCATTTTTTATTCATAATTTGCATTTTTATTGTTATTAGACATATGTATTTGTACGATTTTATTGCTTTTAATGTTGTAAGCTGTCCAGAGGTGCCTTCTTCTGGAAAAATGTTGAAGGACCTCTGAAACATGTCCATTTGTCATAACTTAATAAGTAAATAAATAAATAATAAATAATAAATAAATGATAAAGGCATGTTGAAAACCAGATAGGAGTGATGGTGATAGTGGTGAAGAAAGCAACCACTCTAATTCTGGTAAATGGGTATATTATGATTTAGAGTTTCCCTATCATGCTTTCAGAAATTTATTTCTGGAACAGCAGGAACTTCCTCCAGTTTGGAATATTATCAGAAGACATCATGAACCATTTGCCATTCAGAGAATTATCTTCTAGACTAGCATTCACAGAATGTGTAGTTCTGCATATCTCAATCTATGTGTAATATAATACCTAAAATGTATATAAATAAATAATTTGATTCACCACTTAAAGACATCAGGATAGAAACTTAGACACTGTGAGTCTAGTAGGTACAAGTCTTACTGGTTAATTTGGGCCAGCCACTTTCTCTCAATTCTAGAAAGAAAGCATTTTTTTTAAAGGTCCTTACATGAAAATCACATAGATTTGTACGTACTATTGCTAGAAGCCACAAATGCACACACAGGGTATAAATACCTCCTAAAGGGGGGGGGGGAAGAGAACAAACTGAAAAACAAATAGACTCTATTATAATCAATTGCCTGCAAAATAAAGTATAAAATGCAAATAACAACAATTGTCTGTCTCCACAAAGAAAATGCAAAAACTGACCCACAGTGCCATATTCCAAAAGAGACAAAAGAGGCTTTTAAAAAATGGGATTGCTAATAGGTAGGTGATCTTGAAAGAGAAGACAGAAGAAAGTGTATTTGTGTGCATGTGTGCATGTATTGTGGGGGGCGGGAGGTTGGGGAATGTTAACCAGACAAGGAAGAAAAATGGAGGCAGTACTTTAAATATTACAAAACTGGCTAACATTTGCTTGGCTAGCAACTTGCCCCTAATTGCTCATTATTATCTTCAAAGGCATCCATGGTTTTGAACAATGATCTCTGTTGTTATTTACAACTTCTTCCCATTCCTTGACTATAACAACTTTCATGAGCATCTTTTATTCTTAGAAGTGGATATATGGTAGCTCCCACTCCCACCCTTAGCTCATGGGTAATTATTTTGGGGGGAAATACAGTCTGGCTTTCATTTATCTATTGTCCACAAAGTAGAAGAACCACATTTCCTTTTCATGAAAAATTTTTCTTGTTCAGACAAGGCATGCTCAAGGAAGTCTATTGCCAGAAATTTTTGAGTTCTGCCAGTAATGGCTGGATGGCCTAAAACATACAATATATTCTACCTGATGAACTATGGTTACAATTCCAGCGTATACATCCTGCTTAGTTTTATTTTAATTGAATTTTAAATTTAAGATTCTTATTTATTGTTTTAATGTTTTGTAGTACGTTTTACTAATGTCTGTAAGCCACCTTGAATCACCTTTGGCAAGATGGGTGGGATACAAGCTTGATAAACAAAAATTTTATTTATTTTATTTATTTTATTACATTTGTATACCGCCCTTTCCCTGAGTACTCAGGGCGGTTTACAGGGAATTAAAAATCAAACATACAAAAGTTAAAAACCAAGTTAAAAAATATTAAATTCACCCTGTAGTCTTAAAAAACCCCAGTTAAAAAAACAAAAACAAACAAACAATATTCTGTTTATGTCAAGTGATTCCTTTTTAATTTAGCTCAGTAAGTAAATCTAACAATTATACTTTAGGATGTATGTCACTAATCAGACCATTCTGCTTTGTTTTTTTTTAAAATTCAGGGTTAAAAATGGCTTATCTTAATATATAGAACTAATCATAAAACACTGTATGAAGTAGCTCTGCAGCTGACTGTTCTACCAAGAAAGAACGATTCTAGGCCATCCAATCACTCTCAAAAGATTCTTATTACCATAGGAATATTCAGTAAATGCAACTGGTTGAGCTCATATGCTCTTCCCACATTTACTGTGATTGACGGTATCTTGTTCTCCCCTTTTGTCGATGTGAGAGAGACAAGGGAGCCATGTAATTCCTATTTCCCCATTCTGTCTTTGCCAATTATTTACCCAGTTTTGATCTTGTAAGCTTTTCCTTCATGCTCTGGTTATATCATTTTTCATACTTTTCTACATCAGTTTTATTTCCAGATACCTTTAAAGATTTGAGTTCAGATACCCACTCTCACTTAAACATTTTGACTTACTTTACTGTTAAATATTTCATCCCAGTTCACTTTCAACAAGCCTTGCAGAAATTATCATTTTTGTCTTTCTTGCCTTGAACCTGAAGGGATAAGACACAACAGATTACTCAAAGGCTCTGCCAGGGTAATTATTAATAGGTGACATACTTTTCTGGTACATGGAAAGCAGCTTTTAAATATGATAAGGTACAGATCTATCATAGGCTGACTATATGGGAGAAAGCATTGATTTCTATGGTAATCATAGAACGTACAAATCACAACTAGCTTTGTCTATATTCTCCACAAATTGATAAATAATTACACAGAATTTATTTGTTTTCTCATAGACAAATAAGCCAAGGAATATTGACTTGCCTGCATGGTTATTCATATAGCTTATTTTAAATAGCCTTTCTATCTTGCAAAAATAAAAGAGTGTAAAAAATAAAATGTCACACAATCTTTACCAGTCTATTTTCTAAGAATGATTTATTGCATTTAAAAAGACAAGGTGACAAACAATCATTACTGAAAAGGGGTGGGGGGAAACAGGAGCATATTTTCCTCAGAAGACAACAGTTTAGTACAGATGTTCTCTTATAGCAGAAGCAGAATAATGTCAGTTCACTCTGCCCCCTTCAAGTTTTTGAAAAATTATATCAAGTATAGTAGGCTCATTTTTATTTTCCTGACTATGTGCAATAATGATGCGATGAGCAATTAGGACAACACTACAGCACTGAATTTATATACTGCTCAAAAAATAAAGGGAACACAAGATAAGACATCCTACTATTAAATACAGTACATTGTGTTGTTTAAGTGTTCCCTTTATTTTTTTTGAGCAGTATATATTGCAATGATGTCAAATGATGTTATTAGTTTCAAATATCAATAATTGAGATATATAATTAAATTAATTTTAGAGCATTATTTATTAGGATTGTTAAGTACTTTTAGAAAGCTTTAAAGAAGCTAGGAATACTTTATCTCCATACAGAAAAAGGGAATGGCCCAACTCTATTATGAAGATATATTTCCATAGTCATCATATTATGACTCCAAGATGGAGACATCAAGTATAGAGATTGCATATATTATCTCAGTTTTCACTGAGGGAGGGAGAGGGGACTTCAACAAAATTTTGCTGAATGCAGAAAATATAGATGGAAGATAAATGTAACAATAATACAAAGTTATCTCATTAAATCACAGAAATCAAGACTTTGAAGTAAAGACACATCATGTATGTCATACACATGCATACATAAGCAAACCTGCAATGAAACAACTTTGATCTGCCCTGTTCCTAGGCACCAAAACTGTTAATATGTTGAACTCTGAAAGACCTATATTATTACATCATGTTACATATTTCAGTGTGAAGGTTGCAGGCACTACTCCAACACCTTCAGGAACAAACTTCATGGTTTTCAACATGAGCAAATAAGTGACTGAGTTCATTTCACAGATCCAGCTAAGAGGCACTTTGCTTAACTATGGTTTGTCATGTAAGCCAGAATTCTCTGTTTTGATAGGAATACACAAATCATAGTTTATGAACTGAATTGGAAGTGATTCCTGCTGATCCATTTGTGGTGTTCCAGATGAAGCAGATCTTTGAAACATCATGAGCCAATCAAATTCAGAGGATTACCTTCTAGAAAACTGCTAAATCAACTTTCCTAGAAAGCTTAGTTTGGCATATCCCTAAAGTACATATTCTATGGATGTAACACAATTTATAGAGATAGAGAACAAGTCTGATGTAGTGGTTAAAAGGACTAGGTAAGATACAGGGCAAGGGAGTGGATTCTAGCCCTGGCTCAGGCACAAAGCCAGTTGGGTGACTTTGGGACAGTTACTCTCTCTCTCAGCCTTAGGAAGAGGGCAGCGGCAACCACTTCTAAAACTGCAGCTAAGAAAGTTGTGTAGATTTATCCATACAGTGACCAAGAGTCAAGATAGATTTGAAGTCACACACCCACACACCTACACAGACAGACACAAGCATACATATACTTGCCAAATGGGGAGGAACCATTTATTCCCAATTATTTTGAATTAATAACTACAAATTGCAATCAATTTCCTGTAAAATAAGTTATTACATTTATAAAATTAACTGATCTCTCAGCTGCATATAATTACTATTCTTCATCACACAGAGAAGTGCATGTACTGATACGCAATACTATCTTCCTTCCAAAAGAGTCAGAAAAGGTGAAGAAACAGCATGAAGAAGAGTTGATATAACATAATCATGAACTCGGAAGCTTCAGCTGGTACAGAGTGCAGCTGCACGAACACTTTTGGGAGCTTCCCGATACTCCCATATTACACCTCTCCTCCGTGAGCTGCACTGGCTTCCAGTTGCCTTCCGAGTGAAATTCAAGGTGTTAGTGATGACATACAAAGCCCTACATGGCTTGGGTCCGGATTACCTACGGGAGCACCTACTGCCAGCGTCAACACCCCTCCGTCCTGTGCGCTCCCACAGAGAGGGCCTCCTCAGGGTGCCACCGGTCAGAGAATGCCGGCTGGTGGCCCCCAGGGGGAGAGCATTCTCGGTGGGTGCGCCAACCCTTTGGAACTGCCTGCCTGCCGAAATCCGGACGGCCCCCAACCTTCGCACCTTCCGGCGTGACTTAAAAACCTACCTATTCCAGCAAGCCGGCCTGGCCTGATAGATTTTGGGGTTTCATTTGTTCTACTATTGTTTTACTGTATACTTACCTTGCTCTGTACACCGCCCCGAGCCCTTCGGGAGAAGGGCGGTATATAAAAACAAACAAACAAACAAATAAACAAACAAATAAATAAATAAATAAATAAATAAATAAATAAATAAATAAATAAATAAATAAAACCCAATTTATATAGGATACTGACACGAACTGAATTTGAACATGCAAAGAAGTATATAGGTAAGTATAAGTAATTATAAATGAAGACTATATAAATCTATGACAAAAATATGAAGTGGTGTCATTTAGTTTGTTATGCATGTGTATCAAAAAGTGAATGCAATCCATGGGGAAAATAACATTTTTCTAGGTAACATGACTGAACAAGGCAGTAAAGAAAAAGTAATTGGTACACATGGAGATTCAGGAACTACAACCAGTGGGTGATTTGTTTTGTAAAAGTCTATTTGCTTCAAAATGTGGTTTAAGCTAAAGTTTATTTATAATGTTTACTTGGTAAGTAAAAATAAATCTAAATGTAGTTTATCATGAAAGATTTAGAGAGTTAATAAAGGATACAATTATAATAAGAAGTTTTTAATATGAGACTGATCATTTTTTGAAAGGGTAAAGAGGGCATATTGGAAGAAAGTGGACATAAAGAGAGGAAAAGCAGGAAGAGAAACAAGAGTGAACATAAAATAATTACAGGGAGAAAGTATGAATCCTAATAAAAATATTAGGACAGAGATTAATTATCTGGCAGAATAAATGGAAACTGAGCACAAGAAAAAAGCACATAGAAGGTATCTGGAAACATATGAAAATAATGATGTTGCAGAGTGCCACTGATGCTAATAAGAAATATGAAAAAAAAAAATGTTTGACAGAATGATGAAATGAAAGAGGCTGTGGGTGAGCAAGGTGAGAAGGAATCTGCATATAAGAGGAAAAAATGAGAGAAAGATATTCTGTAATTTGTGTAGAGAATAAAATATAGTACAAAGAATGCAGTCAAAGAGACCAAGGAATTGTTAAGATCAAAAGAGGCAGCAAGAAAGCAGAGTGATTTTAATGGGAAAGTCCCTCTAATAGAATGAAGCTAGTGATTACTGGAAGGAATAATTTAGATTTGGGAACAGTCATGATATGTTAATGAATAGAGTTAAAATGAATGTGTCATGTGTATGTGTGTGTTTGTGTAAATTAGTTGACAGGGGTTGTTTTGTTTCTTCAGTATACACATCTGCACATGTACGCAATAAATCAATTGCTCAGTTTGTGTCTGGGTCAGGGGTCAGCAACCTGAAACAGTGAAAGAGCCACTCAGAACCGGTTCCCTCACAAAAGGAAAAACTGGGAGCCGCAAAAAATGTGTGCGCGTACATGCGCACATGCACAGAACAGGGTTTGACTGAAGAGTGGAGCCAAGGCGAGATAGGCACCTACCCTGCATATTTGAATTGATTGGTTGAACTTTTTTAGTCCCACTTTTTTTTTTTTGGACTACACATAGCAGAGGACTGGGAGCCGCAGTAGACAGCTGAAAGAGCCGCATGCTGCTCCAAAGCCGCGGGTTGCAGACCTGTGGTCTGGGTGTTTTATCCTTGGCGTGGACAGGTTTCTGTCTCAGTGTATTCTCAGGTTTAAAGTGTGAATGTATGTTGCATTGCTTGAAAATCCTCCTGAACTTTTCAGATATTCCTGCACCATATGGACTACATTGCTTCTTTTGTTGTTCTCTTCTTTGTTATGGAGGAGCTCCTGCTGGGGCTTTTTCTGGATTTGATGAAGGCCCAATTTGGATAGTCACAAATTTTGAGTGTTTCTTGATATGTTTTAGTTCCTTTTCTTTTCCTTCTTTGCTGGTAGGTAAACCATCAGCCGAGTGGTGTGCTCCAATGGGTGGTGAGAATCAAAATCTAAATACTGATTTGTGTCTGTGGGTTTTCTGTAAACTTCAATATTAAGACTTTTGTCTCCTTTAATGTATACTTCACAGGACATCAAGATTATTTTCCTTAACATCTTCCTGTATGAACTTATTATATCTGTCCACAGAGTTGATGTGTTTGGTGAAGCTTCTGCTTCCTGTGTTTTAATCTGGACCCAAGTAACATTCATAAACCTATACCAGTCAGTGAGTGGAATTCCTGTGGAGGATTTTAGGGCTTTTCCATGTAGAGATTGGCCACAGTGGGAGACAAAGTGAACCCATGGTGCAGCTGTGTTTTTGTCTGTAGAAACCTTCATTGTATTGAAAATAGGTAGTAGTCAGGCTGAGATCCAGCACGGCAAATATGTGGACTGAGCTGAGGATAATTCTGTTGCCTAATGTGGTGTCTTGTAGCATTTCTTCACCACCATGACAGCTTCAGTTGTTAGAATGCATGTGAAGAATGAAGTCACATCATAAGAAACCATAGTCTCATTCAGGTCCAGTTTTTGTTTCCAAACCTTGCTGACAAAGTCCTGTGAATTCTTGATGTGATGGGTGGTATTGCTGACCAGAGGTGGTTAGATGTTTTGCAATTTGTAGGTGACAGAGTTGCTGTTGCTGACAATTGGTCTGAGTAGAGTTCCTTCTTTGTGGATTTTGGGATATTCATATATACATGGAGTGGCTTCCCCAGGGTAAAGGCAGTAAAGGGGGTTTGCATGCATAGACAAAATGAATGAAGACCAAAACACCACACAAATATGTGACAAAAAAAGAAATATGTCAAGAGGAAGGGAAGACCAAGAAACTATGGGGTGGGTGGAGTTGATGAGATCTCAAAAAGGGAGAGATAAAATGCTTAAAGAACCAAAGCAATCTAGAAACTTGTGTAAGAAGGATAGATGTGGAGAGATGTGGAGAGGTATAGTAAATGGTGATAATATAAATTAGCTCCTCCTCCTTCTCTTCCTTCCCTCTTGCTCTTCCTTCTCCTTCTTCTTGTCCTGGTCTTCCTCTTCCTTTGTATGGCCACCCATTTTATCTAAGAAACTTTAGGTGGCTCGCAAGAGGTAAAAAACAAACCAATATCTAAAAAAAAACCAATAATCAAGCATATTAAAAAAACTAATCTGTAATCAATTTAAAGAAAAAAATAATGATCAGCAGCAGAATCCATCCTTACATCAGGTCAGCATGTCCATTATAAAAGCTCCTCACTAAAGCTCCAGGCATGGCAGCAGAGCCATGACTTGAGTGCTTTTATAATTTTAGTCTTACTATTTCTTACTCATTGTCTATTAACTACATAATATTGCTTACACCAGATGGAATAGCATGATGGGTGATATGAATATGTGTATGCTTCTTCCATCACTGAAGCCTGAGATTAGTCACAGAACTCAAATTTTTGCCTAGCTTGTTAAAATAACTTTGAAAGTGATATGACATTTTTTTGCTGCTGCGTTAACCTGATTTGGAAATGGACAAAAATAACATCCTTTTTAATTATTTATTTACTTTAGAAAAATGTGGAACTAATAGTGAAAAATCCTTGTCTTTTCTTCACAGCTGAATTTTAAAAGGGTAGTCTAAAAATAGAATGGTCGCAAGAATAAAATCTGTTCAAACATCTTTTTTAGACACAACATTATCTTCAGAATAATCAAGTTGCATGTAATCCCAATAGTTTACACATTACCCATAATCTCAGGAGTAGCTGCAGTCTTTTTGAAGGGGAATCTTTTATTTCCCACATATTCTACATAATTGAAACATTCTATTGCTACATCTTAATACCCAGAAATTGAAGCAAGCAGACCATTTACTTATTGATTATTCCTGCCAATTGCTTGGAAAACAAAGTTGGATTGTTTATATCTTTTTCAGACTATTGAGCAGAGCATATAATAATGTCAGTATCAGAGAAGTTGCTTTTGTAAGAGACATTTGGGACCCAAGGCAGTTTTGCATGAGATTGAAGTATGATTTCCACCTTCTTCAATTATGCTGGATTTCAAAGTCTGCTTGATCAGATAAGGCTTTGTTTTCCTGTCCTAAAGAAAAGAAAAGAAAAGAAAAGAAAAGAAAAGAAAAGAAAAGAAAAGAAAAGAAAAGAAAAGAAAAGAAAAGAAAAGAAAAGAAAAGAAAAGAAAAGTAAAGAAAAGAAAAGAAAAGAAAAGAAAAGAAAATAAAAGTAGAATAGAATAGAATAGAATAGAATAGAATAGAATAGAATAGAATAGAATAGAATAGAATAGAATAGAATAGAATAGAATAGAATACTTTATTTGGCCAAGTGTGATATGACACAAGGAATTTGTCTCCGGTGCATAAGCTCTCAGTGTACATGCAAAACAACAGAGTAATAATAATCATAATAATGATACCAATAATAAAAGGTAGTGGAAAAGATGAGAAGGATGGGTGTCAAAGGCAATACAGATAGCTTATACTTCATATTTACAGAGTCATCCATTGATTAGGAGGTTCTCTGATTATATTCATGTTTTCTAGCATATTAGGTACCCCTATATGCAATGTATTTTTCTCAAATTATACCTTTTTTAATATCAGACTGCCTCTTTATGTAATCTGCAATTGTTCATATTTTATTACTAAATATCAATAGAATAGATTATTAAATATTACTAAAAATCAATAAACTGAATTTCAAAAATGTGCATTAACCATGTTTCCAACATTCTGGGTGACTATAGCGGAAAGCTAACACAACAATTATCACTAGTGCCCCTGAATACTATCGCTGATTGTTAGACAGCTGCAAGCCCTCTATTACAAGGTACTCACACAATTTAACATTAAGCAAATATAGATGGGTTTTTTCTCCAGTCTAATTTGATGCCCTCCCCTCAGCTGTGCTGGAGGGAAGATTTTCCCATGTTCTCATATGGTGCCCTTTCTATGATGCCTCAAGATGTGCTCCGATTGCCCCAATCATTTCCAATGCGAGAGACATGCAGATAGATTTTATGTTTATTATTTTTAAGGGATGCTACACTCACCAAATATTTTCATCAAGTTACCCCACTGTGGAAATATTTTAATTAGATTTGCTGTTTTATTGTCCTATTTTTTTGCCCCTTTCCTAAAAGACTAATTGTTGTACTAACCTGTTTCTCCTTTTACTGTATTCTTTCATTGTATAGGCTAGTAAATAAGTAAATACACTTAAAAAAATCTATCACAAACATTTTATGTAAAAGGCCAGATCCTGCCCTTCCTCCATCTCCATGAGTGCAGCAGGCAGGTTGCAGGTCAAGGAGTATAAAACCCATTGCAAGGTGCCAGTCTGCTGACTGGCCACCACCTAAACTTCACACTCATTCCAGGAGCCCAGCAAGACTTAGGCCTGACAAACTACCATTCACCCATTTATTCTAATTTGCAGGACATACAAAAAGAGGTGAATATGGTTCATATATCATAGCTTCTTGGCACATGACCTATCATATAATAAGTTTTCTTTGGGAACTCCCCTCTTCCTTTCCTATTATCATTCTACTTTTCACTGTATTTGTTTTCCATTTTTTTCCTCTTTTCTTCATTATTCACATTTTCCTCAAGATTCACTGCTGATATCACCAAGAAATTATCTGTCAATCTCATCACCCTTTTTTCATTCACAAACTCTATTTTTACCCATTTGTAGTTATTCCATTATCACCATTCATACAACAATGAGCATTCTATAGGTTTTTACCTTTGTACGTACCTACAACAACTGGATAATTGACTCTGCTACAGAAGATAATATAATCCCTTTAAATTCTACAGGCAGCCCTTGTCTTACCATTGTTAATTCAGTGACTGTTCAAAACTGCAATGACACTGAACAAAAGGAATTGCAAGCCCTATCCAAAGTTACATCTGTTGCAGCACTCCTACTTTTACGTGATCAAAATTTGGGTGCTTGGCAGCACATTTGCACAGGAATGAAGACGCGGTAACTGAGTACAGGGAAACTCATATTTTATTTCATGCAGAATCTGTACTGGCAAATAGCTGCAACTAGCCACAATATATAGTCTAGCCCCTAGGCAGCAGCCAATAGGTTTGAAGTAACCATTGCCACCTAGGGATAGCCAATTATAGCGCTGGAGACTTGTAGTCTGGGTTGCTGGAGAGCCGTTAGCTGCTCCAGCAACCCACGTGGTATTACTAATGAGCCCAATACATAACACCCCTCCCCTCTTAGACCAGACAATATTAACACAAATTAGCCTCAATGCAATTATCAAAACTCATTATCAAAACACACTAAAATAAAGTAATAGAAAAAAAAACCCATATAGATTACAACGTTATTAAACAACATCTGAATGAATAGGCTTCAAGGATAGCACATTTAGACAGTTATAACATAGCACTAGTTTGTGTAGAATAGTGGTAAACAACAATACAACAATATTATAGCTCTTTATTTTACAACGTAGTCAGTGAGATATGAAGGAGGCTTGTGTGCCCTAGTGGAACATCTCGGAGTTCCAATCACTTTGTGGTCTACCAGCTTACCCAGTGGGCTGGGTAGACTTGTGTCCCTTTGTGCTCCTGAGTCAAGGGGATTAGATGCTCTCTGGATGGCCTCTCCAGGCTGGCCTACCCCAGAGTCAGACTGATCAGCAGAGTAGGTGCAGTGGTTGCTGAAGTTTGGATGGCTTGCTCCTTCAGGGGATCCATGTTGCATTCCAGGACTCCCCACTTCTCCCTCTGGTTCCACTTCAGTTATGAAGGAAAAGTCCAGAGGATTCATGTGAGGGCTGGCTTGGCCACAAGTTTGAGGACCTTGGGAGGGACTTATGACACAGTCCTTACAGAAACCATTTTCTGAGCTGATCAATGTGTCGTCTGGCAACTCACCCTCCCTCCAACCCCACTTCATAAGATAGGGGTCCGGATGCCTTGGTAATTTGACCAGGAACCCACAGATTCCCATGACCATAGTTCCTGGCCCAAACCCAATCGCCCATGTGCAGCCCCCTCGGGGGTTTTGGTCGAGAGGCTTCTGCTGCCACTCTATCTGGATGCAACCTCTCCAGTTTAGTGATCAATCGCCTCCCCCAACATAGTTCTGCAGGACGTTTGCCTGTAGCAGTGCAGGGCGTAGAATGCTGGCAGAGTAGAAAATCTGCCAATCTGTGATGCTAGTCACCTGTTACAATGCGCTTGAGTGATTCCTTCATTGTCCTCACCATGCGTTCAGCTTGACCATTAGAAGATGGATGAAAAGGTACAGACATTGCATGTCTGATGAGATTAGCTCTAAGGAAGGCCTGAAATTCAGCAGCAGTGAATTGGGCCCCATTGTCTGAAACTAAGACATCTGACAACCCATGTGTGGCAAAGAGTTTTCTCAGCACCTGGATGCTCCTAGCAGTAGTCATGTTAGGAACTGGAATTACTTCCAGCCATTTGGAATGGCTATCCACTACTATAAGGAAGAGCTGTCCCTGAAAGGGCCCAGCATAGTCTATGGGAATCCTAGACCAGGGAGTGTGCATTTCCTCCCACCTGTGAATTGGAGCCTGTGCATTTCAGGCCTAGATTGCTGGCATGTATAACAACCATGGACTTGTGCCTCAATGGCCTTATCAAGGCCAGGCCACCAAAGGTAGCTTCTAGCTAAATCTTTCATTCTGACAATGCCTGGATGGCCTTCATGTAATGACTGTTAAACCCTTTCTCTTAGGGAAGTGGGAATTATGACTCTGTTTCCCCATAAAATGCACCCCTTGTGGGCAGATAACTCATGCCTTCTGACAAAATAGTTTTGAAATTCAGAACCTGGGCTTTTATCCAACCAGCCCATGTATACCCATGACAAAACTCTACTAAGTATTTTATCTGTGGCACTTTCAGCAGCAATGTCCCCCGCATGGAGGGGAAATTCAGGTATGTCCTGTATGGACAGTATTCTAACAGCTGGAGCCAGATCTGGTTCCATTAGTGGCAGTGGTAGTCTGCTGATGCCATCAGCATGGCCCATTTCTTTGCCCGGTTTGTGAATCAATTTGAATGTGTATGCAGATAGAAAAACAGACCATCTCAGCATTCTTGGAGAAAGTATGTGGGGGGTTTGTTTGTCTGTTGTGAAAAGTCCCAACAGAGGTTTGTGGTCTGTAAAGACCATGAAGTCCCTGTCATGGAATTTTTTTATTCCAGCAACGATGGCTAGGGCCTCTTTGTCAATCTGAGCATAGTTGCACTTAGCAGAGGATAATGTCATTGAGTAGAATGCTATAGGAACCTGTTTCCCATTTTTTTCTATGTGGCTTAAAACTGCCCCCACCCCATATGGAGATGCATCACATGCAAGACATACTGGTTTAGACTCTTTGTAGTGAGTTACAGTGGACTTTTCTGACAATAGTGCTTTTAACTCCTGGAAACATTTTTCATGTACGTTAGTCCATTTCCATGGAGCTTTCTTATCTAGAAGCCTGTGGAGAGGCTCTGCTAGTGCGGCCTTATGAGGTAGAAATGTGTGGTAGAAGTTTAGGAGGCCCAAGAATGCTTGTAGCTCTCCTTTGGATTTGGGCCTAGGAGCCATTTTAATGGCTTTCACTTTAGAATCAGCAGGGTGAATGTCGTTAGCATCAATTCGGTAACCCAGGAATTCTGTTGAAGGAACCCCAGTACTACACTACACTTGCTTTTTTTTTAATTTGAGGCCTGCTTTGCAAAGCCTCTGCAAAACAGCCATGAGCCTACTGGCTAACACTTCTGGGGATTCCCCTGCAATAAGAACATCATCAAAATAAGGGCAGACGCCCTGAATACCCTTAAGTGTACGCTCCATGATTTCCTGGAAAATGCCCGGTGCAACACTGACTCCAAACTGTAAGCGTTTGACTTTGAAAGCCCCCCTGTGAGTTACGATTGTCTGAGCCACAGCTGTGGCCTCATCAACCAACAATTGCTGATAGGCCTGTGCTAAATCAAGTTTAGCAAAAATAGTACCCCCTTGCAAGGAGGCAAAAATGTGGTTGACCACTGGGACCGGGTAAGCGTGTTGCTTGAGGGCTTTATTTAGTGTGCATTTATAGTCAGCGCAAATGTGAATTTCCCCGTTGGCTTTAAGTGGAGTGACTATAGGAGTTTCCCACTCCCCCCCATCAACAGGCTGTAACATGTCCTGTTCTACAAGCTTATCGATTTCTGAATCAATTTTATATTTAAAGGGGACCCTACAAGGCTTAACCCTGATTGGAACTATGTTGGGATCTAGCTTAAATGAGATAGGTGGGCCTGTGTATGTTCCTAGGGCTGAATCAAAAACATCTGCATAGTCTTCACATACTGATGCGAGGTTTGCAGTTTGTGTCTGGTTTATGCCAGTAGTCTGAATACCTAAGGCATCAAACCAATCGAGTCCAAATGAGACTCATTCTTTGTCCCCCAACTACAATGACATCCAGATGCTCCCCAAATCCCTTAAATTTTACCGTCAAAGTGGCTTCTCCCTTAACTTTAACTTGAGCATTTTAAAAGTTAGTTAGGATTATATCTGAAGGGCTTAGTTTGGCCCAAATGTTACTGTACCTACACACAGTTAAAAGTGTCTTGAGAAATAATTGAGACTACGGAGCCAGAGTCCAATTCCATCTTACATGGAACTCCTTGTAGCTCTACTAAGAGCCTGAGTTTAGGTTTAAGGGGGTGTTGAGCCCCGGTGCGGCACACGCTTCTACGGCTTCTGAAAAAAACCACACTAACTGGACCCTGGGCCCCAGTACCTCTCCTAGTCGGTTCTTCCAACTGGTGTTTGGGTGGCTGGTCTCTCTGGCGGGCTCTGCAAACCACTGCGATGTGGCCTGTCCTTCTGCAAGCTCTGCATGTGGCTGATCGGAATCTGCAATCGGCACAAAAATGGTTGCCGCTGCATCTAGGTAAGAGAACTGCCTTGTAAGTGTTTTCTCACTGCTGGCTGTTGTGGTGTTACGCGTTGGGTTGCTTTTGGAGTCTGTTGATTTCAGGCTCTTCTTCCTCAGAAGATTCATCAGTGCGTTTGGCGTCCCCAAGGTGGACCGTTTCTTCAAACTTTGATGTTTTGGCAGGCGTACTGCTTGAACTGCACCCCCGGCAGCTTTGTCAGCCATCACTTTGTCTTGTGCCTCAGAAAACATTAAGTTTGGTCTGGCAAAGTGTCTCTGCTGAAGTGTTTGGTCCCATAGGCCGCAGACGAGCTGGTCTCGTAGTTGCTCTTCTAAATTTGAAAATTTGCAATGGCGTGCAGCCTGCCTCAGGCCCGCTATGAATTTGGAAGCTGATTCACCAGGTTGCTGCACTCTCTGGTCGAACTTGAACCGCCAAGCCATTTCAGACATCTTGGGTTAGAAATGTCCAGTTAGCTTCTTTTTGAGGTCTGCGTAGGAGACCGCTTCAATTGGTGTCGGCGCAAAAAGTTCTCGGCCAAGTCAAAGGTTGCTGGGCCACACATGCAGAGTAGCGTTGTGGCCTTCAGTCCTTCTTCCGTGATCTGATTTGCCCTGAGGTAGTTCTCTACCTGGGACAAATATGATGGCCATTCCTCCAGGTGATTCACGTCAAATTCTCGAAGTTTTCCAACCTTCAGCATTCTTTCTTTGCTGGTTCCTGCATTTCCTTCCGAATTCTGCTTCCAGGCTCAGGGAATGAGTCCACTTAGCATGAGGTCACTAGCATAGCTTGCTAGCCAACCTTGAGAGAGGAGGGGGGAAATGCCTTTTCCCTCCAGTGTGTGCTGCCTTCCCCTCGTAGACTTCAACTCTTTTTTTCAGTGAAGCAGGATCCCACCTTCATCGCCAATGTTAAATAGCAGGTTCTTTGGCACAGGAATGAAGACGCGGTAACTGAGTACAGGGAAACTCATATTTTATTTTGTGCAAAATCTGTACTGGCAAATGGCTGCAAATAGCCGCAGTATATAGTCTAGCCCCTAGGTGGCAGCCAATAGGTTTGAAGCAACCATTGCCACCTAGGGATAGCCAATTATAGTGCTGGAAACTTGTAGTCTGGGTTGCTGGAGAGCCATTAGCTGCTCCAGCAGCCTACGTGGTATTACTAATGAGCCCAGTACATAACAGATAGATAGATAGATAGATAGATAGATAGATAGATAGATAGATAGATAGATAGATAGATAGATAGATAGATAGATAGATAGACAGACAGACAGACAGACAGACAGACAGACAGACAGACAGACAGACAGACAGACAGACAGAGACAGATAGATAGATTTGCATTTGAGAGCTGGTGTGGTTAAGATGGCATTAGAGCAGGTTTTAGCCATGGAAGTCACTTTTAGCCCAATTTATGACACACAATTCTTGTGGGGATAAAAAAAATAGCTCCTGTAACACTCTTAGATGTAAGCACATAATAAAATATTTTCTACCTAATGCCAATGGTTAATCTCTTCAGTGACACTTTTAATCCTGCACAAACAATTTTGCCTCAGATGCTTACCTGTTTTAACAGGATCACTTTACTCATTTTGGTGGTCATTATTGCTACCCCAAAAGTGTAAAATCTATAAATTTTGAAGAAATTGGTAGAGCTGTCTTTTGATCAGTTTTGATTAGAATCAGTCAGTTGTTTGGTTCTGAAAGATAAAGAGATTTCTACTGAATCCTAGATGCCAATTAGGAGGAAACTCACAAACTTGCAATTCATATGTATAGCTCTATACAGCAACTGTGCTACCAGCAATCTTCTTAATGAGATGAATGCAGCAAAAGAAGCCAGTAATTTGATAGGTTCTCCCTGTATGTTCAAAGCAAGGTCGCAATCTTTGTATTCACCCAACCTTTTTAAAAATTCCATAAATGGCATATCCTAACTAGATTTTTGTATTCTCTACACTCTATACCCATGTCATAAAAATCTTTACTTCATGAAGCCAATCCTCACAAAAGAAGCTAAGACAGGTAAAAATACTACATACAGAAACACCTGAGAGAACCTCCAGCCATTGAGCTGACAGCTGGACTAATTTTGTCAGATAAGTCAAAATTCTCTGCTGACAATGAAATAAATGTTCAGTGAATGACACAGTGAAAATTGTGAAAATTTATGGTTTGTGTGTGTGCATCTGTGTGCATATATACAAGGAGCCGAGAAGCATTTGATAAAAAATGATCTTTAAAAGTAAAGGGAATATATTACAGCCTTAAAAATGAAAGAAAAATTAAGATCTCAGCCAAACACATCCACGTGAGAAACAATTCCATCCATTTTGGACATATGCACAATGTCACTGCATAAATCAAAGGGACAAGGTTTCTTTCATGAAGCAATTTCTGCCTCTTGCTTTTTTGCTTTGTTTAGTCACTCTGGAGATTCCACAGTCATCAATACTGGATTTTGAAAATATATTATAGATTTTCACTACAACAAATGGCTAAGATCTGTACAAATGAACACAATCTGATCATGAATGAAAGCAATGAATGGTCTTTGCTAGTAGTCGGTTATTATCTATACCATGCAATCATTATTTGTTCAAGTTACAGGTAGTCCTCAACTTATAACCCTTAATTACAATTTACAACCATTCAAAATTACAACACTGAAAAAGTGACTTATGACCATTTTTCACACTTATGACTATTGCAGCATTCCTGTGGTTACTTGGCTGAACAACTGCAGTGATTGTCTTAACAAAAGTGGTAAGAAATGTTGTAAAATAGAGCAAAACTCACTTAACAAATGTATCGCTTAGCAACAGAAATTTTGGGTTCAATTGTGGTTATAGGTCAAGGACTATCTGTATTTCTAAAAAAAAAGTATTTATATATTGGGGTAAGTTACATACCAATGAAGTATACATTCATAGCTACCTAGACTAAAGTACTACACATTTCAGCCATATAATTTTCTGAAAAACATATATTCACACAAAAGGAAAAAAAATGACCTAGTGGACAAAGTAAGAAACCACATTTTGTTAAAAAAAGAGTGATCAAAGAAATGTGTGAGAAATTATTTTTGTTGAACTTTGTGTATGCGTCTAAACACATATGTATTTTATGTATGTATTTCTTTATCTATTTACTTAGACAATTTACTAATTTATTTATTTACTCATTTCCCCCTATTCATTCATTTATTAGATTTTCTTCATACCTTTTCTGCAGGAATTGAAGTTCACACAGCTTTCCATGTTTAGATTTCATCTCAACAACAATGGTTGAGGGACACTGGGCTGAGTTTGGCTAACATCATCCAGTAAATTTCTATAACTAACAGTGGTCTTGAACTCTGAAAAAATTACCTTTCTCTTGTCTAGCATCTAAGCTGCTACACCATACTAGCTTTACAAAAATGAGTAAATAAGGGTGGAAAGTATGTGACAATAAAATGAGCTTTTATGTTAAACAGTTTTTAACATTACCTCTTAGAAGGAATAGAATAATATCTCAATAAGAAGTATATTTTTTTCTAAAATAGAAACAGTTTATACTTCCTGTGTGGAGAGTTTAAACTGGCATGGTGGGGGATTAAAATCATGGGCACTTCAGTGAGGAATCCCCCAAAGCTTGGCCCCCTACTCTGATCTTTTCAACATCTACATGAAGCTGCAAGGAGATACTATTGGCTGATTTCAGATAAGATAACATCAGTGGTGATGCCCATTTATATATCTCCACCCTAAACCAAGTAGGAGATGTGGCAGAAATTTTCACCTATTTCCTGGAGGCTGGTTGGATGAAGTAGAGCCAATGAATCCCAGCAAGACATAGTTATTACCTGTACATCAGTGTTCTAATTCCATGTACATTTCATCTATTGTTCTTGAAAGGATTGCACTTCACTTGAAAGAATCGGTATAAAGTCCTGTTCCAGACAAGAAGAGGCAAATGAACTAGAGTAGCGAATGAAAGCCATGGTCAAGTGGTCCAAGTGTAATCTTTCCTAAACTAGGAAGCACTGATAACAGTAATTCACACTGTCTTTAGTTCCCATTTAGATTACTGAAGTTTCTTACCATGAGACTGCAGCTGAATTGACCCAGAAGATGTCATTGGCAAAATTAGGGCTATGCATTTGTGACCAGTGCTAACCAAATTAGCAGAATAGCCTCTATGTTGCAGAACTTGCATTGATTGCTGGTAGGTTTCTGAGCTCAATTGAAGATGCTGGTTGTTACCAATAAAGCCCCATAGACAACTGTCATCTCCAGGTGGAATATGACCACTTCTTATGCGCTAAGACTGAGGGAGTCCTGTGGGTTCTACACCCACCCATAGCCGCAGGGAGCAGACCCAGAGGATCTTCTCAATAGCAGGTGCCTCAGTTTGGAATAGTTTGCTTTTGAGTCAGGATGGGCAGTAAAAATTGCATTCTTCCACCTGATTTTTTGTTCTGGAAAGATCCAACTAAAGAACAGCAGTGGTGGAATTTTAACAGATACAATTGATTATTGGGACCATTGTGTTTTGTAAACCATTTTGCATGTAATTTATGTTCACCTTTCCAACTTCTAAAAATGCTACTGTGTATTTGAGTAGGCATTTTACATATACAGACAGGAATAGATTTGGGGTGATTCCTCTCCCCCCCACCCTTTGTTTAACTGTCATATTCATTTTTTGAGGACTAACGCTGTAATGTTCATCTAGTCCTCTCCTTAAAATGAGATGACACAGTGCTGTCAGTTTGTAGCAATTCTGGCCAGAGGGAGCTCCAGGGGCTGTGGAAAAGTGGACTTGAAATGGTTTATATCCATTCTGATTTGCTTTGCTCTTTTCTAAATTTGCCAGGAATAGGATTTAAAATAAGATCGGGCAGGGTAAAATAAAAGTTGGGTCAAAATGCATGTTATAATAAGCAGGCTTTTTCTAAAAGGCATATATCTAAGATGGCCTAGTTTGAAAAGAAAGTAGAAGTGCATGGCCTCAGCCTGGATTGTGCAGGCAATTAGACAGCTTCCCATTTTTTTTAAAAAAAATGGATCCATGTCTGCTTTTTCTTTCATTCTTTATTTCCTTTTTCCCCAGACACAGCTCTCAGTAAGCAGCACAATTAGAATCAAATAGTAACCCAACATCACTTTTTTTTCTTCATTCAATGCTTTTGGAAACAATTTTATATCATCCAATTGTGTCATTCTTTTCTAGCTCAATCTTTAAGTATATAATTGCTAGCTGCCTGCAGTGGGTTTTGTCTTTTTTTTTTTAAAAAAAAACCTGGTAATGACCTATAAAGCCCTACATGGCATGGGTCCGGACTACCTACGGCAGCACCTGCTGCTGGCGTCAACTTCCCTCCGTCCAGTGCGCTCCCACAGAGAGGGCCTCCTCAGGGTGCCTCCGATCAGAGAATGTTGGTTGGTGGCCCCCAGGGGGAGGGCATTCTCTGTGGGCACGCCAGACCTGTGGAACCGCTTGCCGGTTGAGCTCCGGATGGCCCCCGACCTTCGCTCCTTCCGATGCAATCTAAAAACCTATTTATTTGAACAATCCAGCCTGGTCTGATGGGTTTGGGGGTTTGGGTTTGGGTTTTAGCATAGTTTTTAATTATTGTATTATATTGGGCATAATTATTTAATCTTTTTTCACTTTTGTATTTAGTATTTTGTTATTTATTGCCCTGTACACGGCCCTGAGTCCTTCAGGAGAAGGGCGGTATAAAAATTTAATAAATAAATAAATAAATAAATAGGGTGTGAGGGCCTGTGGGCTGGCTTATCAATCTATTAACCCATTAAGAAATTACTTAGGTCTTTTTCAAATCAGCCATGAATTCAGTGATCTTCACTGGCAAGCAGCTAGTGAAGTGTTAATTTAGATGACGAGTTCAAGTTAATGGGATGTCATCTTGTAAATCTTGCTAAGAAATTTTGCAAGTGGGTCATTTACTAGGATATAGGAAGATAATGTGACATTTAGTTTAAACAGCAGTTAGGATGTCTGAGGAAAAATTCAGAAGTAAAGAAAGTTAATCATTAGCATATGGAGAAAAAAAAACATATCCTGAGGTGAAAATACTAGCTATTAAATGTACCCTCACACATGTTATGGGATATAGGATTTTAGCAGGAAGCGTATTACTTTTGTATACCAATAAAATGGTTTTCCTTTGTTTCACAACTATATACAAGTCTGTATCCAGCTGTGCTGGGTCAAGTATCTGGCCTGCTTGATTTGACTTTGCTTCATAACCTTTTCTTCTGCATAGAAATAAGGTGTTTGGATTGCAGTTTACTCTATTTTGTGTAAATTCATTGGCCAATCATGCCAGGTAACCCAGTGCTGGGCTGGGTCAACAAGTATCACAAGAAAATATTTGTAATTACAAGTAAGGGAATGTAAGTAATTTCCATATTTTCTTCATGGCTAAAAATAGAATTTTGACCCTAGGTGGGAGTGGGAGTAGAGTAAGTCAGTTTCCCAACTTCAGCAACTTTAAGAAGGGTGGACTTCAACTCCCAGAATTCCCTAGCCAGTATGCTGCCTAGGAAATTATGGAAGCTCAATTCCACACACCTTGAAGTTGCTGAGATTGGGTTGGGGTTAGAGTTAGATAAGCAATTCTCTTCTTTAGAACAAAGGGGGAGGGGGAATCTGTCCCTTTGGATTTCGTTGAATGACAGCTCTCATCCTTCTTCTAGGCCAGACATGTCAAATGCGCGATGTCACATGACATCACACGATGTATCAGAGCTTTTTCTCCATTGCCAGCAATGGGGCAGGCGCAGTTTCCTGATGACACAAACTGCAGCCCAGCAGTTTGACACCCCTGTTCTAGGCCATGCCGGCTAGGATACAGCTGTAGATTTATAGAAATTGAGACAACCATTAGATGTAGGCAAAAGAATACAAAGAATACAAAATTATTAGCTCACTGTAGTCATTTTATGATCATACAGATTTTTGCAGCCCAGATCTCGTAACTGTAGATTAGGATTGAGGAGAGCTGGAATTCAAAGGCAAGCCATATTGGCAAGCTGTATATTACTCAGTTTTGCTTTAAAGGTGAGAAACTATTTGTAATGTATTGGGATTTTTACTTGAACTGTTTGAATGCTGCTTATGGTTGCTCAATGATATGTCTGTGTAACGGTCACTGACTAAGCCAGACTTGCTGTCTCCAAGAAGATCATTGCATGATTTGGGGCAGGAATGGGTTCCTTTAAACCTATTGGCTGCTGCCTAGTGGCCAACCATATAAGTAGCTGCATAGCAGCCCCTGTTTCAGTTCTGTTCCTGTTTGCTGCAATAAAGCAATCTTCCTGTTTGCAACTTTTCATCTCGCTTACTGCCTCCAAAGAACTCACTACACAACATTATTCTTATAGGTTCAAGCCCTCTAATGGAAGAAGGTGATAGACTGGCACAATATCCATCTAAAAGCATTACCTATTCCAGGCTAATTGCATCACTATATTCAGTATATTTATTTTTAGGTTTAAATCTAAACTTTTAGTCTTCTACTCAGTAGGTAATAAGACTGAGAAGTTCAGACCTAACTGTTGCTTATCTCAATGTCTATGGAGATTCTCATCAAGGTCATAGTTATCCCAAAGATGCTTTTTCTTGAGGCAATTGGACTTTCTTGTTTTTCTTTGAAGGCATTTTGCTCCTCATCCAAGAAGCTTCTTCAGCTCTGACTGGATGGTGGGGAATGGAAGGATTTATACTCCTTGCAGACAGCTGGTCATTTGTATTCTTTTAGAGAGAGTTGATGAGGCTACCTGGAGGTTTATCTGTGTCATAAGGGTCATCTGAGTAGTGCCAATGGATGTGGAACCTTCTTGGAACTACTGAAAGGACTGTGTTGTAGACTGGACATAGATGATGTCGTATCCCTCCCCATCTGTTGAGAAAGGGCAATTTTGACATAGATGGCATCTTTGACCCTCTTTCAAACCAGTGGTCCTCTCTGTCTAAAATGTGGACTTTGCTGTCTTCAAAAGAGTGTCCTTTGTCTTTTAAATGCAGATGGATTACTGAATCTTTTCCTGATTGGTTTATTCTCCTATGTTGTGCCATGCATTTATGTACAGATGTGCAGATCTGCACAAGGATCACTGTGTTGTACTGCATATACTACATTGCTCAGTTTGTGTCTGGGTGTTTTATTGTTGGGGTGGACCAGTTGCCTTAAGAAAAAGCACCTTTGGGATTTTGCTTATCTCAGCACAAGCTCTTTTTGCCTGTTTTCATAGAGCAAAATCTGCAGATCCATTGCAATCCAAAGAGTGCCAGGGTTGAGAAAATTGCACTAACGTTTATGGTGTAGTGTGAGAAAATAAGCTTCACTATAGGCGTTTTTGTGCATTCCTTAAAAACCTCAACACTTTGTGGTGGCGCTGTTTGATTTTGGTTATAGGCTATTAATGAGGAAAAATGTATTTTTAAAAGTTTTTTAAATTGTATTAAAAGTTTGTGAACTTCTGAAGGTTTGCATTCTAATAGCTACTTTACATCATCTAGAGGCAAATGAAAATATTTTTTTTCAGTCTCTATTTTTAAGATAAATGTATCCCACATCTACTTAAGGTTTTAATTCTACCATTCACCCTGTCCTTATTCTTCAAATATCTTAGTATGTACATTTATGTAATACAACATATCCTGACCTTTTCTTTTTTTCAAAAAACAATACTGTTCTTTATAACTTTTGATGACTACCATATAAACCAGGGATCAGCTCTGTGGCATCCATACTCTATTGCCTCCACTCTACAGCCATCTGCAAAATCCAATATGACAGAAAGAAATACCTCAGAAAGAAACATCCAACAAGATTTTGGAGAACTATCTGAAGTTGCTAGATTTCAAATATCTAGTTTCATAAGATATTTTTTAAAATATTCCAAAAGCTCCTGAGATGTGGGGTCTTCTCCATTGTTTCAGTATTGTGTTTTATTTTATTTTTGCATTAAGAACCATCTGTATCAAACTCACAGTTCCCAGAATATTGGTTGAAGACTTATAATGACATATACACACATGCATACCTTTAATAATCATTTCCCATAATTATAATATTTTTGTATTGTTATTTCAACTTTTATGTCCATTTCTGTCGAGAAACATATTTGAACATGCATTACATCTTTTTTTTTCTTCTATTCAATCATGTCTGATTTTCAGAGACTGCCTGGGCAGGTCTCTGTGGTTCTTTTAGACAACATTTTACATAAGTGGCTTGCCATTGCCTCCTTCCTAAAACTGAGATAAAGTGACTGGCCCAAGTCAGTAGGCTTTGGCCTTAAAGTGGGACTAGAAGTCACAGTCTCCCAGTTTCTGAGACGATGTCTTAACCACTACACAAAACTGTATCTGTATGACAAATTTAGAGAAATGCAAATCTCAAAGGATAACTGAATTTTCCTTCGCACAAGGATTCAGATTTGTAAAATTGAGTTTTCTATGAAATATGAATTTCAAAATTTGTTCCTCCATGCCTACGTGAAACAAATTGATAACTACCTGCATTACACTAAATGGAACACATACTTTTTTTCCAGATGGAGGTTCTTGTAATATTTCAAAAAGCTTCACACTAATTACATCTGATGTTTAAAGTAATAGATTATTTATTTATGTATTTTAATTAATATTTATTATCCTGATCTTCCTTCTAAAGTTTCAGAACAGATCTCAGTTAAGAGTATGAGCCACTACTAAATTAAAATTAATAAATTAAATACAGCTGTGTCAGCTTGATTCAAAAATAATAAAAATACAACTCTACAAGAGTTTGTTTGCATACATCCTGACTGGACAAATTAGAGATACAAAATTATTAGTAACTTGTTCAGTTCTATAGAAATATATTGTCATCAATGTTTATTCCACAAGGATAAAAAACTTTATTAATCTTAATATCTTATTTTTAAAAGTTTGTTCCATGTCATTAATAAATGCATAAAAGCCAAAATAAAACTTCCTGTTGGGAACAAAAACTTGAGCAATTAAAAAAAAATACTTAAATGAACCAAATTGGTTTTTCAGGCTCACAAGATACTTTGAGCTATCTCACCATGTATGCAGATATTTTTAAAAACTTCTTCCTAGGGAAGTGAGGTGGCTTTTTACAATATATTTATTGAGACAACTGGGTGCAACTTAGCTGTGTTAGTCTGTCACAAGACACATCTGTTTTAATGATCTGGAAAGAAATTATTCTATACACTTTCTTCTGTTGTTTGTACTAAAGCATAATACAAACTGAAATTAGAATTTTTTTTAATAAAAAATACAAAGTGCAAAAAGGAAAGAAAAGGGAATAGAAAAAAAATAGAAAAAAATATTTAAAGACGTGACTCACAATCTTCCTTCAGATTTAATATTTCCCAACCCATATAAGATTATATAGGTAATCCATTTTTTCCCTTAACTCTTCAATTCAGAAATCCAAACGTTGTTGCCATTTCTGTCCAAATATCAGTGAAAAGTCCATAAAGGGCTTCCAGAATTTTATAGAAGTATTTCTTATTTTAATCAAAGACCTGCTGACTGCCCTCATCTGATTTGGCCAGTCTGCAGAGATGGTTTACCAGGTTGTGTCCACTGTATGTTACTGCTACTTGGAGCCACAGCTGAGCTCGTTAATTCAACTCAAACCCTTAGTCCACTGAAATCCATTGTTCTCTGGCTTCTCTTCAGATCCTATTTTGATCATTTCAGAAACTGGAAGGAATCTAGAATTTCTACTTTTTCAAAGAGGTTTATTTTTGTATAAGTAATGCAGCTGAAAGCCACTGTTATGATTCCTATATATTTTAAAACTACTTATCAGGAAAAGAAAATGCAATGAAAAACTGAAGCTTTATTTATTAAAAAGCTTATAGGATATAAAGGTCAAGTGCAGAAAATTAGGAGTCCAGGCAGTTCAAATGAATTTAGGTTTATTGTAAGCTAATGCTCTCTACAAAAAATCTGAGCAAATTGATGGTAGATAAGAGTCAATGAAATTCAAGGTGGGCTGGACTTAAATCCTTTCTGGGTTTGAAAGGATTCGAGACTGATGACACATTTGTCTCTTTCCTTGGGCGCAGCTTGGTCATTTCCAATTACATGCGTGGAATTAAGCACGTTGTATTAAAGTTACACATTTAACATTATGTCCCTCCCAAAATTTTCAGAGATATAACAATTGTTGTTGTTGTTAGTTGCGAAGTCGTGTCCGACCCATCGCGACCCTATGGACAATGTTCCTCCAGGCCTTCCTGTCCTCTACTATCTTCTGGAGTCCATTTAAGCTCACGCCTACTGCTTCAGTGACTCCATCCAGCCACCTCATTCTCTGTCGTCCCCTTCTTCTAGTGCCCTCAATCTTTCCCAGCATTAGGCTCTTCTCCAGTGAGTCCTTCCTTCTCATTAGGTGGCCAAAGTATTTGAGTTTTAGCTTCAGGATCTGGCCTTCTAAAGAGCAGTCAGGGTTGATCTCCTCTAGGACTGACCGGTTTGATCACCTTGCAGTCCAAGGAACTCGCAGGAGTCTTCTCCAGCACCATAGTTCAAAGGCTTCAATATAACAATTACATATATACAATTACATATGTTCAATGAAGCACTGTTACATATTAACATTATGCCCCTAACAAAAGTTTCCAAGATGTTCTAGGATGAGTGTTCTCATGTATCTTATATTCTGCTGGTGTAGCCTTCTTCTGAGCCCATCCTCCTTTGGATTATCTCTGATTTAAATTTTATGGGAAATAGGTAGATAGATGAAGACACTGTTTAAAGTAGCAAGTGAGTTAAGACCTGGGGGTGTTCATCAGAATGTGAATTGAATATTCCTCCTGCTACCAGAGGACTAGAGATATGCATTTCAATATACAGCCTTTGAAAATAACAGACGGAATCCAATTTTGAAAACATATCCCAATATTTCTTTGATTTAGAGTTCTTAAATTAAGGCTATATAATACATTGTACAGAGTTTGAGGTGATGAGGCAAGGAAAGAAAAAAGATAAAAAGTTTCAAGCATTCATCAACAAATGTTAATGTTGTTGTTTCCCCCCCCCCTTTCAATCTGTTACTGCAAGGGTTTGTTTAATCAGTGCTGTAGGTTGCTAGGCTGATGACTGCTTTGCATTAAATTTCTTTTTTCATCATTTTGTGTAATTCAGTGGGTATTTGTTTTAGCAAAAATCATTCATATCCTTTTGGCTGATAAAACAAAGAAGAATCCTTCTTTCCACAAGCACGTTTGTCTACATTTAACTCACGTGTGTACTTTAGGATTCCTCATGCATGGAAATAAATTGGAAAACAAAAGCAACAGATATAGAGAGAAATAATTGCAACATTTTCCAGGTCCATTTGGAGCACAGATATTGTGCTAAGAGCTTTCAAATGTCATTAGCATATTACCCAAAGTTCAAGCGTGACCTTCCCTTACAAACTGTGGTAATCATTTCTTCTTACTTGGTTTTAGAATAAATGATTAATCATGCCATTTTCTTCCATAAAATTAGCATATGCTTTTACTTTCTTGGCACGCTCCAACTGTGTCATTATTGTTGCCTAAATTTAACATAGCAGCTCTGCCATGTAAATCAGCAGCCTCAATAAGAATTTAATTATATATTTATAGTGCTTCCCTGCCCTGTTGAGTGTTCTTTTTTGGCAAAATAAAAGCGAAAACCTCTCCAAGAAAGAAATAATGTATTCACAGCATGTCAACTAAGTGCTTCACATCAAATTTATCAAATACAAGGATAAGAAACATTTTTAATGAAATAGGAAGCCATATGTATGTATACATTGTGTGTATGTGTATGTGTGCATGTGTGTGCGTGTGCGTGCGTATTTCTGCATAATATGAAATAAAAACAGCTTTTATCTTTCATTCATAATAATGAAATAAGCAACATCTGGTAAAATTATATGGTGCGCCATGCAAGACAGAGAAAAGAATGTTTTTCACAAAGTACAGAATAATATGACTGTATATTATCACTACAAAGTGCAATGAAGGTCACATGATTTTATAAATTTAAAATTGATCAGAGAAATCTAATTGTGATAAGGTTGCTAGTTATGACAGCTTTATATTACATTCCAGAATCAGGAACCGAAAGTTTCTGGAAAGCAATTATTGGAAAGCAATAGTGGGGAATAAGAATATTTATTTAGTTGTATTTCATGGCCTTTTCATATGCATCTGATTAGCCAATAATGTTAAACTAGATTATTAAATTAGATTATTACCAGATTATTAAGAGTATTAGCTGGTCTGTAAATATCTGAACAACCATTAGATGACAACTAACAGTAACCATACTCTAATTCTTTGCTACCATCTGCTGGCATCAGAATTTTTAAAGCTCAAATTTGCTAGGTCTAGGCCTTTGGCCTGATTTGATAAAATTATTGTTTTCTTTTAGATTTATTTATTCAATTTATATGGCTGCCCATCTTACATACATGACTCCAGTCAGCTTTAAGAATCCTTGCCTTCAATCTTCACAACTTTGTAAGGGTCATTGGGCTGAGAGATGTCAGAAACAAAGAAAACTTCTCCCTTATGTTTACAAAAAAATAACTCTGCCCTGTTGACTCCTATTGCTCCCTTTCTCTCTCTCATACAATCGGCAGGCACATTACAGGGTTCTACATATATATTAATAAAGACTGGATCTCAGTAATGAAGAAAATGTGGAACGAATGTGCAGCTAGAAAAAAATTCTTTCAGAATTTTGGGATGCAGATTGTAGCTCAGAAAATGTTCTTCAACTTTGTATGCATTTGTAAGACATATGCAAATATACATTTTCTATTAAGAACTTGCTTTCTAAAATTTTGTGCATGGAAATGTATGTTTTAAACAATTATGCTAAGTTTGCAAAAAAGTGCAGCCCACCACAGGTCAGTAGGAGGAAAACCTTTATAAGTGCTTTTTATCCTAGTGATATAATTTTCTTTAAAAAATGTATACCTTAAAAAGGAACTAAAGAAGGTTCAAGTGTTGTCAGAGAATGAATAAACTTAAAGCAAATTTAAAGGCTGTTCTTAAAAACCCTTATAAAATTGAAATCTTTTGAATCCTTAAAAAAATGAAATGTCATGCTTAAGCTTTTGTAGGAAAAAAGATATTACATCTGAAAAAAAATCTATTATATAATAGTAACAAGATACAATTATGCAGGGCTTTTTTTCTCATAGAATGCTCAAAACGGCATTCTGGCACCTTTTTTTGCAAAAAAAAAAGCTCCCTCTATTGGCTTTCGAAAGCCGATTGCAGGGATAGGCAATCTTGGCTCTTTTTTATGACTCATGGACTTCAACTCCCAGAAATCCTGAGCCAGCCACGCTCAGAGGAAAGAGAGAGGTTTCCAAGCTGAGCCATGCTGGCTCAGGAATTCTGGGAGTCATAAAAGAGCCAAGGTTGCCTACATTGCACTAGAGGAGGACATTAAAATTATTTACAAGGTTACTTCTTTAGGAACTAAACTTTTAGAATCTAAAACAGCTAATTCAAAAAAGCCAACAGGAAAGAACCTCACATTTTTCATCTGTTTCTGTCTTTTAGAAGGTAAAATTAGATAACAAAATAATCTATTTCCTATGTTAACTTCTCTGTAATGAAATCAATAAAGGTAACAGGAAAGAAATGAGAAACATTTTTCTCAATGTAATATGTTTAATTTAGCTGATGCTAGAAAAAAAAATAGTATCTTGTGTAAATACTCTTGAAAACTATTTTGAATCTATAACCATCTATTACAACTAAACCACTTTAAATTAAACAATTCTTAAGAATGAAATATTCTTAATTTGGACTTTACTTTTACTGTTTGGACTGTTGTGTATTTTGAAAAATAGATTATTTAGAATCTAGTTATGTTGCACTTCAGTCTTTTAATAATTAACCTAGTATATACATAACCAGGGCTTTTTTTGTCATAGAATGCTCAGAACAGAGTTCTGGCACCTTTTTTGGATGGAACCTTATAGGGTAGGCAAGTCGGGTTATATGACATGTGTGAGTTCCGGCACCTTTTTCTTTTACAAAAAAAGCACTGTACATAACAATATATGATGTTTTCCGTGGTGAGCTTAACATCAATAACAACATTTATTAAAAAGGCTAAAATAATTTCTGGTGGTATTATCTGTACATTAAAATTTTGTTTAGTCACAATCTTTCACTTTTCACATTCTGGACAGCAGTGGTCATGTATCCTAGCAAAAGATGTTACATATGTGCATAAGCGTAGTCAGTAGCATATGCTTTTTTAAAAATATCAAACATGCAGAAAAACAAAAATAAGTCCAAAATATCTGTATTACATCCAGAAATGCCAACTTTGCAACCAATATTTCTCATCCATAACTATGGCACCCTAAGGATACCTGCATATACACAAATGCTTCTCTGGGATCAGTAACACAGCAGGGATTGCTTTTTCCTTCCAGTAACAGATTGCTGGGAAATACCAAACATGGCCTTGAGAATTCCAATGTTTGTTACAAATTTTTCTGGATGTGGTTGGAAAGAGGCCTAGAAATGCCAGCACAAATACATCACACTTGCTGAATGTGCACACACAACTAATTACAATCTTCAATTATATGTGATATATCTAAAATGAGATGGGCTGTCTCAACTGCAACTTGCAAACTGTTCTGTTTTGTGGCAAAACAATCCAGGACAAGCTGATCAGCAGAGCTTAAGAGAGGACTCATTAACACAATTTTTGGGAAGGAAAGAAATAGTAGGACATTTTAACATCTTCCAGTTGATATTATATTATTTAACACCTTCTGGGAGTTGAAGTCCATGAGTCATAAAAGAGCCTAAGTTGCTTATGCCTGGCCAATTGGCTTTCGAAAGCCAGTAGGAATTGCTGCTGAGTGCGCCAAAAGACCCAGCCGGCAAATGTTGCACAGGCAAGTTGTCTGCAGTGAAGGCAGGAACTTTGCACCCCTCCCTGCTGCCCAACTACACCATCTCAACTAGGTAAGTAAGATATTATTTGCAAATAGGATGGCAATAAACAATTTAGGCTGCATTTACATCAAGGCTTTTCAACCTTTTCAAAAATTGTACCACTTTTAGAACATGACAATATTCAAGCACCACCAGTGCTTAACAAGGTGTCAAAAACTTGATGACTAAAAAAAGGGGGTATTTTGGGTTTCATTGGTTAGATTCATTTATTGTGATAGAAATGGCTAGTTTATAATATTATAGAAAAGCAAAAAGTTGAGGCTCAATGTTAATGCTTCCTTCTACTCCTGTAATAGAGTAAGTCAGAAGTCAGTGCCTTTTCTTTTTCCCTTCTCCCCCTCACTTTCCCCTTTTTCTCTCACCCTTCGCTTGCAAAAGTCCCCCCACTCACTCACATTTTGCTCACAAAAGCCTCCAGTCGCTCTCACTCACTCCTCCGTCTCTTTCAAAGGCACCTCATTCAGTCTCTCCCCCATTCATTCCGTCTCTTTCAAAGGCCTCTTGCTCGCTCGCTCACTTACTGCCCCGTTGCTTCCAAATGCCATTTGCTCATTCACTCACTCACTTACTGCCCTGTTGCTTCTAAATGTCATTTGCTCATTCACACACTCACTTACTGCCCCAACACTTCCAAACGCCATTTTCTCATTCACTCACTCACTTACTGCCCCATTCCTTCCAAATGCCACTTGCTTGCTCACTCACTTACTGCATTTGGAGGCGATGGGGCAGTAAGTGAACGAGTGCTGGTGCCAGAGGCCATCAGCTGTTTGGCACCGGAGACCACTGCCATGAGGAACACAGCTCTGGGTCGGGGTTTGGAGCACCTCCGGGTGGGGGCTCAGCACTGACCGTGGCATGGCAACTGCAGGGAGGGGAATCCCCACGGCAGCTATGGGGAGGGGAATCCCAATGGCATTTGGCTCCGAGCCGCAGGGGTGGGGGTGCAAGGGACATGTGGCGACACCGTAGCAAGACTACGGCCTCATTCCCAGTGACAGCACCTCTGAGTTCCAGCACCTTTTTTTTTTAGAAAAAAAGCATTGCAATTATGCCTTATAAATACAGTATGTAATAGTTATCTGTTCAATGCTGATATTTCAGAAGACAATTGATAATTTCCTTTCAGTGTTAACCATAAATGGAATTTTTAATATAATTAACCTGTATTTTAAGAAGCATCTATTTAACCCCATTATTTTAGAAGGAGTTTGGGTCACATATCCTAAGATTGTGATCCTACATATCTTTTCCTAAGAATTCCCAGTGATCTTAACACATGTATAGGAATCTTCAAGGAAAGGAAAGAAAGAATGAGAGTATTGTAGATAGAAATTTGAAACTGATTGGTTAGATAATCTTCAAAAGGAATTACAATTTTTAGAAGTCTTGTATATTCAACCTGTCCAGTAAATCAGTTCCTTTGATAGTTCAGCAAATTATTAATTGCTGACAGTAGATTAGGATAGCATTTTAATGTTAATTACTGTTCATTTCAAAATTAAAATGTGTTGGATATTGGTATTCTTACAACCTGTTCAATCCAGAAAACTGATTCAAAGCATGCATTCATTTAAGGGATGTAACATCCAGAACAATTATACAATTGAAAACAAAAAATAAATAGTTGAACCTGTTAATTAATCCCAGTGCAATTCTTCATTTTAACAGCTATTGTCATCACCAGCTGTTTATCTTCTCTGGGATCATTAGCTGTTTGAGAAGAGGAGATTTTTAGCCCTGCATCACCATTTCTTGAATAACTCATCAAAGCTACTAACAATGATAATCCTTGGGGGCTATGTGCAGCATTATCAGCATAACCTTTACAAGCTCATCTTCAACTGCTTTGTTAATGCATGTCACTCAAGTCATACACAGAAGCAATCTGAACTCATGTCTCTCATTTCAAGCGAAGGTGAATTGACAGAGATATTGACACTCTATATTCCAACCATCAACAATCCAAACTTTATTATTTCATTCAGTTGCAAGCATAGTAGTAGGAAGTTATTTTATTTAACACTAAAGCAATGATAAAATTAATTTCCATGATAGAAAAGAATTGTCTTTGTACATGCCAAAATTCTTCTCTAAGTGTCTCCTATGTTAGACCATCTTTCAATCATGTAACATAACACTCCCTTCTTTTGTCCTTTCTCTTCCTATGGGTGCCATATTCACTTCAGTTCTGTCAATTGAGGAACAGATGCAAGAAATATTTAGGTGTCTGAAGAGAAGAAAGGGGGGGTCAATCCATTGGTAGTGCCCATTCTGGATGTGCTATTTGTTGTGATGGTATTTTAAGGAAAACCAGTACAAGTTCCAATTTCTTTAAAGTTTGTCTCTCTTTTTTAACTTATTTGATTTGTATCTTATTTATTTGTTTTATTTATTTGTTTAGAAAATTTATATAGCTGCCTATTCCCTCACAGCAACTCTTACAAACGATAAAAACAGAGTATAGAAAAAAAAACATAAAAAGACAATAAAAATAAAAAACAATAACCTCCCATGCACCCCGGCAACAACAAAAAGGCAAATAAGGCATGTGACGGGCTCCATCACACTCTGGGTTTTCCAGGCCTGCTGGCAAAACCAAGTCTTCAGGGCCTTATGAAAGAGTGTCATTATTTGAATTAAGTGGGTGGAACTGTAGGAACATTACAATATACATAATTTACTAGTAATTTATGAAATTTTAATTTAGAACATTCATGTCATTAAAATGACAAATAGAGACAAAACTACAGAGCTGTTGGGGCAACTTTTCAAAACTATACTAACTTATCCTATCTATTTTAACTAGATGCAGCACAAATATTTTGAACTCATTCTTGTTGAACCACACCAAGAAATGTGGAAAGGGATCCTGATTCATTAAAGAACTTCACTATATATATTGTAGTGTGGCATGAATACAGAAACAAACTTTAACTTACTAAAATAGAATGTGGGGGATTCTATCCAAATAGAAAAAGTATTCTAAATTAAGACAGCAATTACTAGATTTTACATGTAAATGAGTATAAGAAAAGAAAGCTATTTGGTATCTAAGAGAAAAGGTTGGATTTTGGTTTTGTGGTTGGCCAGTGTCAGAAGACTGTAATAGATTGTGAAACATTTATTTATAGATTTATTGAATTCTATTTACTTTGAGATAGTAAGGAGGAGGTAGATTTATTTATTTATTGAATTTATTTATTATCCAAAAAACCTTGGTGGTGTACAAAACTAGAAAAAAATTGAAAACTATTATAGTCAACATTTTTTCTATTCTACTACCTACCCATTCACTATAAACTGCAGCCATAGTCCAGAAATGGTTTTAACAAATGGTTCTGAAGTATGATAATAAGGAAAAGAAGGCACAGTGAGAAGAATTCTCTATTAGTGCTTTAAATATTGGCATAAAAATCACATTAAATTAAATATTTACTCCTTTCCACACTACAGAAGCAAGAGACAACCCATGTATTCAATTTTCTCTGCATGTTCTAGAGGACAAACTACCACTAAGGCTGTGTATTACACAGCAGGAGCAGAAAACTAACACATTTGCAGCAGGAACAGAGAACTAAAACATATCTCACAGAGGGAAGCTTCTCCCTTGGGCAAGGATCTGGTTGTGGTGTGTATACTTCAGAAGATGGAGTAATGTGGGCTTCCAGGGGAGATATGGTGAAATGAAGATGGAGTGATGACTATAGCAAAGACCAAAGAACCAGTAACTAGGTTCAAAGGGACTGGTGTATTCACTAGTTATTTGAGACCTTTCTAGATAAGAAGAAAATGGGATATTGCCCACATGTGCTCTAGAGAGCTACTTCCCATGAGGAGGCCACAGGTTTTCTGAAAGTCTGAGCGCCAGGAGACAGCAGGCTATCCATCATACTCACAACCACAATGCAGACTTTTAAAGGACACTAGGTTCACAAATCTCACTTTCTAATCACTTTTGGAAATTACTCATTACCTATTTCTAAGTACAGTAGAGACCTTCAGAATGACAAGTTTGAAAATACTGGGTGAGTTTGCCTTTAATTGCAAATGAAAAAAAAACCTGAATTAATTATAAGCTTAAGAATTTAAAGAATTCAGAATTTAATAGTTGATTTTAGCATGTTATAAATTGACTAAGGATCCAGATAAAATTGGGATATTGAAATTTTTACAATAATATTTTGGAATTAATTATAAAGTACAAACAGCTTATTGTGGGAAATAGATCCTGCTTTGGTTTTTATAAGACTTTCTGCTGACACCAGGACTGAAAAGATGATCTCTAATGGATTTGTTTGTAGATAAGAGATAGGATACAGGATGAAAAGATAAATGTTTGTGAACTGATTGTGAACATGGGTTATATGCATATGTGATGCACTTTTAGTTTGTCATAGATAAAACTCAGGTAACAAAATAGACAATAAATAGTCTAAATAAAACAAAATATATCCTAATTTTAGGCACTTTATAATAGGAAAGAATTCTGTATTTTTCCCTATGGTTCTAATTTATAAACTGTTCTTGGTGATGCAAGACCCTTTGTTACATCAATGTATCAGATTCCAGTGATATACAGTATCTATTTTTAGACTCTAACTGTATGACTAAGAAATGGGTAAATTACTGTTTAAATTTTAAAAAGCAGTGTGGTCTACAATAATCTTAAAAGTTAACACATGGACATGATGCAGGCAAGAATGCTGCCAGTGAATCATGACAAAAGGCAGCAAATCATTCTGCCTATTTATTTTTTTAAAAAAAGACATTTTCAGTGGTTCCATCATGTGGTTTGCAATGTTGATTTATACTTAGCTGACACTACTCAAACACACTAGTTTAGGTGGCATTGGATAACATCTATCATGGTAATGCTGTAGCTTGCAGTGTTGCTGCCCTTCTTTTTTCAAAAAAACCATTTGCGTTTTTCTTCACAAATAGCAATGGGATACAGAGACAGGCCACTGAATCTCTATTGAAACACAGTAATCACGGAGCTGCATACCTGTCTGAATTTCCCTTGGAACTGGCTGAACAAAACCATTATTTAATAAATAAATAAATAAATAAAATAATTTCCAGTAATCACAAAAGCAGTGCCACATTTCATGCGAGTGGCTCTGGGACAAAGATTATATGGGAATGGAGGGAAGTGAGGATGAATAAGAAGACAGGGGACAATTTTTGGAATCTTCATTGGTTTGGGAAATTATTTTTCTTAATTTTAGGAAACTTTTGAAGAAAGTTTGCTTTGTCTGTCTTTGATGGGGTTGGTAATGTTACTCATGTCATTTCTATTAGGGAATCACCCTCCTCAGGCCTTCAAGTCTTATATTTCAGCAAAAATGATAAGCATAGAATCAATGTCCTATTGGGGATATTAGCAATGGCGGTTTTTGCTATATTCTGTGGTAGCAAAAAACTTCCAGCAATACTTGGCTAGTGTCCACTATATTCTCTGCCGTAATTCTACTCATTTGACTCAGCCTTCCATCCTTCCGAGGTAGGTAAAATGAGGACCCAGATTGTTGGGGGCAATTAAGCTGACTTTGTAATAATGCCGCTTGGGGTGTGTGTGAAAGCCCTAATAAGCAGGCATATACATAGAGTGAAGGCTACTGCTAAGCTTGTAAGCCGCCCTGAGTCTTCGGAGAAGGGCGGGATATAAATGGAATTAAAATAAAAAATTAAAATAAATAAATATATTTTTCCAGGTTCAAGGAAAGAAGAGGAAAAAAAATTATCTAGCTTGTGATGGCAGCTGCTTCTGACCACTTTAGAAAGCACTGCCTATGAATATTTGCAAAGATGTTTTGCCTTTTGGGATAAGCAGATGCTGTCACCTCCAAAGGACAAATTGTTATGCTTCACACCTTCAGGAAACCTGTAAACAGATTGTCTACATGCAACCTCCCCTCCCCCCTTTTCTGTGTGAGACAGGAAGCTTTTTCTTAATTGAATACAGTTCATCAAGGCATGGTTAAAACCTAACTTAGCCAAAGGATTCAGTGAATGGCTTGGGTCAATTCTGATATTCTAGTCTCATCTGTATGAGACAAATAATGTTTCAAGAATAATTGCAGTTAAAATAATCTGTTACACAGCTTTATCTAATATAGTGGCTAGCATAGCATCAATGTTATTAAGTCTTCTAAGAAACATTTACAGCAAAGTAATTTAAGGTTAATAGTACTTAATAAGCAACTGACAGCATATAGAAAAAGTAGCTAAAATGAAAAAGAAATGTTTTTTTTCCCCAAAAACTAATTACTGGGAGCTAAAGTTGAGGTCTCCAAAGTACCCCATCTGAGGCTTGCTAGGAATCACTCATAATTATTACCCTGTTTTGACACTCATTGATCTGAAAAAGACTGGTTAAATGTTGTGTGCATATTGAGCTGAAACATGTCAATTTTCAACAATTTAGGAATTAATACCAGAAGGCTGTATTTTTTTTTAACAAGCTGCTATAGTTTTCTCTCTTTGATGAAGAGCAGATTCTTGCTTTCTTTATTAGTTATTTGCACAACTGATATTATCTTACAGATTTAAGGTGCTGGTACTTACCTTTAAAGCCCTACATGGCTTAGGCCCGGGATATTTGCAGGACCGTCTGCTACCGGGGACAACTTCCCATCGCCCAGTGCGCTCACACAGAGAGGGCCTCCTCAGGGTGCCGTCGGCCAGACAATGTTGGCTGGCGACCCCCAGGGGGAGGGCCTTCTCTATGGGAGCACCAGCCCTTTGGAACCAACTCCCCCTTGAGCTTCGGATGGCCCCGGACCTCCGGTCCTTTCGCCGCGACCTCAAAACTTTTTTCTTCCATCAGGCTGACCTGGATTGATGATGGGTTTTTAAATATGTTTTAATTTTTAACTGTGTAGTTAATTTATTTTGGGGCTGTTATTTAATTCTTCTTTAATTTTTGTATTGTTGTTTTTTATTGTTGTTAGCCGCCCTGAGTCCTTCGGGAGATAGGGCGGCATATAAGTCCCAAAAATAAATAAATAAATAAATAAATAAATAAATAAATAAATAAATAAATACATATAGCTTCTGTTAATCTGCATGTCATCACTTAATTTAAAATTTGCAGGGCAGAAGAAAGAGAATCAATGGAGACACTAATACTTTAATAAAGCTTAAAAATGGTTTATTAAGAAATTACCCCTAAATTCTTACAACCTCAGGAGGAAATGACCCCAATCAACTGAGTGGATCTTAATGGTGAGGAAGATTCATGTTCCAGAACTCAATTACATTGATAGTCTTGAGAATCGTATCCACTTTCTCAGAATTCCAAAAATAATTCACAACTTTACAGAAGGCTGACTATATCTTCAACAGATGATTGGTGCAGAAAAAGGTCACTTCATGTTCAGGGTAAGTATTTGAAAAGGGGGATATAGTTACCTTTGTAAAAGTGTAACTTGAAACTCAAGCATGTCATTAATTCCTGGCTAATTTACATACATGTGAGCAAATGAATGATTGCATAGAGTGTTTGCTAAAGATGACTTGAGAGTTGGTTTGTAAATTCAATTATATTTGAACCAAAATATTATTTGAAATATCCCTTGCTTTTGTCTGTGACAAAGAAATGAAAACAAGTATGCCTTGTTGTGCCTGTTAGTTGTCAATATTATTGCTTACATGTATTCTTTAATTGTCTCACCTTCACATGGTGTTCAGGAAAAAAATAGGAATACCTAGATACAGCTCTGACAGAGGGAGATCATTGGCTATAAAAAAGAAATGAAATATAAATGTTCAATATGTGTCAGTTGTTCTTCCTGTCAATAATCCTGTGACAGGAATCCTTTTGCCAGATGAAAAACGCATAAGCTATTGTTCTCCCCTTGTTTGTTATAGCATTCAGCAATTAATCATAGTTAGCAGTGAAGAACCTGCATACAATACCAGAAAAATGTAAGAGGTCTTATGGATAAATAAAATATGACATGGAGGATTCATATCTAAATATATATTGTATCAAGCCATCTATGGGGGGAAGAAAAGGATGTGAAGTGTAAAAACAAAGTGGCAAATCTTTATTTTTCACAAATAAAAACCAGCCTGTATATATTGATTTCTGGAAAAGAGAAACTACAGATATAAATTACAGCAGACATCATTTTTCTTTATTGGTTTCTGCAATTGTGTCTCTGTGTTCATTTTAGCCACACTTCAGTTTATGTTACATATAACTTTACAGGAAAAACAGAATATAGAAAGCTCAGAGAATCAACAAAATAATGGAAGTTGTTAGAATGACATGAAACCAAACAAGTCATACAGTGTGGCAAATAGCTGGATGAATCTTGAGGAAGATATTATAATTAGAATTGTATGGCTTAATGAAGGATCAAGAACATCTTCACAGCATTTCATCAATCAATAGGAACCCTTCACATCTGTAAACTTTTTTAGGAAAATCACTGGAAGTTGTTCTCAATAAGTGCCTTTCTAGCTTATTTATATCTATGAAATTTAATATTACATACACACAGGATTCTGATTATTCTAGTTTCTGTGAAATATTGTTATTTTCTTTCCATCAGCATAACAATTTCCTTCAGACTAATTAATTTTAATGTATTTAATACTGAACTTCTAGTCTCCAAAGAGACCATAAAATATCAAAAATCATGTCAAAAATATTCTTTTCTCCATTTATGCATATTCACTAGTTTATCTTAGCCCTCTTGACATTCAGAAGAGTCACATACAAACTTCAATGAGAACATATTTTTCATTTTCTTTATCTGTTTCCAATTGTAAAAAAAAATTCCTAAGATTACTACTGTGAGAAGGTGTTTCTTTCTCAAACTAGAAATAGTATAGCAGTTCACTTTCAACTCAGCCTTCCTTTGGTCTTGTTCATTTGAGGAACGTCTTTAATGACATCCTAATATGGTTTATTGCATTTAATTATTTTTATGGCCAGAAGAAGTATAATTTGTCCTGCTGTGTTCTTTGTTTAGGCCACTTCTGACCTTTACTTTGAAACTGCTCATTGAAAGCTTTTTTGTATTTCTTTTTTATTCTATAGCAAGATGAGGGAAAAAATTGAAATGAAAAGTCTTGCCTCTAGAAAAAAAGCAACTTGTATAATTAATCAGAACTCTTTGCTTCCAATTTATTTTTTAAAGGTGATTTTTATTTTTAAAAGATATTCAACTTGATCTGTCATTGCTACTTCAGGAAGGATGATTTTTGGAAAGGTGAAATAAAAACACTTGGATTTGAGATGATGGAAGAGGGATTAAATTAAACAATTACACTCAGGTTGGCATCACCTTGATTTGGAGGACTATTTTAGAATTCAAAACTAAGGAATTCTTTTGATTTTGTGAGTCTAATTTTTCATCACAAACTATGTTACATGAAACCATCATTAGAAAATACCATGGTTGATCTATTTCCATGTAAAGAGCAATCCTGGTAATCAGAATGCTAAACAAACAAGCATGCTAGGTAAAATATGCACAATATTTATAACAGAATAAAAGAAACCAGTCTTATATACAATCTTATATTGATTAATTGATTATGTGATATCAAGTTTTTTATTACTCCCAGCAACCATATTTTCTCTATGATGATCTCTCCTTCACCTATTCTTTCAACTCTCTCAATAGTGCACTCATCACCACTTTAATTGAAACCATCCACCCTGTTGCTGGTTGCCCTCTTCTCATTCATTCCACCCCTCCCAGCATTAAAACCTATTCCAGAGAGCTGGGTCTTTTCATAATGTGTCCAAAGTTGGATAATTTGAGCCTGATCATCACTAAATTGAATTTGTTCAATGATCCATCAGTTTGTTTTCTTGGCTGTCTACAGTTCTCTCAGGACTTTTCTACAATACTAAATTTCAAAGCTGTCAATATTATTCCTATACTGCTTCTTCAAAGTCTAACTTCCTCTTTCATAGCTTGAATACCATAGTTTACATAATCCTGATCTTTATAGGTATAGCTATAGAAATGTATCATGGCATTTAAATATCTTTTCCAGACCCTACATGGCTGCTTAACAATCATAAATATCAAATTGTTATATGGAGTAAGCATTCATCTAACATACTCCTATTACGTGCAAGAAATAGACACAATATTTGATTATTTATCAATTTCCTATATTAGGGTTCACTACAAATCTGTCAATCTCCACAAAATAAAAAAATAAGATCTGTTAAACTCTCATTATTATTATTCTAGAACCATCTTGCTCTCTTTCATGCCTACCATTTTCATCTTTCAATAAAAGAATTAAATTATTTCTTAACTTTGTCTATAACTGTCCTCCAGGAGTTAACACATTCTCCCTCTCTGTTTGTTTCAGGCCTATCAAAAGAAATAACCCATACATATGCTGCAATTATCCCTTCAGTGTGATATGCATATATTCATGCAATGTTTTGATTTTTACCATGTTATTGACTAAACCTGATAAATTCAGGTTTTGAAAGGAATTAATCTGTGAAGATGATGGAAATAGATATGGAGGAGAGAGCAGGAAAACATGAAGTCATTGATAAAGACTCAGAGGCATGTTGGACATCCATTCTGGAACTTTGTTTCATGAGTCATGTATTTTGAAGGTACTTTAACTTACATGTATCACAAAGTGACATATGAAAGCCAAATGTTTTCTGTCATAAGAAGATTCTTCTGTTGAAGAAAGAAAATGCCCAGAGGCAAAAAAAGAAAAAAGAAAAAGGAGTAAAGTGAGGATGACAAATCAGCTATTATAGTACTTAAATAAAATTAAGCTAATAGCCATTCAAGCATGGCAGCATTTGACAGATAAAATTTCTAGGCAACCAGCCACATTGAGATGCCTGAGATAAAAGACTAGTCTCAGATAAGATGCTCTGTCACCAAGTTGTGGGAAGTTCTGTGAGAATATTTGTCCTCTGCTAATGAGATAGCCATTGACTGTTTTTTTCCACCAGAGACAGCTGTCTCTGGGTCGGTGGACTTCCATAAAATTTTCTAGCATTTCTATTTGTTCAGGTAGGTTTACTCAGTGTCTCCATGTAGAATACTTTTTTCTAATTGTTATACTACAGCTTAGGAGTATAGACAAATTAGACAAATATCTAGAAATGCCAATGTAATGAAACAGAATCCAAATAAGGCATATTGTTAGTACTGTGAATTTGGAACCAACTTGTATGGTCAAAACAGACTTTAGGATATCATCATGTAAAGATCTCCAGCCTGAGAAAAGCTGTATTAACCTTATGGCAAAGTAGTTTCAATATTACATTTCTCTGCAGTGAAGAGAAAATGAATGCCACCAAATTATACAAATATACATGTTTGCAAAAGCATATAGAGAGAGCTCTTAGGACTTTATAACAAGCTTTTCAGAGGGTTCCCTCCATTTCAGTATTTGTCACTAGCCAACTTCAAAACTTTTTTGGAGGAATTCAGGAACAAAAACAGTACCATATGCAAATGTCCATATTCTACTGGAAAAATAAGGGAACTCTATCATGTTTGTTGGAAGATTGTGATTTGTAGCATAGAAAATAACTGAACTATGAAGCAAAATCTCCTGTTATACTTTCAGGGTATTAATTGGGATAAGCTATGGTTTTTCAGCCTCAGTACTAGCTGTGGTATGGGAAAATTGGGACTCATCCCATAGAGCAGACATGTCAAACTCACAACATCATGTGGCGTCACGCAATGTATCGGGATGGTTTTGCCATTGCCAGCAATGGGGTGGGTGTGGCTTCCACATGACGCGTCCAGCCTGCAGACTGGCAGTTTGACACCCCTGCCATAGAGCAAGAGTCTCCAAACTTGGCAACTTTAAGACTTGTAGACTTCAACTGCCAGAATTCCTCAACCAGCCATGCTAACTGAGGAATTCTGGGAGTTGAAGTCCACAAATTTTAAAGTTGCCAAGTTTGGAAACCCCTACCTTAGAACATTGTTTCAAGAGCTAAAGAAGTGTGCTCAGAAAAAGCACCTGATAAATATTATTTCATCCTTTCTATACATAGCAATGGACTCCACTGTATATGAAACAGGCTTCAAATAATGAAGTGTAAAATATTATGTAATGAAATGCTTGTCTGAAAAAGGTTGACTCTCAGAATCCAAAACTGCCTTTTCACATATGAGCTTAGCAGCACTTTTACTTCCTATAAGCAGACACAATAAAGCCAGCTTATCACCATCTAGCAAAAAGGAATTGCAATTAAAAATCAGAACAGTACAACAAAGTCTTCTTTATGCCTGAGCTGCCTGTAAAGATGCCAATTATTTTCAAGAAGAAAGATGGTTGTACATGAGCATTCTGGCTATCCAATTAAGATAAGGTCCCTTAATGCAGAACATAGAAATTCTGTTGGTTCTTAGTATGAATTAATAAAATTAATGATGATATTGCTTACAGTTCCCCCATTGACTAAAAGGGGGAACATTCATTCCTTGGCTTTTTTTCAATTTAAATAAAAGGATACTATAAGGCATCTGAGAAAGTATGCCATAAAACTTGTCCCTGAATATATTTGGCATATTTGCATAGTTTCCTAGGAAAACATTGCACATCCTCAGACCAGAATATTTATATTTTTGTTTTGTCGCAGACCAAACATGTGTAATGCACACATAATTAATATAACAGAAAAAAAAAACATTTCTGCTTTTACAGTGATATTAAAATTAATGGCAAATACATTCATTCTAGTTTGTAATGTAGAAAAAAATTCAAAGCTAGCAAATTATAGTATTGCATTAAGACAGAGAAAGAGCTATATTAATCATGAGAGATACGACATTTTCAGCATTGTTTAGCCATTGGTAAACATGGCTCAGCCATACAAGTAAGCGGCCCAGATGTGTGGGGCATAATAATGTGCAAGGATAACATTTTCCCTGTACGCATCCCCTGACTTTACTATTAGCATCTAAGCATGGAGATTTGAGAAGATAAAATTATAATGCTTGTCATCTTGCCACTAAAATGATCTCATGATCTCTACACATGAGGGTCATTAAGCCCCTAAAACAGGTAACAATATTTAAAACAGAAATTGATTAACTGGAAACACATAGCATTTGATTAAATGAAAACAGCCTATAGACCTTCTCTCTAATACTGCTTCCAACAATACCACTTTCATGAAGTGATTATGTGCTTTAGAATAACAGATTTTGCTAAATATTACTTCAAGCTAACGTTTGGGCTCTCACTTTGGCTAAACGTCAGAGGAATTGGCATGTTACAATCCATCAGTGATGGTGTCTAGAGTTTCTTCTGACTTTAGCATGCATGAATGTTATTATTAATTTCCAGGGTCTGTCCAAAACTCTGAGATTACAACAACCTCAAGCCACATTGTCTAGATAAAAGGTGGGCAAGTGATGGAATTCTAAATGCAGTTGAATGACAACTCCCCGCATTCCAAAAGAAGCATAGCTCACACTGTTCTACTGTCAGTTCCCTAATTCCGTGGAGGAGTGTTCTTCCCCATTTATCTACCTCTTATTTTTCTGCCCTCCCCCCACCATGGCATAGTAACAGAATGGAGAGGGGAAAAAGGAAATAAAAACATTTTTTCTTCCTTTATTACTGGAGGCACAGCTACAGAATCTCTTCTCTTCTCTTCTCTTCTCTTCTCTTCTCTTCTCTTCTCTTCTCTTCTCTTCTCTTCTCTTCTCTTCTCTTCTCTCCTCTCCTCTCCTCTCCTCTCCTCTCCTCTCCTCTCCTCTCCTCTCCTCTCCTCTCCTCTCCTCTATCTTAGGAAAGGAAAGGAGAGCTAGCTCTTCAGCTGGTATTACCTCACTGTAATTCGTGTGTGCCAGCCGAAGGGCTGCTATTCCCCCATAACTATTACTACATTCATGTCAGGAGCATTTAAGTGCTTCCAGGTTGAAAGGATTGAATGGTAACACCATCAATGCTGAGAGATGCCAGTTGGTGGCTTTCATGTCTCCATTAATTTGCCCACCAAAATAGTACCATCTATTTACTTGTAGTCATCTGCTTTCAAACTGCTGGGTGGGCAGGAGCTGGAGTATTTGAGGGGAGCTCACTCATCCTACAGCAGCAACTGGTCTCAAACACGAGTCTGCTGATTGTCAGCTTAGCATCCTAAGCTCATGAACCTCTGTGTTCCCTAGTCCCCATAGCTTAGATATGGGGAGAGAAGCTTTTATAGAGAAAGAATGGAAGGCATTTGTACAAACATTGTTTCTCCCTTTCCTTGCTAAACTGTTCTTGCCATGCATGGGTTAGCAAAAGAAATGGGAGATGTGGCTTTTTGGCTAAGTGAGGAAACAATTACTTTGACTAGAAAAAGTAAATCAATAGGAGTGGGGATGCTCTGTGTTGTCTCAGCTAGCCAACTGGAACAGAGGAGGCCTAGGTCCCTAACTGTATGTAGATACAATACTCACAATATGAACCAGTTCTGCTGGTGGATTTGTCTGTTTTGGGGTACTATGATTGAAAGTGGAACAAATCCTAATCTATGTTATTTTTTATTATTTTGGTTCAGGATTTTCATTTTATATATTATATTTCTGATTTGTTTATTTGATTGCTTTAATGTTCTGTGAACTATTCAGAGAAACTGCTAAGAGACAGGCGGTTATATAACTTGTGCTTCCATGCTGAAAAAGCCAAAAAACTTGCACCTAACCAGTTAGTAAATTGAATACAACACCATCCATTCATATTCATTAAACCATTTCCGAGGCACTTCAAGCTGCCATTCACAGGTTGTATAAGAGAACTGGTAGAATTAAAAGGCTAGAGCCAACAAGGAAATTTTAATACCTCTGTTCTTGTCCATTTTGAAATTCAAAATTTGCCTCCACCTTAATTTTATATTCTTCATTAATTAATTCATGTTATCATTTGTAGCTGTCAATTATCATTTGATAATTACGTCAGGTTTCTATATCCAAACTGTTGCAACCTTATATTTTGTATTTCCATAATGTGTGTTGTTGAATTACAACAACCCTTTGACTGGACAAAGAAATACTTAATATCACGCATATACAGTATTAGCAAGAAACCTGGCAGTTTTTTTTTCTATTTTCTGTTTAGTTCCTCATACTCCTGAACTATGTTTTTGTACGCTACATAGTACAGTATAGTATAGTATAGTACAGTACAGCAGAAAGATTTGAAATCTTTTATTTCTTTGTTGGGTGCTTGATTTGGACTAGTGATAGATAATTTATGAAACTGCAGTTCTCAGGTAAAGGATGCTAATAGCAACATCTTTAGCATCTATACTTTAGCATCTAATAGCATGTATATTTTAGCAAAATGGAATTAAATAATCCAAAGGCCTTTATTAATTTTAATATAGTATTAGCATTAAAATATTAATATCTCATTAATATTTATTTATACATTTTTGTCTAATATTGAGTTGTAGACTATTTTAACCTTGAAATAAAAATCTAATGAGCATATTCTTCTGACCTTCCCCCCCCCAACCCCCCAGGCCCTTGGTCTTCTGGCAATCATGTAATTCCTATTTTAGTCATTGCATTACAATAGAAATTGGATTTAGTTAAAATTTATGTTAAATTAGAAAAAGAACACGATTAACAAAAAATTGTTATAGATACATCTTCACCTCCTCCAAAAGAAGATATCAAACTAGAACTCTTTTTTTTTACTATTCTAACAGTTTGTGTGTGTGTGTGTGTGTGTGTGTGTGTGTGTGTGTGAGAGAGAGAGAGAGAGAGAGAGAGAGAGAGAGAGAGAGAGAGAGAGAGAGAGAGAGAGAGAGAGAGAGAGAGAGAGAGAGAGAGAGAGACAGAGACAGAGACAGAGAGAGACAGAGAGAGACAGAGAGAGACAGAGAGAGACAGAGAGACAGAGAGGCAGAGAGAGAAGGGCAACAATTTTGTTCCTGCTTGATAAGAACAAACTAAGACACCTCATGCCACAATGTTAAGCTTCTGTTTATATTCACTCTTGGTGCCTATTAAAATAATTGTATATTAGCTAATAAGCATTAATTTGAGATTGGCAAAGTCAAATGGCCTCAGGTTGCTCTTATGTTTTAAATAGGCAGAGAATAGTTAGCTATGTTGTGATTTTATCATCAGGGAAATGATGATATACCAAGTATAGTGTAGAAACAGTGTTTCTAAGAACACGCCCACCAAATTAGTGATCTAAAATGAATTTAGATTGTTACTTGTTATTCCATTTCCCTAATGCAGACATGTCAAACTCGCGACATCATGTGCCATCGCGCAACGTATCAGGACGGTTTTGCCATTGCCGGCAATGGGGTGAGCGCGGCTTCCAGATGACACATCTGGCCCGTGGGCCGGCAGTTTGACACCCCTCCCCTAATGTCTCTGGCTCTGGCTCTTTTACTCTGAATCACACACAAATTAATTCTATTTAAATGAATGTGTTATTAATTATGATTGGATGAAAGGTTAGCAAATCAAGCTCTACAACCACATGGAATCCCCATTCCTTCTTGATGGGCCCCAAAATTCAATTTTTTCAGTACTTTGCAATCTGTATCTGCAATATTTCTTGTTTCCTTTAGGTCATTATCTTGACAAGATTTTCGGAGATGGTTTGACATTGATTTCCCTCCATAAGGCAGAACTAGAATTCCAGTTTCCCTGCTCTTAGTTCTGTATCTTAGCTATTAGAACATAAAACATAGAATCATAGGCTTGGAAGGATCTCATAGATCATCTAATCCAACCCCCTGTTCAAGGCAGGAGACCTTATACCATCCCAGTCAAATGGTTGTCCAGTATGTTCTTCAAAAAATCCAGAGATGGATTACCTGCAACTTTGGAGGCAAGCTATTCCACTGAGTAATTGTTCTCACTGTCAGAAACTTTCTCCTTAGTTCTAGGTTGAATTTCTCTGTAACAAGCTTCTCAGTATCTTTTCTGTATTATACTGCACTTGGATGCAGTATTCCAAGTGTAGCCTCATTAGTGTGATATAAAGCAGTACTATCACTTCTTGCGATCTTGATGCTATCTCTCTGTTGATTTAGTCCAGTTCTACATTGGCTTTTGTGGCAGCTGCAGCACATTGCTGACTCATACTTAAGTGGTGATCCACTAGGATACCTCAATCCTTCTCACAGTTGCTATGAGCCCCAATGCTCAAGTCTGTCAAGATCCTTCTAAATCTTGAAACTATCTTCCAAAGTGTCAGCAATTCCTTCCAGGTTGCTGCGATCTGCAGATTTGATGAGTTCCACTTCTATCCTCTTGTATGAATCATTTATGAAGATGTTGGAGGGTATTGGGCCCAAAGCAGGACTTTCAGGTATCCCAATGTATGCTTCTCTTCATATGGATGTAGTTTCATTGAGGATTACATGCTGGGTGCAGTTGGTCAACCATCTATGAATTAGAACAAACTGGATCTCATTTGTATGTTTAGTGGTTAAAATGCTGGATTAGGTGTGAGAAAACCTAACTTTTGGTCTTGACTCAGACATGAATTCCAGGAGTCAAGATAGATTCAAAGATTAAATAAATAGTTAAACATCATGTCATAAAAAAACACATTTCCTTAAAAAAAGACAAAAATAAAAAAGCCTGGCTCTGTTTATATGTATGATGTGATTTTGCAGATTAGCATCATCATTTCTTCATTGCATCCTCTCTTGTACAGTTTTACCTTTGGCTTCAATCAACACAAGGATCATCATCCCTTACTTAGTTTTAATTCAGTAGGGATTAAGTTCAACTAAATTAGATTTATTCTATTTAAACAAATGAATAAATCATAGTTTGGCAAATTAAATTCTCAGGAAGAAAGGAAGACATAAATCATAAATCTCTAGGAACATATATGATTTATTCAATATTTCCAATGCAGCTGCACTGATTGATTCAGAATTGCAAAGCATTCCCTTCTTATGCCATTAAAACCTCTCATGAAACAAATCTAGCCTTATTGGTCTCCAACTCTCCTAATGCTAGCAATGATAACTGAATGTTTTGAATGGGGAAACTCAACAGAGTAACCTTTGCAAAGGATTGTAAAGTATTTTATTCCCCACTGAAAAATTGCATTCTTTCCTCTTATTTTTAATTATTATTATTCTGCTCCTTTTTTTCTCCCTAATTTCCCCCAGAACTTCTCAGCATCTTAATTGTCTGTTAAGGGAAAAGAAAATGAGTCCTGCCCTTTTGTATTCTTGGAGTAACCTTTTCTGCTTGAAAGTCCCCTGAAAGACACAACCACTTCTGCAGCAGGTGTAATTTTAATGATGCTTTGATGCCATATGTCAAATCTCATCACTTGCTGTGAGGAATGACATTTCTTTTGATAGCTCCTAGCAACGGCAATACAAATTGTGAGTAGTCACTTCACACTGTACAAATAGCTCCTGCAGCAAGTACATTTAATTTCAGGTTCATGCTAGGTTGCACACCATACAGAACCATGTCCTCTGCTGTTCATGTTCATATTAGACAACTCTCTCTCTTATCAGAAGGAAAAGCCCATCTTTTCTATTTTGCCCACTTGGATGAAGAACTTCAGGCAGTGGGCTGTGAAGACCATGTTCCGTGACCCAGAAGGAACATGAGTGACCTTGAAGTACCATTTGCGAAAGGAGATGGAGGTTCTGATCAGATGTCCATCTGTACAGTACGTATGGAGGTGCTGCCATAGTACTTCAACATGGTCACTTCGCTTTACTCTTAGAAATGAAGAGGCCATTTCCAAGAGGTGCTTTAGATGAACCTGCTACAAAGCATAGCTTGATGCTTCATTCATGACTCATCTAAACTGCTCTAACACTGTGGCCACTGGTGACCAGTCACTTCAGCACTGAAATATATACAGTAAGAATCTAGATTTTCTTGCCTTATAACATTACTTTCACCACTGGAGCATATAATGATATTGTAGCTTCATGACCTAAATCACTTCTAAACTTTGGCAATTACTGTGCCTTTGTCATCTGGTACCATTAAAATTATTATAGATGGTAGGCAAGCATTTTCCAAAATATCTTGAATGTTCAGAGGACACACAGTTCATCAGCAATGATGATTTGTGCTCCATAAGCAAATCAGGAGTAAATAATTCCGATTCACAAGATGACTACAAAGAATGTAAAATACAACACTTTTCCCTCTCTGCTCCCACCCAATAGAAAAACTAAATAATTAGCATACTGGCTAATTAATTTGGGAGTTTGGGGCAGTGTTCAGCATGTTCGAAACAGATGAACCATTATAGAGATATAAAAGCTGTATGAAAAGACTTCAAATTGGATAAGCAAACTGAAAAGGAAAAGATTAACTCAATTATATATACATGCAAAGTTGCTTTATGTTAGTCTCATCTGAACAATTGACCTTCCAGAGCTCTACTACTTGATTAGAAAAAAAGACTGCAGAGTGGTTTAAATGTAGCATTTAAAAGTGTTTAAAAGAAGGCTTGATATTTTTATGGAGGTTTCAATGTGTATGTGAAACATCAGGAAAACTTTGCATAGTTCAAGGAAGCCAAGATCTTTTCCCTGGAACCATATTAAAGCAGAACCAATAGGACATGTTGGATTTTTGAATCCTAACAAGAAAAGCATCTTTACAACAACAGTCTCCCCCCAAACTTTCTTCTGAAATGGCATCTAACTAATACATAGTGAGATTTGCTTCAGGGACTAGGATATTTATTTATTTATTTTATTTTATTGGATTTGTATACCGCCCTATTCCCATAGGACTCAGGGCGGTTTACAGGGCAGTTAAAACCATGAATACAAAAAATTAAAAAAAAAATTAAACAATTAAATTAAATTCAAGCCCCAAGAGTAAACCTAAAACCCAGTTAAATTAACAACCCCACAGTCTGGACCAAACAGATCGAAGAGCCAAGTTTTCAGGTCCCGGCGAAATGAGCGAAGGTCGGGGGCAGTCCTAAGTTCTGTGGGTAGTTGGTTCCATAGGGCAGGCGCACCCACAGAGAACGCCCTTCCCCTGGGAATAACCCGCCGGCATTCATTAACCGGCGGTACCCTGAGAAGGCCCTCCCTGTGGGGGCACACAGGATGGTGGGAAGATATATACATCAACATATTTACCATATAATACATCTAGATTCTTGTATGTATGCAGTTTCATTCACATAAAACTGCATGTTGTTAGAATACAAACAATAGTTTGATTAACAACATGTTGATGGGAAGAATAGTTTCTTAAAGCTAAGAGGTACAAAGTACCTCACATTATTTATCCAACTAATTTCTCAGATTTTACATTGCCTAAAGATATTTTACCTAAGATCTGCCAAAGTAGAGAAATTCAGTTTATGCTGATCCATTTGAGATAAAATAGCTTTGAGAATAGGTTTGTAAGCAGCAATCTTTCCTATAGATAAAGGAGCATTGGAAGGTCAAAGAAACTGTTTTATCAGAGTGAATAGTGAATACTGTTGAAACAGAATAGCATTCTTTGCTCTCTTAATATCCTTATTTGTATACAATATTTGCATCAGATTCAAATATCTGGCAGTAATGATGACCATGTTGTCCCATCTGCCACTCGCTGATGCACAGAATCCAATGACTCAATGTATTTCAGAAACAACCCCTAGCAAGAATAACCCACAGTGCTCTGTTTCTAGAACTCTCTGGATTTAATGAAAGAAAAGTATTCTAATGATTGATGGATCAGTACTAAAACATTTATAATCAACTATGGAACATGTGTTCTTCTTGTTCCACCAGAGAGGAGATGGTTGAGCCTAGCACAATGCAAACTCTCTTTATCAGTGGAACACTATGTCATTATTTAACCCATCCTCTTCTGTATTCTATTTCCTTCCCCACCCTAAACAAGGTGGCATAATTGTTTTATTTTTCCCTCAGTTATTTATTGTTTTATTTTTCCCTCAGTTATTTAATTTTGTTATGTAGTTTCACAATGGTCAATTTAGCTGGGAACTCCATGCTAAAGATAGAAATTGAAAAACCACTGACAGATTTTCAAAATCTGGAAGGCTGTGCATGACCAAGTTTCTAACAAGTTCACTTATTTTATTTTCCCTATCCTCCCTCTATGCAGTTTCATATGTACTACCTAAATTGTGTTTTGACAATTGTTTATATAAGAGGATTTTTTCCATTGCTTGGTATCCAATGCTCAACTCAAGAAAATCTAGCTAGAAAATTTTTGTTTAAAAGAAAATAACTTCAAATCTACAATCAAATTATACTGTATTATTGGTGTCAAGCCCCATGGCCTCGACATCACGAGGGGAGCAGGGGGGAACGCCATGCAAACCTCCCACCTGAACCTTCTTGCTGAAGCCACCCAGGAGCGGCACAACCAGCAGACAAACGGCCGCCAGCTACCACGGGCGGCTACACAAGTCCCATGGCCATGCCACCGACGGGCAGCTGCTCCGGGGCTTTCCGGCACGTCTGCGTCGACGGGGCTGCCGAAAGGAGCCACAGGCAGTCAGAAAGGCAGCTGCAACCCCTCCTTGGCTTATCCAGCTGCCTGTTCCTCGGCGGGGGCATCAGGCAGCTCAGAACGAAATCCAGACAGCGGGGCGATGTGGGGAGCTGCTAGGGGGGCTGTAACACTAACGCGCTGGATGGTGGAGGGGAGCACGAAGGATGGGTGGGAGAGCACGACAGGGGGTTAATGGCTTACACTCATCTGGAGGCTGTGTGGGAGCTCAGGCACAAAGGGCGGGGTGCCGTGCAGAGAGCTGGGAAGGGGGCGGGTTTTGAGCAAACTCAGCCAGATGCTGGTTTGCATGGGGAAGGGTGGGTCTAATTACCCCCAATGTATAAAAGGCGCATTGGGAAGGCTAGCTCCCAACACTGACTTTGTATCTGCTATGTTTTTCTGAAGTAAAGAAAACCTCGTCGTCACTCGTACCACGTTGTCGTCGTTCTTTCAGTGTGGACGGTTTTGACAATTGGTTGGAAACAAGGTCAAATCAAGGGAATTAGGGAAGTTTAGACTTGCAAAAAGACATCCCGAGATGGGGGAGTAAGTAAGTATAAAAGTATACTTCCATTACCTGAAGATTTTCAGGCAGAAAAAGATCATTACTTGTTGCCTATTGTTATACTACTCAAATATTCCAAGTCAGTTGGAAATGAATTTCATTTTGTATTCTCATTTCATGGCCACCTCCTGTAATACAGATGTTTCTGGATGTATACTTCCAAGCTGATACATTTTCCACCATAATATAATAGATTCATGTTTTAATTTTCTACGCATGCAGAGTTGTAAGCATTTCAAAATCCCGGTTGGGTGTTGGATGTTTATCACCACTGATTCCTCCTGTATTCAATTTAAGACTGTACACACTTTTTCTGCTTTATGAAATGAGTTGGGCTTCTTCGTCAATTTCTCCTTTACTGATTTTTCAGTGTGTTATTCTAATCAAAATCTCTCTTTTAAAATGAAAGCAAAAAACCCCATCATAAATTATATTTTAATATTATTTTACCATTATTTTTTCTGATAGTAGTGATAATCAGCACATCTCTGGAAAAATTGAAATGTCTTATAGGAGAAAGAGACTTCAATTAGACTAATTCAATAAAAAATAATCAATTCTGAGACTAAAAAAATGTCATCTTTATTGGATATAAAATATTCTGAAATCTTTCCTGGTAAATCAAACCTCTGGATAGCTATTGAATATTACTGTCAACCCCCTAGCACCATGGTGGCAAACCTATGGCACACGTGCCGCAAGTGGCATGCACAGCCCTCTCTGTGGGCAAGCGTGCCGTTACCCCAGTCCTAGGCCTTCAGCTGGGTTTTATAAAACCTTTTCATTTTAGACCTCCACCACTGTGTGCAAAAAAAAAAGGTTCAATCAATCAATTTCAACTTCTCGTGGGAAAAAAAAGATCTTGCAAAGTTGGAATTGATTGATTGAACTATTTAGTCCCACCCAGTCTGCCTTTACCACTGCAGCCATGCCCACCCAATGAACCACACCCACCCAATGGGCCACACCCACCCAATGGGCCATGCCCACCCGGCACCTGGTGATACATAAGTGGGTTTTGGGTTGCAGTTTGGGCACTCGGTCTCTCAAAGGTTCACCATCACTGCCCTAGCACATTTGTACTTGTAATTAAAATGTATGTCATTTGATTCTTATTTTTCCAGTATACCTGAACAGGTACAAGGAAGTGGTGGGAGGGTCAGTCTTCCATCCTTATGTTATTTCACTGATAATGCATGACCTTTGAACAGAAAAAAGGGCTACCATCAAACAGACCAAAGGTTTTGAGAAAACACTGTGTTAAGCACTGTTGGAAGATACTTGGGATGGGTGATCTAAATGAGAAAGTTATGAGCCTGTGTGAATCAGCTTTGATTTGATTTAAACTGGCTATTCGAGGTTTGAAGACAAACTAATTCAGTCTGAGCTGCTTCGAGATTTGAGATTCAATTAAGAAGGATTATCCATGGGCTATAAAAACGCTTGCAGTTGATTCATTTTTTTCACAGAACAGGATGAAAATACCTTCCAGGTTTCAGCTTCAATATGTTTGTTTGTTTTTTTTAAATTCTCCCTGTCCTTTTTTAATGCAAAGAGAGCAGGGATGAGGAAGGCAAATCTAAAGATCCTTCAACCAGCTATTTCAAGACAAAATTGCACTATATCATTGAAGTAGGTATCATTTTATAATGTATATTTAAAAACCAAAACAAAACCAAAGAACTGTTTCTATTAGGCAGTAATTCTTAACCTGATTTTTGGCATGGCGTAAGCTTGAAGAATGATGACTATGGAGCTATCTTTATAGTATAATGGCATGATAGTTGATCTAGCTTCTTGGAAAGGTTTCCTCCCTTGTCTTAATGGGGTGGAGAGACATGGGACCTTGTCAATGCATATTCTTTTTGGGACAATACTGTGGAGAATAATAAATAATTGGCATGCCCTTGTAAGGTGAGAAAGGGACGTGGTGGCTCAGTGGGTTAGGACACTGAGCTTGTTGATCAGAAGGTCGGCAGTTTGGCGGGTCAAATCCCAAGTGCCGTGTAACAGAGTGAGCGCCTGTTACTCGTCCCAGCTTCTGCCAACCTAGCAGTTTGAAAGCACATAAAAATGCAAGTAGAAAAATAGGGACCACTACGGTGGGAAGGTAACAGCGTTCCGTGCGCCTTTGGCGTCTAGTCATGCCGGCCACATGACCACGGAGATGTTTTCGGACCAGCAAGATGTCCTCGGACAAGCTTTTCGGCTTTGAAATGGAGATGAGCTCCTAGAGTTGGAAATAACAAGCACGCATGTGCGGGGGAAACTTTACCTTTACTGTAAGGGGATGGAGCCTTTTTGCTATTAATATCTATATTATATGGGTTGCTAAGAAGCTTGCCTAACTGGATGAGAAGTTTCCCCTTTTGAGTGGACCTGTGCCCTTGTCACCTGCAAGGTCAGGTTATATTAAGATTATGGGTTTGTTGGCAATGTTTTTTTTTTGGTTAGGCACTGTAGTTAGGAGTAGCAGGGGCAAGCTAGCCTATCAAGTACAGCATATCACCTTGAAAAGTTTAAAATATTAAGTTAGTGAAGAAAAATATGTGTGAAAGATTGTGTTCCTGCAAATGTTTACTCTGAGAAATATATCATTATCCTTCTGCCCTATTTTTTCATCAGCTTCTTTTCTTTATTTTGGTTGTGAACATTGGCTTCACAGTCACAGTTCCAAAGTTCTTCATAGTTTATAGATTCTTCTTGAAAAATTTAATTGCAAAACATGTTCATTATTTCTCTGTTAAACTCTAGCCTGGTCCTAGGAAGTTTTTAACAAGCAGTAGTTGCTATTGTAGTCAGAACGGCCAAATTACCCCTTTCGACATGATTATTATTTTTGCTCAATTTTTCCAATAATTTCTTTTTTAAAAATCAGATTCTCCATGAAAGAGCTTCCAAACACTGCTGCTCTTGATTCAGTTCAGCTACCTACGGTATTTTTTTTAATAAGCACCTAGTATCTCAATAAGGGACGCGGTGGCTCAGTGGGTTAGGACGCTGAGCTTGACGATCAGATGGTCGGCAGTTTGGTGGGTCAAATCCCAAGTGCTGCGTAACAGAGTGAGCACCTGTTACTCGTCCCAGCTTCTGCCAACCTAGCAGTTTGAAAGCACATAAAAATGCAAGTAGAAAAATAGGGACCACTACGGTGGGAAGGTAACAGCATTCTGTGCACCTTTGGCGTCCAGTCATGCCGGCCACATGACCACAGAGACATCCTCAGACAAGCGCTGGCTCTTCGGCTTTGAAACGGAGATGACCACCAGCCCCTAGAGTTGGAAACGATTAGCACGCATGTGCGGGGGAACCTTTACCTTTACCTAGTATCTCAATATCCATTCTATCATTTAGACTGTGTGTGATGCTCCACATCTGTTATGACTTCAAACCATGCAGCTTACAAGTTAAAATTTTCATCTGTGCTTTTTAGACACAGGAAATAGGACTCATTTTCACATGAGATCCCTAATGCTTTTGATTTGACAGAGAATAAATTATCATCAATTTTTAAAAGCAAAATAAATTTTGGATGTTGTGGTGGGATGTAAGATTCTTCTGATTACCTTGGTTACAAGTTGCCTGAGCTGTAGGAGAGTTTTCTTTTTCAATGCATAATTATCTTCTAGCAGAGATGCTGCAGAATCTGTGCTTTCTTGTGCCCCAAAGACTTGAAGTACCCCTGAGATTTTCAATAATATGAAAAGTGTTAAGGAAAACATCTTCTAAAAAGTAAGAAAAAAATCACTAAACAACCAGGTGATATTTCAATGGTGATAAATTACAACTGATTATGGTGGAAAAGCTTATATTTACTGGATAGGACAGATGATTAAATAGATTAACTGGGAGAAAAATTGGAGAAAAAGAAGTGTCAAGGGAAGGAAGACAGAAGAAGAGACATATAAAAACAAAAAGTGAAGATAATCTTTTTGCCTGGTTAGTTGATTTCCCGATTCATATTTGAGAGCTCTTCCAAAACAGATAGAAATTGGAAGTGCCTACTAATATCAAAATAAAGAAAAAAAAACAAAGGCTTAAATTGTTCATAAGTGTGCCCATCCCACAAAACAAAATCCAGGGAATGGCTGTAATCCTGAATGGTGTATATTCATTGCAATGCTTTCCTTTTTTTCTCCCTGAGGCCTGACAACATGTATGTTTTTCTACTTATTGCAGCCTCTGCCTATATGTTTCCCTGTTACAATGATTAAAGACAATGAATAAATGGAATTGTTATTTTTTTCTTTCATTTAGAATGCAAATTTCAAAGGCTCCGGGGTGCCTATAACCTACATTCCTTGCCTACAGCCCCAACAGAAGGAATTCAATATTATAATTCAAGGAGAAGAACACTTACATTTGACTTACTAATACAGAAAGAAGCAAAGCTTTTTAACATTGGATAATATTTGTGAGTTATAGACCCAGAAGTTAATTTTAAAAGTGTTTACCATTATATATACTGTTGCTGATCAGGACTGAATATCAAGGCTTTAAGGATTTATTTATAGGTGGGAAATAGAAAGAGTTTGTATATTGTATTTTAAGTAAAGGTGATAAATTACTAAAGTTGTGATGAGAGTAAATAATTTCTTTATATTTTTCTTTACTGTATTCTTATTTTTAAAATATTTTTGTCTTTACACTTTTTATTCTTTTTATGTATCTGTATTAGTTTTTATATTTTTCATTGTAATGTTTTATAAAATTGCTATTAAAAAAAGAACAACCAACTGTCTCATGAATGAGAGATGGCTCCTTGTTATGTACAGAGTCTGATAATGCAGCTCCCAAGTAGCTTCTGTCCTCTAAATATGGTTTTGTTACAAGTGCAAAGTGATGAAAAGAGACTGGGTAAGGAACAAGATTTTTGACATCCCCAGCAACTTCCGATTAATGATTGGCACCTCAGAGAAATTAATGAACTCCAGGAAACTGAAGCAGAGAACTGTTTGCATCAGGAAACATCTGTTTCTGTAGAAGGAGCTAAAATATGTAGCTTGGAATTAGCACTATTGATTTCAGTTTTCTGTGCTGTAATATACATTTCTCTCTTTCTCCAAGTCTCTCTCTGTGTGTACAGTATGTACAATTTCTAGAATTGGGGCTTGCTTTACTAGGAGCATTTATGAATATTTCAAGATGCATTCATAATGGTGTGTGTATGTCTATGTGTCCCCTTCATGGATTACTGCCTTGTCGTGGCGAAGGGGCTTGCGTAATTCAATGAAGCTATGAGCTATGCCGTGCAGGGCCACCCAAGACGGAAAGGTCATAGCAGAGAGTTCTGACAAAACGTGATCCACTGGAGAAGGAAATGGCAACCCACTCCAGTATCTTTGCCATGAAAACCCTATGGACAGTACCAAAAGGCAAAACGATATGACGCTGGAAGATGAGCCCCTCAGGTCGGAAGGCGTCCAATATGCTACTGGGGAAGAGCCGAGGGCTAGTACTAGTAGCGCCAGAAAGAATGAAGCGACTGGGCCAAAGCCGAAAGGACGCTCAGCTGTGGATGTGTCTGGTGGTGAAAGGAAAGTCCGATGCTGTAAAGATTTTTTCTCCATAGGAACCTGGAATGTAAGATCCATGAATCAAGGAAAGCTGGACGTGGTCAAACAAGAGATGACAAGACTGAACATCGACATCTTAGGTATCAGCGAACTAAAATGGACAGGAATGGGTGAATTTAATTCAGATGACCATCAGGTATACTACTGCGGGCAAGAATCCCTCAGAAGAAATGGAGTAGCCTTCATAGTCAATAAAAGAGTAGGAAAAGCAATACTGGGATACAATCCTCAAAATGACAGAATGATCTCAGTTCGAATCCAAGGCAAACCATTCAATATCACAGTAGTCCAAGTCTATGCCCCAACCACCAGTGCTGAAGAGGATGAAATTGACCGGTTCTATGAAGCCCTACAGCACCTTATAGAACTAACACCAAAAAACGATGTCCTTATCATCATGGGGGATTGGAATGCTAAAGTAGGAAGCCAAAAGATAACTGGAATAACAGGCAAGTTTGGCCTTGGAGTACAAAATGAAGCAGGGCACAGGCTGATAGAATTTTGTCAAGAGAATACGATGGTCATAGCAAACACTCTTTTCCAACAACCCAAGAGACGGCTCTACACATGGACATCACCAGACGGTCAACACAGAAATCAGATTGACTATATGCTCTGCAGCCAAAGATGGAAAAGCTCTATACAGTCAGTAAAAACAAGACCAGGAGCTGACTGTGGCTCAGACCATGAGCTTCTCCTTGCAAAGTTTAGGCTTAAACTGAAGAAAGTAGGGAAAAGCACTAGGCCACTCAGGTATGAATTAAATCATATCCCTGTCGAATATACAGTAGAGGTGACAAATAGATTTAAGGAATTAGATCTGATAGACAGAGTGCCTGAAGAACTATGGACAGAGGTTCGCGACATTGTACAACAGGTAGCAACCAAAACCATCCCAAAGAAAAAGAAATGCAAGAAAGCAAAATGGCTGTCTGAGGAAGCTTTGCAAATAGCTGAGAAAAGGAGGGAAGCGAAAGGCAAGGGAGAAAAAGAAAGATACGCCCAATTGAATGCAGAATTCCAGAGAATAGCTAGAAGAGATAAGAATGCCTTCTTAAATGAACAGTGCAAAGAAATAGAAGAAAACAATAGAATAGGGAGGACCAGAGATCTTTTCAAGAAAATTGGAGAGATGAAGGGAACGTTTAATGCAAAAATGGGCATGATAAAGGACCAAAATGGCAGGGACCTAACAGAGGCAGAAGAGATTAAGAAGAGGTGGCAAAATTACACAGAAGAACTATACAAGAATGAGCTTAACGTCCCTGATAATCACAATGAGGTGGTCACTGACCTCGAGCCAGACATCCTAGAATGTGAAGTGAAGTGGGCCTTAGAAAAGCTGAGCAACAACAAAGCTAGTGGAGGTGACAGTATTCCAGCTGAGCTATTCAAAATCTTAAAAGACAATGCAGTAAAAGTGCTACACTCAATTTGCCAGCAAATTTGGAAAACTCAACAGTGGCCACAGGATTGGAAAAGATCAGTTTACATTCCAATTCCAAAAAAAGGCAATGCCAAAGAATGTTCAAACTATCGCACCATTGCACTCATTTCTCATGCTAGCAAAGTCATGCTTAAAATCCTACAAGCTAGACTTCAGCAGTATGTGGATCGAGAACTACCAGAAGTACAGGCAGGATTTCGAAGAGGCAGAGGAACTAGAGATCAAATTGCCAACATACGCTGGATCATGGAGAAAGCTAGAGAGTTCCAGAAAAACATCTACTTCTGCTTCATTGACTATGCTAAAGCCTTTGATTGTGTGGATCATAACAAACTGTGGCAAGTTCTTAAAGAGATGGGAGTACCAGACCATCTTATTTGTCTCTTGAGAAACCTATATGCGGGTCAAGAAGCAACAGTGAGAACTGGACACGGAACCACTGATTGGTTCAAAATTGGGAAAGGAGTCCGGCAAGGCTGTATACTGTCGCCCTGCCTATTTAACTTATATGCAGAGCACATCATGAGAAAGGCAGGGCTAGATGAATCAAAAGTTGGAATTAAGATTGCCGGAAGAAATATCAACAACCTAAGATACGCAGATGATACCACTCTAATGGCAGAAAGTGAAGAAGAACTAAAGAGCCTCTTGTTGCAGGTGAAGAAGGAGAGTGCAAAACTTGGGTTGAAACTTAACATTAAGAAAACCAAGATCATGGCATCTGGCCCTCTCAATTCCTGGCAAATAGATGGGGAAGAAATGGAGGCAGTGACAGATTTTATTTTCCTGGGCTCCAAGATCACTGCAGATGGGGACTGTAGCCAAGAAATTAAAAGACGCTTGCTCCTAGGGAGGAAAGCCATGGCAAATCTAGACAGCACACTAAAAAGCAGAGACATCACCCTGTCAACAAAAGTGCGTATAGTCAAGGCTATGGTCTTCCCAGTTGCAATGTATGGCTGTGAAAGCTGGACCATAAGAAAGGCTGAGTGCCAAAGAATTGAGGCCTTTGAACTATGGTGCTGGAGAAGACTCCTGCGAGTCCCTTGGACTGCAAGGCGATCAAACCGGTCAGTCCTAGAGGAGATCAATCCTGACTGCTCTTTAGAAGGCCAGATCCTGAAGCTAAAACTCAAATACTTTGGCCACCTAATGAGAAGGAAGGACTCACTGGAGAAGAGCCTAATGCTGGGAAAGATCGAGGGCAATAGAAGAAGGGGACGACAGAGAATGAGGTGGCTGGATGGAGTCACTGAAGCAGTAGGCGTGAGCTTAAATGGACTCCAGAAGATGGTAGAGGACAGGAAGGCCTGGAGGAATGTTGTCCATAGGGTCGCGATGGGTCGGACACGACTTCGCAGCTAACAACAACAACAAAATGTCTATGTGTATGTGTCTGTATAGACATAGTCATAGACATAGACATAGATATAGACAGATATATTCTTTAGCCTCTTCTTGTAAACTATAATATTTATGTCTAGTTACTTTGGAGATTTTGAGCAGGGGGCTTCAATTGCAATAGACCAGAGTTCTCCAATCTTTCAGGGTTGGCAGCCCAGAGCAGGTGGAGTGGGAAAAGAAGGGATGGTTTTGTGGGTAGGTGAATGCACGTGCGCATGTGCTCATGTATGAATGCCTGTTGCTCATGTGAGTGGACTCATGAATGCTTCCATGTGAGGCTGGAAACAGACACAATACTTGCAATAATGTTTGCGCAAGTGGGGTGCCTATGCCCATGACACTTGCTGTGACACTCGCGCAAGTGGGGCTGTGTGCATACGTGCACACATTCACCAGCCAGCCACTCACATGGTGTGGTGGCCAATGGCCCACAGGTTGGAGACCCCTGCCCTAGACCAACATCACTTGGTATTTTGCCTGGAATACTGCTTTTTCTTTTGGATTTTTTCCCATTCCTAATTGGAAAACTGCTGTGATCTGGACAGTGCTGTACTATCTTCTTCCCCATTAAATCTCTGCATTTAAATGCTTAATGTTAAATGGGGATGCTACATCTTATCTTTTCTTTTCTTTTTACAATAACATTTTTTTATCTCCTATGAAAATGATTTTTCTCTCAAGGAGGGTGATAAAGAGCTGAAGAGGTGAATCTTTTAGTCACTATGTCTCAGTGCTAGATAGCCAGAAGGTGATATTATAGAAACTATTTTAACTTTTGAATGTTGACCTTTTCGTTAACAAAAAGGAAGCATAGAGTATGAAAGGCTTTTTTCTTCTTCTACAATATGGTTAAACTTTAGCTTCTCTGTGAAGCAGTCCCTGAATGCTATTGGTGGTAGAAAGAACTACCAAGCAGAAAGTAGGACCAGACTGTGAAGACCCAAAAGGCTTTTGAGAGATGACGTTTAGGACACCCAACCTTCCACTCCTAAGTATCAGCAATATTACAGCCTCAAAAAGCCAAGGCTATCAGATTTTGCTGCAAAAATCCTTAAAATATATCTTGAAGGAAGTGGAAAAAATATAGAAAATGCTTACTCTTTTCCACCATCTAGTGAAGATCCATATTTTTGTGGCATAGATTTGGTAGCCTTAGACAGAATATTACTAAACTAACACTAAAATGAGATAATCAAGATGGTGAGAAATAGTTAGTCCAGGGACATATAATGTCCCAAGAAAGCATTGAGAAAACTAAGAATGAACTATAAAAGCAAACTCAAAATGGCATCCATCCCTTTGAATAAGCTTGATCCAGTAGGATGAGTTTTGAGAAGACAACCCTGTATTGTAACTGAAATAAAAATGTTTCTTCAAGGGCAATTCTCAGTTCAGGACACTAGATAGAAAGCCTGTATACTTGTTTGAAAAATAGGTATAAAGATAAAGAATGTTTCTCTCAAATAATTAACTTTAAATGGGGCAGGGGAGGAAACATCTTCAGAAATGAAGATGACATCAGAAGTTGCAAGTAAAAAATATGACTGACTTTGAAAAGTAACTTCATTGGCCATTACTTGGAAAGGTCTATTTAGTTATGAATTTGACTTTTCTGTAACCTATAAATTCTTTCCTCTCCTCTCCTGCCTCTTCCCCTTCCCTCTTCCCCACTTTTATTCCTTCTTCTCATCTCATCTATTCCCTTCTTAATGGCAGAGAGTTGCTGTTTTTGCTGCAGTATGGAGGGTAATGCCTAGGTGTATGTTTTTGCACTGACAGAATGTTCTGTAGATCAGGAACAGATACTGCCTTGGTTACTAAAGGTTGGGAATGAGTCTGTGGGGCAGTGATGAGGCAAAGGTATATCATCTCTCTCTCACACACACCCTCTCTCCCCCCCTCTCTCAATGTAAGGAATTGGGCAATAATTTTTATTTGTTTTACTTATATTCTCTTTATAGATCACTGAGAAATGATGTCACAGATTTTTGACAAGGGCATTAGAAAGTAGTCTGGAGGCCACAGAAAAGATTCTTCAGTTTCCTTGAAAAAGACAAATGGAAAATTCCTTAGAAGCTGCAAATTCTTCAGAAAGAACAAACATTTTCTGAGATGCTGTGTGAACTATTTTCTCCTACAATGTGCAAGGCAGCAGAGGCAACTGAGACTTTTAGACTGGCTGATTAAATAAATAGTTTCAGAGTGAAGCTTTCCATCCTGGTGGATATAGTTAAGCTTGCTGCTCACTCCTGGTATCACTTCCAAATAAAATCACTTCATTTTACTCAGTCCAAACTATTAAAATCTGACTGTGTACTTCAACCCTGCACTATCACTATACTTTGTTTGATCTCCTCTCAATTCCTTTGCAACCCAGAGAATCTAGATTTGACCTACATGGACACATATTATGCTGTTAGTAATGTCCTTTTCCCTTCCTCACCTGGTGCCTACTTTCTCCTTGCCTCTGAGTAGTCAGTTTTCCCAACCTACAAAATGTGTAGCTGAGCTTCTATAAACTTGACAGTTGCCAGTCTTACACTGATAGTATTCTTGCTGCACCAAAACTAATTTTGACCACAAGTTCTCTACACAATTGGATTTTTCTTCTTCTTTTGTCTATTTTAATTCACCATGATGCTTTGAGAGTCTACTGAATCCAGTAGTTCATCGAATTTTCTACCTAATACCTGAGAAATGATAGTTTCAGAATTGGACTCCTCAAGCTGGAAACTGGGAGTCTGTCAGTTCTGCCTTTGGCATACTGTAAAGTCATCTGGCAACCTTCAATCAATCACTTTTTCTCAGCCCAGGAGAAAAGGAAAGAGGCAATAGCAAATCACCTCTAAAAAACTTTGCCAAGAAAACCGCAAGGACCTTATCCAGGCTGTCTCCAGGAGTCAAAACTTACTCAAAGACCCTGAGAAGAAACACAGATCTTCAGATCTCTACTGTATATGCAATTATACTATTGGGAATACTGATGGGATTTCAGAACTTCATATAACCTTGTATTGCTTGAACCCTTACACCTTGCAGTAAAGACATTTCAAGTTGAACTTAATGGAGATAACATGGGCACAATCTTGTATGTACCTTGGCAACAGTACAAAACAGGTTTGCCATTGCTTTCAATTTTTCAGCCTGGCATAAACTCTGGAATTTCTTGATGGTGTCTCATCTAAGTAATAATCAATCCTGTTTAGTTTGGGAGCTTGGTCGGGGTCAGCCAGGCACTGTCAGAGAATAAACTCAATATCTAAGGAGACTATGGGTAATATAATGTGGAAAGGAGCAGAGAATCACTTGCCAGGATGGCACAGGGAATGGAAGAATAATTCTCAGTGCCACATTATGTTGCACTGGCATTAGCTCTAATTAGATGATTTCCACCATCAAAGGACAATAAGGACTTTTTGTAGTAGTTTAAATCCTTTCTAAAAAATTAAAAAAAACCTTTGGTAAAATACTATTGAATCTCAGTAATATTCAGAGCCCTACTATCCAGTCAGGTTTTTGTAATCACTTAGGTGAACTGACAGCCAATTAAGCTCATTTCTAAAAAAATGACTAGACATGTTTGATTAGGAAAAAAAATCAATTACATCTTTTTTTGAATAAAACACTACTTGGAACAACAGTGTGTGTAAAAAGCTCTGAAGTGGTATCATTACAAGAGAGTATAGGAGACAATGGCTGAAATGAAGGTGGGGTAGAACTATTTTATACAAAATATACTGATGAAATACATTTTCATCTGTATTTGTTTATGTATTGATGACAGAAGAAAGAAGTGAATGCAATCATTCTTCATCTTTTCATGCATTTCTAAACAGAAATAAAAATTCAAGTCTTTATTTCCTACTTTCCCCATTAAACAATACTTATTTCTGGGAATCAGAGCTGTGCAGTGGATCAGTGGGTAAGACACGGGGCTTGTCAGCTGGAAAGCTAGCAGCCCAGGTTTGAGACCCAAGTGCCACATGATGGGGAGAGCTCCTGTGCTCGCCCCAGCTCCTGCCAACTTAGTAGTTCAAAAGCATGCAAATGCAAGTAGATAAATAGGTACCACTTTGGTGGGAAGGTAATAGCATTCCATGACATCATGCTGGCCATATGACCACATAAATGTCTTCTGATAGCACTGGCTTCATGGCCTTGAAACAGAGATTTATTTTTATTTATTTATTTAATTAAATTTCTATACCGCCCTATTCCTGAAGGACTCAGGGCGGTTTACAGGGCAGCATAAAATACAATATAAAAAATAATATAAATTAAAACAAATTAAATTAATTAAGCCCAACAATTAAAACAATGTTTAAAAAGCTAAAACCCCTTCAGTCCAGGCCAGATAGATCGAAAAGCCAGGTTTTCAGGTCCCAGCGAAATGAATGCAGATCGGGGGCGGTCTGGAGTTCCGCAGGTAAATCATTCCAAAGGGCAGGTGTGCCCACAGAGAACGCTCTTCCCCTGGGAATAACCCGCCGGCATTCCTTAACCGCTGGGTACCGCTTCCTATAGATGGCAACAACTAATGGAGTAAAATACACAGGGACTCTTTTTTATTTTCAGGGAATTACAGAACAATCTTATGCATATTAGCTTAAAGAAGGATATTGTCAGACCCTCAGAATTTATGTCTTTTAATCTGCTTCTTTGATCTGCTTTCAGGTCTGTCATTCTGCCTGGGAGTGGGAGGATGGCCCTTAACTGCCAGGCCTGCTAGTCTGCTGGGAGGGAGAGGGGGGATCTTGGTTTCCTCCATTTTGTTCATTACCCGTTTGATGCCTCTGGGTGTGAACAGAAGAAGAAGGAATGTGCCATTGGTCATCTGCCTTATCTCCACCTCGATGGGAGAATGTTGAGAGAGAAATGAAACCCCAGGAATAGCACCTGGGAACTGTGCTTATTACTTTGGTTCCCATAACAAGTTTGCAACTGGGGATTGGATGGACTCAAACTGGACATTTGGCCCTTGAGATGGGGTTTGGGAAGGGGATGGTTTCACGTGGGGAAACTTTATATCTTGGTTTGCTCCCTTGCTATCACTATCTCTTAATAAAAGTTCCTTTTGAGACAATGCCTATTTCAAGAGTTCTACTTCCTTGAGAGGACTAGTTGAGGCATGACCTTACAGATATTGTGCAACAAGGTTTGTTGTCCCCAAAAGTACACCTCCCAGTTATCTCCAAAATTATTGCCAAATTGTCATAGTTAATGTTGCAGAAGGGACAAATGGTTAAATACATGGGGAGGAATAATAATTGTATTTAACTAAGTTTAAAGTAATATTAAATTAATTTCAGTCAAACTTAATTTGTGGCCTGGCCCATATGTTCTTTCTGTCTCATCTACTTGCTGAAGTATGATTTTAGCAAGACATTCAAGTAAAATTATAACTTCTGGCTCAAAAGGAATTGAATAATCCTTAGAAGTAAATCTCAGAGTTTTCAAATGGATTTACTCTCTTTAAGTGCAGACAAAAGTGTATATTATTGTTTTAAAATGCTTTGGTTTACAATTGGAAGGCAATCTCTTATTTTACATCAGGAAAACACATTTGAAAGAAAATTATCATTTATTTTTTTATTTTATTTTTGAAACCGCCCTTCCTTGGGTGGAGAGATTCCAACTGTAGAAGATATTCTTCAGAGCTAGGAATAGTCTCTCACATTGCATTGTCAGTTTCACTTGGCATATTTCATATTTGAGATATACATGGTGTTGTGTAACTGGTTCTTTGCAGGCATTGAGTGAGATGGAAGGTTCAAAACAGCAACATACTTTATTGAAGGTCAAACAGAACAGAAGCAACGAGGGAGCTGCTGTGTAGCTATTTATACAGTTGGCCAATAGGCGGCAACCAATAGGTTTGAAGCATAGGTTTCCTGCCCAAAGACCTACTTAGCTGGCTGGAGACAACCAGTCTGGGCCAGCTAGCAACCGTTACAACATACACGTGAACTAGCACTAAGCAATTGAATGCAAGCAATTAGCAAGCAGTACAACAAGATCAAACACTTACAACATATACAAAAGGCCAATACATTATACATGGGATATAAATAAACAGATAAAATGCTTTGCCTGCATATAACATACACATAGCAATTTGGCAAGTCATATTTAATATTTTCTTAGGGAATATTTCCTGTTTTATAAATGTCAAGAAAAAGATAGCATGTATCAGTAATGTTCTTAAAGGATATGGAAATTTGTGCCCAAATCTTCATCATTCAACATCATACACAAAATACAAAATATTCTGTGCTTTACCCTCACTATAAATTTAAAATAAATGGTTTACATGTAGAACTGAATAGGGATGATTGCTTGTTAATGTCTGCATGTTCGTTTATTTATCCCAACACTATGCATTTTAAATATAGGTAGTCCTTGTTTAGCAACTGTTTCATACAGTGAACATTTGCAATTACAACAGTGATGAAAAAGTAATTTTATGACCAATCCTTGTATTTATGACCTTCAAAGTTCTGTAAAGCAAAGGAAAGTTAAAGAAAGTTTGCTTAATGACCACAATTGCAAGTCCCAATTGTGGTTGCTAATCAAGAGATGACATACCCTACTTTTGTAAACAGTTTCAAAGACTAAAAGATCTGATGGCTGTTCATAAAGGTAGGCACATTGAGATCTCCAAATCTTTTTTTTTACCAAATTTATTTATTATTCCACTTGTTTCCCATCACAATCCGAGTGAATTTTAACAGCTTACATACAAAGAACAAATTAACAAATTAAAGGGTTGGCATTCAGGCAAAACAGCAAACATCCAGGCAAAAACAGAAGTTAGAGTAAGGACAGAGCTTGGTTGATGTTTTCTCTTCCTATAGCTGTAGAAAAATGTCACAGCATTGGGTAAAGCCAACCTTAGCCTTCTAGTTGTAAGTTTTACAATGTAGCTCTCTTCCCTTCACACATAACTCCTCAAGGACTTGTTTCAGCTATCACAATTTATGGAATTCTGCTTCTCCCAGAAAGAGTGAGGAAATGGTAAATACATCTCAATATAGTGAAAAGATGCATCCTCAAGTATCTTTCTACTTCACATGTTGGAAATATTTATCTCTTGAAGGAGTAGTCAGCATCTCATCTTCATTAGGAACCTCATTGGGTATTGAAATGTTCTAAGGTAGGAATTACGAAATTAAATGAACTGTTTGTCATGGTGGGCCTTTCTAGTTACTGCTTTAAAACAGGTGCTGTCTATCAGGCAAAGATGGCCCCAGAACTTTGGCTGAAATTTAGACAACAGGAGAGTGAGCAGTGTACTTTGGAAAGCATTATAAATGCTATCCTTTCTAGAAATGACACGTTATTCAGAAAATAAATGAAATAGCAAATTGCTGAATAAATGGCTAAACAAATCAAAGGGGGATAAATAGTGGAAGCAGCAATCAAGTTGCTTCATACATTATTTTTATTATAAATCCAGCTTCTTTGTTGCAACATGACCAGAGTATATATATATTGCCTTCTACTTTGAGCTACAGCATAGCATTATGATGCCGAATGAATATTATTGAGCAATCTAATGTGTAAAACAAGCAAGAATAGGAGGTGCAAACACACATAAAGGTACATATCTCACGTTGACTAAAAATTTGGTTTAAATACTAAACAAGCATTATTAGGCTGTTACAAAAAATAAACTAAATTTCTCCAGTTATTCATAGAATTGCAAGTCCTTTAGAATGATGCTGAGTGTTTAATTGGTTAATTAAGTGACATCACAATCAGCTTTTATTGTAGGAGTGCAAATAATTCATGATTAATTTGATACATTTGACTGCTTTGTAAGCACTCTAAATATAGTTTATTGTGACTCTCACAGCAACAGAAAATTTCTCTATGGATAGAGAGAAGACTAAGCTACACAGATATACTACAGTCTTAAGCTGCATGAGAAAAGTGGCTGGAATGAAGCCACATTAAGAAGTACTTTCCTAGATGTCAACATCTTCCTATGCTAGCCTTCTGTCTAGGTCATATTTACTGTGGCCTCTGCTTCTTTCCCCTTCTGAATTGGTTAAAACAAGAAAAGAACATTGCTTAACAGTGAAAAAGTGGCAGTACCCTTGGCAAAGTTTAAAAAAGGAAGCTCTCAAAAGTTTCACTCTTCCATCTGACTATGACTAGAGAGGGGGTATTACTGTCTACAGCACACACAGTGATAGGCATGGGAGTTCAGAGTGATAAAAAACAACAACCTTATAATGCAAGCCCCAGTCCATTTCTCCATTGGTCAAGTTATTGCACACATGATGCAAAGTTGCAAAGGTATGCAGTGTGATTCTCAGACCTGTCCCACCTTGATCCTTCTAGGCAAGAAAGACCCTCAACTCCATTTCCTCCTGATTACCATCAGGAAAAGGCATGGTTGCATCATCCCCATTGTAGATAATTTCTCTGGATAGATTGTTATTGCAGTTCTGGCTTAATGTCAGACCTGCCCCAACTTGCTCCTTTAGGCAAAAAGACCCTCAACTCTATTTCTTTTGAAAGGTATACTTTCCTAAAAATCAGGTGGAATACAGTATAGCAAAGCTAGAATTGATGTTCACGTGCTGAAGTTTCACAGTTAACTTTCCCCATCCGGTTCCTCCCCTCTCCTGGTCCCTTATTGTCCAATTATTTTTGAATAAATTGTTTTGGGAACTGTCTCTTCAATGGTGGGCTGGTTGGTGAGCCATTACATTCCTTTCCCAGGGTTTTGACCTTGAGATGATGCCTCTAGAAGGTACAATGAGCTGTTAGCCAGCCTCCCTCCTATCCGACTCCTTCCTTCCATAGTTCATGTCTGACTGGCAGCTAGAGAATGTGAAGGTTAAGCGCATGATGGCAGTTCTGACAGTGAGGCTGTTTTTATCCTTCTGACAAAAGTATCTGTGGACACTTTTTAGGATACAGCAGCCAAGTAGAATGGAGATTTATGATGAAGCAAAGAGACGCAGAAGAACAGGCAGCACTACTGAATTTGCACGGGTAAAAATAATCACTACTTTTAATTTTGAGGTTAAAGGCTAGATGGGTTCTAATCCCATTTTAGGCACAAAGACATCTGCGTAACCTTAGGCCAGTCTCTCTTTTTCAGCTGTAGGAAAGAATCAATGACAAGGCATTTTTTAAAAGCCTTGCCAATAAAACTGCAGGTAGTTGTCTCAGCAGTCACCAGGGCCTAGATATTGACATGAAGGCACAGAAAAAAAGGTATATGAATGGTGCATTTCTGCCTTTAAAAATGGTCAATGACCCATACTTGTGCTAGATCAAAATGGTCATGAGGATCAGCTCTACTCAGTAAAGAAATTAAAATCAGAATTTGAAAATAAGAAACATATAAATGCAGAGCTACTGTATATAATTCACACCAGCCTTGCCCCAAATAAACTGAGCTTCAGCTGAAGTATTTAATGTAACATCAGAATCCAGCACAGCCAAGAAGTGATTGGAGATGAATCAGAAATATTCTAAACAAAACAAAGCAAAGCAAAGTTCTCAAGGCAGGCAATTTCAAAGAAAGATGGGAAGACAAGAAATATCCAATGGGGTAAAAGTAGAATTTGTGGGGGGGGGGAAGGGGAAAGAGAAGTTGAAAGAAAAATTGAAGACATAAGGAAAATTGCTTTGCACTGCAGTTTTGTAAAACATTCTCTCTTGCAAAGGAGTATTTTGTTTTTCTACTTTTATGCTCTGGCTGCTTAGATTTCATTTTGATCTTCAGTCTCTTTTTTTTCTTAATGAAATTTATTCTCTTGTTGGAGGCAAAAAGGGTTCTTCTGCTGGTTCTGCTACACATAGTTCTTGAGTTACAACAGCGTTTGTGACTGGACATGAAGTTGTTGTTAGAACCAACACACACTGATTATGCAGAGTTATGTTGTTATGCAGATTCAGATTGGGCAAGTGATAAGAAATCACGTAAAAGTACTTCAGGTTATATGATGTTTTTAAATGGATGTCCTGTTTACTGGCATGTGCGTAAACAGAATTTTGTTTCTTGTTCATCTACTGAAGCTGAATATGCTTGTGTTTCAGATGCTTGTAATTCTCTAATGTGGTTTGATGCTTTAATCACAGATACTGTATCTGGACACCTCCGATTTGACCGATCACTGTGATGGAAGACAACGAATCAGTGGTTTATATATCTGAGAACCGTTTTACAGGTTCCAGGTCTAGACACATTGACATCCGTTATCAAAACATAAGACAAGCAGTTAAACAAGGTTTTGTGAAATTGCAGTATGTGCCTACACATGATCAAATTGCTGATATGCTGAACAAACCACTTCCTACAGCCTAACACGAGTATCTGCGCAAGAAGATGTGTCTTATCTGATTTCTGTGTTGCTGACAAAAGAAGGGGATGTCACTGCCTTTTTTTTAGTTTTGCCAGCAGCCCATTTCTATCTGTACATTTTCCCTTATCATGTAACCATAGTGAATCTCACATGTCCAGCCATGTTATGGTTTCAGACTGTTTTGTGCGCATGTCTAGAAAAAGTTTCTCACTTTAGTTTCTCTTTACTTTTGCTTTGTATTCTGCCTGATGAGAGAATGTGGTCAGTTTAGGTCTTTTGTCTTCTCATTAAAAGTTTTACAGTAGAATATGCCTCGGATTTCTTTCTTTGATGTTCACCATGCAAATGAGCCACGGTCCATCCTCCTATGATAGGAAGATTAATCCTCCCCTGACAATGCAATTGTAAAGCACAATGTCACAATATTGCATCACTTAGGAATGGTAATTCTAGCGGTCCTGATTGTCTTCATTAAGTGAGGATCATGCAGGTCATCAATGAAGAACCTCACAGGACCATGACTTCTAACTTCCTACTGGCTTCCCCATCGACTTTGCTTGTGGGAAGCTGGCATGGAAAGTTGAAGATCACAGTCATGTGACTGGCTAACTGTGACATTGTAACTGAAAGCTGGATACTGAGTGCTTATATCACATTCATTCGACTGCAGGAAAGCTGCAATAGCCAGAACTCTGAAGACCTTTTCTAAGTCCCCCCCTTATTTAGCACAATCACAACTTTGAATGGTTGGAAATGGAAGTGTGCTTCTTTAGCATTTGAAACTAAAAAGTGAGGTTTTTTTTGTTATTTTTGTACATTGATGTATTTTTTAAAAAAATATTGCTTGCTTAATTGGATGTTATATTTTCTTACAAAAAGTATAAAATTTAACATTCCTCACCAAAAAAAAAATATGCTAGCCCATCATTACTGTATTTGTTTGAGAATAAGGGAACATATTTCTTCTGCCTCCCAATTCTACTCCTTCCTCAAGAATGAATGGATGCTGTTTGTAGTGGGGTGATAGCCCAAATGTTTATTGAGGGGAAAAGAATTCTTTGGTATGAGTCAGATCTGAATGAAAACATGTTTGCAATCTCGTATCTTGTAAGACCAGGACATATACCTTTTCCATCACTGTGCACACCATATGGAATATGATCTTTCTGGTGTCTGAATGCCTGCCCCTGCCTGCCTTTCATATATCCCTCCCTCCCTCCCAATTTGTGACTCATCCCAAGTGCCACTTTTTAGTGTAACAGTTAAGGCACCAGACTAAAAACTTGGAGACTGTGAGTTCTAGTTCCACCTTAGGTATGAAGCTAGCTGGGTGAGTTTGCCTAGTCACACACTCACAGATCTAGGAAACAATGGAAAACCATTTCTGGAATGTTACTAAGAAAATTGCAGGGACTTATCCAGACAGTACCACTAGGAGTCAAGAATGACTTGAAGGCACGTGCCCATGCACAAGCACACATACATATACCTAGTCATTCTGGAAAGAACAACTATAAAATTTAATATGTTGTGGGTGCTCCATCATTGGAGGCTTTCAAAAAAGAGATTGGACAACTATTTGTCTTTAATAGTACAGGGCCTCCTGCTGGAGAAGGGATTGGACTAGAAGACCTCTAAGGTCCCTTCCCTTCTATTACTCTATGTTATAGCAAATAAATTCAATAAATTCCCACACAGTTCTCCATCATTAGATGCCTCTGAACAGAAGGGGCAAAACCAAACCAGGAAATCTGCTTGTTTAAATAGGATGAAAACTTTGCTTTTTAAACTGTGCTCTATTAATTCATGTGACATTGTTGCTATTTTTTTCCCTTTTCAGCAGCATTTCTGGAAGCAGTCCAAATTACAAGTTGTACGACAGCTAATAAATTAGGCCAGCTGGCATTCACAAAGAAATTAGCAAAAGGAAGTAGAAACAAATTACAGATGCTATGCATAATTCTTGTAAAAAAATATCTTATTAAACTCCAAAGCTATTTTGAATGGTATAAATCTGAGTTTAAGAACTTTGCCATTAAGCTTCCAGGTTTGTATTGCCTAAATCTGAGCAAATAATTAGACATTTCTTCTTTGTGTATGTGAATGAATTAGTAATAAATAAGGAAAAGGATGTAATAGTAAAAGAATGGGACACTGAGAACTGCATTCCACAGAAAAATGCAACAAATAAAGTACTAAAGAACTTCTAATTAACATTACGTGCCAGGTAGTTGAGGAGAAAAGAAGAATGTGACCGGTGAAATAAAACATTCAAAGGAACTAGTTGCATTTTTACTTCAGTATATATTTTATTTCTTAGACAGCCTATTTTCATAATACTCTACACCAGACATGTCAAACACAAGGCCCGGGGGCCAGATCCAGCCCACAAAGTGGTTTCATGTGGCCCGTGAAGCCATCCTGGAAACAGTGAGGGAATGGCCCCCACTGCCTTGGCCCTGGCCCAGAGACCCTCCTTCTGCCAGAGACCCTCAGATCTGTCCCACTCCTACCCAGGCCCCCATAGGAACCCTTGATGCGAACGATGTAGAGCTGGCCACGCCCACCCAGTAGGCCATACGCACTCTAGTCACACCCACCCAGTAGGCCACGCCCACCCTGGCCATACCCACCCGGCCCCCTGAGGGCAACCGCAATGCTGATGCGGCCCTCTATGAAATTGAGTTTGACACCCCTGCTCTGCACTGTGAATTTGAAAATACCACTGAGAGAAACACAGCCAAGACTGATCCTATGTATGATCAGTAAACAACTGGACACTGTCACCACAAGAGTGCCATATATTGCAAAAAATAAAAAAAAAAAAAAAAATTAAACATTGTCAGACAACCATTAGCCTAATGCCTTAAGAACTATACCAGACTGGGTCTCTTGTTACCATAATGGAGGCATTTTTATTATAAACATTAGCAGGATACCAGATAAGACTTGGATTGTCTTCCCAGATACCACCCATTAGGATTAATGAAATGTTTGGAAAAGTTATCAGTAAAAAGAAAGCGCCAAATAACACAATGGCTGGACACCATCAAAGCTGACACCAGCCAGAGCATAGAATAATTCAAAGAAGCAGTGCAAGATCAGAAAAGATGGAGAGACCTGGCCCCTAGAAACTCCACAACTCAGGCATGACTGAATAACATCATAGCATGATTAATGGAAATGAAGCTGGAGAACTTTAGTAGTGTAATTCAACTTCTTTTCAAAGCCATCAAGGTAGAAGATTTATCCCTCAGATAAAACCTTGCTTCAGTTTACAAAAACTATCAATATACATTTTACACAATCAATGTAGAACAAAAGAAATACTCAGTAGCCAAAAGGGTAAAAACGATGGTGCCAATAATTCCAAATTACTAATAATTTTGTTATTTATTAAAATCCATAGATTAAATATTTTTTTGTTAAGCAGAAGTCAGTCATAACTGACAACTTTGACTTGAAGGGTAACTTTTTATTAATTTCTTGTCTAAATAAATCTCCACCAAAGTACTGTAATTGCTACAATATTGCTACAGTCAGTCAGGCCAGAATACTTATAATTAAAAAATTATAATTAAAAAATCAATCCAGAGGCATGTGACAAATATCAATAGGTTTATTGAGAAAAACACTCTTTAAAATAAAATTTTTAGAATAGGATAGGGTAGGATGGGATGGGATGGGATGGGATGGGATAGGAGGAGAGGAGAGGAGAGGAGAGGAGAGGAGAGGAGAGGAGAGGAGAGGAGAGGAGAGGAGAGGAGAGGAGAGGAGAGGAGAGGAGAGGAGAGGAGAGGAGAGGAGAGGAGAGGAGAGGAGAGGAGAGGAGAGGAGAGCCACACCTACCTCTCTTGTACATTTGTACCCAAAATGTCACAAAATGCAAATTGAGAAGAAGAAGAAGAAGAAGAAGAAGAAGAAGAAGAAGAAGAAGAAGAAGAAGAAGAAGAAGAAGAAGAAGAAGAAGAAGAAGAAGAAGAAGAAGAAGAAGAAGAAGAAGAAGAAGAAGAAGAAGAAGAAATAGTAAGCTAAAGAAATTTAAGCAAAGGGTAAGAAAAAACTGGTAATATATACGTATATTATTGAACCAGACTGCTAACTGGAAGCAGTAAAAATGAAGTCAAAGCTTAAACATTTTGGAACATAATGTAAAGATAACAGGAAATTGAAAAGACTCTGTTGCTTGGAGTGTTTCTCAACCATTACAGCTTGGACTTCAACTCAACATGACTGACTAGGGAATTCTAGGGATTGAAGTCACATGTCTTAAAATTGCCAAGGTTGAGAAACACTGATCTACAGCCATTCAAAGAGGCTGATTGAAGACAAGCCTGAGACTATCACCAATGACACAATCGTAAGCCTAGACCAGTGATGGCGAAACTTTTAGAGACCAAGTGCCCAAACTGCAACCCCAAACCCACTTATGTAATAGTCAGGTGCCAGGTGGGTGTGGCCAATTGGGTTTGCATGGCTGTGGTGGTAACAGCATACTGGGTGGGACTAAAAAGTTCAATCGATCAATTTCAACTTTGCGAGAACTTTTTTTTTTTCACGAGAAGTTGAAATTGATTGATTGATTGAACCTTTTTTGTGTGTGTGCACATGGCAGTGGAGGCCTAAAGCAAAAGTTTTATAAAACCCAGCAGAAGGCCTAGGACTGGGGTGACGGCGCACGTGCCCACAGAGAGGGCTCTGTGTGCCACCTGTGGCATGCATGCCATAGGTTCGCCACCACGGGCCTAGACTAATTCACAGAAGCAGCTACTGGCAAATAATCCTGGTGAAATGACATTCATAGTATTATTCAGATTCAGAAGTGACTGAAGGCCTTAACAAGAATATAATTAAGCTACTAATACTTAAGTTGGTTTCTTAATATTAAGAAAAATCAACATATACATTGGCAAATTCAGTCCAAATAATCCCTTAAACAAGACTCCTACAAAATTACATAATCTCACAATTTCTATACATCATTTCTATTTGAGTGGTTGGTTTAAATTTAATGGTAGTAAGAAGGAAGGAGTAAAAAGTTATAACATTTAATTCAGTTTAACTTGTGGAATCAGATTTATCTTTGGTACAAACAAATAAATTCAATTAATGTGACTGGAACAAATCTTGAAAAATTTCCAATGAAATGTTTGAAATGCTGAACCATTCTAAACAGGAAATCCTCCCCCATTCCTATTAAAAATGACAGATAAGTCTTGTGCTCTTTTTGGGAAGGCACATTATATCTATAAGAAAGAGAAATCTGCAAAATTCAATCTTGGGAAAGTGACATCTAGAAAGACCATAGCAGTCAGTCAACAACCTAACCTTAAAATAAACCCAGAGGCACCATTATATTTGCCTCAGGAATATTTTGAGGAAACAGATGCTGCAACAGAATACTTATGAAAACAAAAACAAAAAACAAACAAAATAAATTTAAAGGAACTTTTACAGTAAAAAATAAAATTCTGGTCTCGGCCTTTGTCAACAATTAAAATGTGAATCAAGGCCATCTTCTTTTTTCACAAGAAGTTAAGATTGCCGTTTGAGTGGTGTTATAAAGTAACAATATTTGAAGTGTGAGTAACTTGTGGGAGTCCATCACTTAAAACTAAAAACGTGAGGTGTGAACAAATTGGTTTACTGGTTGTTTACTGACTGACACATGTAAAAGAAGTGACACATTTTAGAAAGTAAATGTGGGAAGTTTTCTTATTTGTTTAATTCCTTGTAATGAATATTCCTAATGTTTCTGAGACCATCACAATGTTGTCTGCTGGCATTGTTCCCCCCCCCCAGTAATTTAGCTGTTTTGGGTTTTTAAAAAGTTTTCTCTATTTTTCTCCCTCCCTCTCTCTACTCCCCACATGCACACAAGCACACATGCACACACACCACAGAGAGAGAAAGAAACAGCTTCCTTTTAATCTTAATCTTTGATTCCTCTTAGAAGAAACATTTTGTTCTCTCCAAAGAATTAAACAGTAGAGAAATCTTTTTTAAGTCTTTTTATTTATCCAAAATGTAATCCAGTCGATCTATTTGCTTAGGAAGGACAATCTAGCATGTGTTCCTAATATTAGCATGATCCTCAGTGCCTTTATGAATACTTTTAAGTTTTTTAATTAAACATTTTTTCTTAGGCTTTGCTTAATTTTGTTCTTTTGACAGAACCTCAGGATCCTAGAAGATATACTCTAGTGATACAAATGAATAAAAGAAAAAGAAAGCTCTAATAAGAGACTAATTTCTTCTTTCTAGACTTTTCTTTGGCTTAGTTGATAGTCTTAGATAATGATATTGTTCCCATGATAGCAATAGCACTTAGACTTATATACTGCTTCACAGTGCTTTATAGCCCTCTCTAAGCAGTTTATAAAGTCAGCAACAATCTGGGTCCTCATTTTACCAACCTCAGAAGGATAGAAAGCTCAGTCAAACTTGAGCTGTTCAGGATCAAAGGAATTGAACTTTTGTCAGAGTACAGTTAGCCTGCAATACGGCATTCTAACCACTTCACCACCATGGCTCTTACGTTTGTCTCCATTATATAATACTTGTATTTGTATTTTATTTTAATACAAATTTCATTAATTTTTCTGCTTCTGAATCTATGTGTGAAATTGAACTTACATATCCTTTGACATTCAACCTTCATGTGAATATTGCTGGAAGTTGAATGTCATATAAATTGAATTATGGTTGCTTACATAGTCAGACAGAAGTTTAAGCTGGATTTGACATTTTTATCCACTTATCGAGTGCTTCCCAAGGACCTGGGATAGGTAGATCTTTGATGGTGTTTGTTATGACCCAGGGGGTCAAGGCAATGCAGGCCTCTAAAGAGTTCTTTATTTCTCTCGAATAAAGTTCCAGCCAATGACCCTTCAACAACTGGTAAGGCTCCACCCTCATGCTACCTTGAAGGCAGCCACCCTCAGTCCCCCAAACAATAGCCCCTAGAGTACCAAGAAAGTCCACAGAATAGGAGCATGCTCACAAGGCAAAGTCCAGCTTCCAAGTCCAAACCACCAGGCAGGGCCCGGGCACAAAACCAGGGTTATCCTCAGGACAAGAAACAGGTCCCAGAAAAGAAGCAGTTCCAAAGCCTCAGTGAAGCAAAGGCCAAACGTACACCACAAGAGAAGGGCTCAGTCCAAAACAAAATGCAAAGAGCAATCTTCAGAAGCAAGGCAAACAGCAATAGGCACGAGTAAAAGCCAGGGGAGTGTAACTCAAAGCAAAGCAATTGTTCCTGGCAAAGACTAACTCCCCATGGCTTCTCCTTAAGTTACTCCCCTCCAGGTGTTCCTTGTAAAGAGGGGTGGGGTGACCGAGTAGCCTTGCAGTCCTTCTCTGGGCTTGCCTACACTCCACTCTCCTTGCCCTTGAATCTGTAAAGCAGAGCAGCTGTTCCTCATCAGAGAAAATTGGCTGCCTATCAGCACCACTGCTAGTTATTAGGCAATCCTTCCCTGTGTCTGTGCAGGCAGGCAGCTCTTCGTCTGGTCAACTGCCTCCCCCAATGCCTGAGGGGCCCAGGACAGCATTGTCCTCAGCTCCTGGTGTAACTTCTGTCAGCTGTTTCCAACTCTTCCTCCTCCTCCTCCTCCTCCTCCTCCTCCTCCTCCTCCTCCTCCAAACCAGCTATGACACTGTTAAAGGTATCATCACAAGATGTCAGCTGTTCCAGATCAAGGACCTAAGAATTACTAAAATAGCATCTAAAAATATATGCAGTTCCAAGCTGGATAGGGTTTGTGGGGTGTTTTGTTAAATTAGGGTGTTTAGGTCTGATAAATTCAATATTTGCAGATATTGAGAAAGTCCTGTAGATATCACTTTGATCTTTATTATTATTCTAAATCAGACATGTCAAACACAAGGCCCGGGGGCCGGATCCGGCCCGCGAAGTGGTTTCATGTGGCCTGCAAAGCCATCCTGTAAACAGTGAGGGAACAGCCCCCATTGCCTTGGCCCTGGCCCAGAGACCCTCCTTCTGCCAGAGACCCTCAGATCTGTCCCACTCCTGCCCAGGCCCCCATAGGCACCCTTGATGCGAACACTGTAGAGCTGGCCATGCCCATCCAGTAGGCCATATGCACTCTAGCCACGCCCACCCAGTAGGCCACACCCACCCTGGCCATACCCACCCGGCCCCTTGAGGGCAACCGCAATGCTGATGCGGCCCTCAATGAAATTGAGTTTGACACCCCTGTTCTAAATGTTATGAAAAGTTCTCAAAGTGCACTAAATTCCACTTTATATAAAAACAGTGACTGCAAAAATTATACATGTAATGTACAATTGCATTAAAATGCAAACATACTACTAAAAACAATCTCAAGTCTCTAAAATTTAGAAACTGAATTTAAATCTTGAAAAATGAGTCTGAGAAGCTGAAACTGAGAGGGTTACCTATTTCTATTGTCAACTCAATCTGAGAATCTGCAAGCAACAAAAAAAAATTGCAAAGAAGGGAGCCATTTCTCTCTTGTACAAGGCCTCTGACAATCTTCTCTGACAATTTTTTTTAGCTAATAGATTATTTCACATAACTTTGTTTTTACGTATGTTCTTTATGATACATACATTGACATTAGAAAAATGTCTCAGATGAACTTTATTATACATTCTAATTGGGGAGGATTAAGATAGAAAGATAAGGTACTGTAAAGTTCCAGATCAAGTAGAAGTATTAAATTCCTTTCATCCTCCATTCTTGAAGTTTGTTTAATTAAAGGGAAAGAGAATTTGTACATACTGTTAGAGACTTGCATTTCAATTGCACACAGCATGCAAAATTAACAAACTATGTTATATATTCTGACACAAAACAACCCCTCACACTCATAAGGGATCCCCGGCAGCCGTTGACAGCCGTCAAAGGCTGCCGCGGCATTCCCCCCCACACACGCGGCGAGCGGCTGATTCTGACAGCTGTCAAACTGCCGCGCATGCGCAGTGCACTGACAGCTGTCAAACCGGCCGACTCTGACAGCTGTCAAACTGCCGCGCATGCGCAGTACACTGACAGCTGTCAAACTCCAGAGAACCGCGCATGCGCAGCTCGGCCGGAGCTGTCAAAGCTGCCAGCTGGCCCCGGCAACAAGCCGCCTCAGCCGCACCTACCTTCAGCCGGTCTCCTGCTTATTGGGTGTCCTAGTCTGGCGGGAGATTCTTGCCTGTTTATTGGTTCTTGAGTGTTGTTGTTGTTATCCCTGTTTACTATAAATACGAGAGAATCCCGGCATTGTTTCGCCCGGGACCTCTGCCCAAATAAACGTTGTTTTTGAACCGTGCCTGCGTCTCGCTGTCGTCCCTCAAGACAACTCAAACTATAACCTATCTTGCCCAAACTAAAGAACAAGGCATTTGTCTTGTACGTAAATTCTTTGTCTGCTGAATTCTTAATCTCCTGATTTTATTGGGACTTACTGCTCTTCAGTAACTCCCTCACTCTGAGAATAGCTTTTATATAATTTGATATTTGTTAACACGATCAAAATAAAGTATCTTTTGTATTTCTTATATTAACTTTGGACATTTTCATTATTAAAAGTCTTCTTTGGAATGAAAAAAAAACTATTAACTATTATATCTTTCAAAGATCCTGAAGTACTGGGGAACTACCAGAGGACTGGAAAAGAACTGTTGTAGTTCCCATCTTCAAAAAGTGAAGGGGGGGGGAATGGATCCAGGAAACTACAGGCCTATCAGCCTGACCTGATTCTGGAAAAGATAATCAAGCAATGATTTAGCAACATCTAGAGGTAAACAAAGTCATTACCAAAAGCCAACATGGGTTTGTCAAAAACAGATCATGCCAAACAAATCTTATTGCATTCTTTGACCAGGTGACAAAATTAGTAGACCAGAGGAATGCTGTGGATATAATTTACGTGGACTTCAGTAAGGCATTTGATAAAGTAGACCACAACCTACTACTTGATAAGATAGAAAAATATGGGTTAGATAGCATCATCACCAGATGGATTTGTAGCTGGCTGACCGGCCGTACTCAGCGTGTGGTCCTCAATGGAACTGCATCTACATGGAGGGAAGTGTGCAGTGGAGCACCCTAGGGCTCTCTCCTGGGCCCAGTGCCCTTCAACATCTTCGTCAATGATTTGTATGAGGGGATAGATGGTGAACTCATCAATTTGCAGACAACACCAAGCTGGCAGGAATAGCCAACACTCCAGAAGATAGAGTTTAAATACAGAAGGATCTTGCCAGACTTGAACATTGAGCACTATCTAACAAAATGATATTCAGTGGTGAAAAAAGTAAGGTTCTACATTTAGGCAAGGAAAACCAAATGGACAGGTATAGTATAGGTGGTACCTTGCTCAATAGTAGTAACTGTGAGAGGGATCTCAGAGTCCTAGTGGACAATCACTTAAATATGAGGCAGCAATATGCTGCAGCTGCCAAAAAAGCCAACACAGTGCTGGGCTGCATTAACAGAGGGATAGAATCAAGATCACGTGAAGTGTTAATACCACTTTACAATGCCTTGGTAAGGCCACACTTGGAATACCGCATCCATTTTTGGTCACCACAATGTAAAAAAGATGTTGAGACTCTAGAAAGAGTGCAGAGAAGAGCAACAAAGATGATTAGGTGATTGGAGGCTAAAACATATAAGGAATGGTTGCTGGAATTAGGTATGTCTAGTTTAATGAAGAGAAGGACTAGGGGTGACATGATAGCAGTGTTCCAATATCTCAGGGGCTGCCACAAGGAAGAGGGAGTCAAGCTATTCTCCAAAGCACCTGAAGGCAAGACAAGAAGCAATGGATTGAAACTAATCAAAGATAGAAGCAACCTGAAACTAAGGAGAAATTTCCTAACAGTTAGAACAATTAATCAGTGAAACAACCTGCTTCCAGAAGTTGTGAATGCTCCAAGACTGGAAGTTTTTAAGAAGAGACTGGACAGCCATTTATCTGAAATGGTATAGGGTTTCCTGCTTGAGCAAGGGGTTGGACTAGATGATCTCCCTTCCAACATTATTCTAAAACTTTTATTCATCAAACATGAACCTCAGTCAACTAAACATTCAAATTGACTGGCACTAGTGGTTGACACGGGTTGCTGCCAGCATCCTAGGTATCAACCAGGTATCTCCTTAAAATGTAAGATGTTCCAAGTAGCAGTTTTTTGTAGCTTTGCTGGAGTTATTGCAGGACGCTGCAATTTCTTGATGTATTTTGCAAAAGTTTTTGGACATAGTTCCCAATGCCCTGATGACAATGGGTAACACTGTTAAACGTTTCATCCATAATCATTCTTTTTTTGAAATCCCCTGGCTGTTGGTTCTGCCTGGATGATTTCTTGATTTTCTTCGGTTTTCCAGGTTTTGTGCTTTTGTTCCAGTCGCTTTACAGTTGTACACTCTGGTTCCCCAGCAATAACAACTGAGCCCTGTGGCCCATTTTTCAATAGATGTCCAGGAGCCATAGCATCTGAGTGGTCCTTGTTGACACAGGCGATGACCGATCTGGTATGGGATTTTTTAAAAATTTCTTCTCATCATTGGTGATGGGAGGTGCCTGGGTTGGTTCACGGTGGCTAAGCCATTACTGATGCAAAAACCACTAATCCCATAATCATAGGGACTGCACCCAATAGATGTCCAGGGCCAGCCAAGGGCCAACATTATTGTTGTTATTGTTGTTGTTGTTATGGTTTATGAATAGTTTTTTTTAAAAAAAATAAGTAAACAAGGATATTATTGTGACAAAGCAAACCTATTTAATTCTACATAATAAATCTTATGAGCTTAAATAGAAATAAGTTCCAAAACTGTTTATATAACAATAAAGGAAACAGTGCTATTAAAAAAATCCAAAGTCTCCCAAGGGATATCACAAATAATTATGTCCTATACAAGCTTGATATTAATTAAGCCTTCAGCAAACCACAGTCTTAAAAAGTGAATGGAAAATTATCACACCAAGGGTAGGTCACACCAAGGGATATTTGAGCTGATACCTGGTTCTCTGCTAGGCCTAAGAGAAACAAATTGTCAAGGATGAAACCTTGGCAGCTACGTGCCTCTGCATTTGAACTTGCCTTTAGATAAAGGGGGAGGTGGTACTCTCAAATGGATAGATAGAGATATGAAACTTATTTAATTCAGCTACAGACCATGACAGCCTGAAGCCTTGTCAAGGCACCAGAACAGGTTTGGATTTGAAGCAGACGGTTCCCATAACAAAATTATGGGGTTATGGCTGGGAAAACTGTTTTCTAAGTCAGGCATGTCAAACTGCCGGCCTGCGGGTTGGATGCGTCATGCCAAAACCGCACCCACCCTATTGCCGGCAATGGGGAAAAATCCTGATATGTCGCACAACGTCACATGACACCGTGAGTTTGACATGCCTGGTCTAAGTCTATAAATTGGTGTGGGAACTTCAGTATAACCATGAGTTTATTCAATAAACCATAAGATTTTCAGAAACAGAATTAATCTGGAGTTTTATTTGGATTCTCAAGCTGGATGTTGACACAATTTTTTTGTAAGACAATTACTTTTTTCAAACATTTCTTCCAAAAAAATTAATAAATCTCCTGATTATCAGTTCAATTATACAACATCCCTATCCTGTGCATGCAATGTCCAATTTTAAACTCAACTTAAAACCTTGCTACCAGTAAGTGTAACATCAGAGCCATGGGCAAATTTGATTGTGCATTTTTCCATCTATTTAACTGACCTTACACATTTTGAAACAGATCTGATATCTGAACTCTTTATGCAGTAAAGTATACAGAGTATCTAGTAGGGCACATTTGCTGCCTCGATTTCTTGCACTTTGTATATTCTTCAGATACCTCTAAAGACCTTAACTTCAGAAAGCTAGATCTGAAAGCTTTGCAAAATGGTAAACTTGGGTTTATGTTGCTCACTTGACAGTGATGATGAGTTGCTCTCTCAAGTGAAAGTATCCCAAGCTGGCTTCCATGCAAATCTCTAAGGATTGTGCTGGCTTTCTAGAAGTATGGGAAACAGCTGTGAGTTCATTGTATGGAACCAGGAGATGGTGAAGAAGCCTTAGAGCTTTCATATGTGACATGTATTTTTGGTCTGAAGCTATTTATGTTTCTTCTGCCTAGGGAAATTTACCCTTCTGCATGGTTGCAATAGGCAGCCTTTTCCCCTAAAGGAATACAGTTGTTTTTGTTTCTTTTCTCCCATAAGATATTTAACTACCTCTGACAAGTATAACAGGATGATTGAGGGAAGAAAGTTCCCCAAGTGTTTTTAATTCTGTAGAAGAATACAAAATTACTCTTCATGCCTATTGGGATTTTTATTACAGAGTGGAAATAATGAAATGATGAAGGAGTAGAAAGAGAAGGAGAAATGAAGGGAGGAAGATGCTATGGTTATAGAAGATGGACAAAGTACAAATCAAACCTCTAAGAGTTATTTTATTTCCATGTGCAGCTGCACCTTGAACCCTCTAGATGTCACTGAAAAAAATGAGTGGCAATTTAGACAGTTGAAATGTGACAATAATTTTTTTTGTAGTAAGAAGGGGAAAAAGAGGGCTACCAATCTGCCCAGTATAACTTGGTTGGATAAAGAGATATTTATTGCACTAACAAGGGCAAAATCAATTCTTCCCAGGCTCGCAGATGTAACATCAAAATCAATAACATTTCAATGCTAGTGATCTTGGCAAACTTCATCCCAGATATCAATATCCGCTCAGAATTTCACAGCTTCTATGATAACCATATAGGGACGCGGTGGCTCAGTGGGTTAGGATGCTGAGCTTGTCGATCAGAAGGTCGGCAGTTTGGCGGGTCAAATCCCAAGTGCCGCGTAACAGAGTGAGCGCCTGTTACTCGTCCCAGCTTCTGCCAACCTAGCAGTTCGAAAGCACGTAAAAATGCAAGTAGAAAAATAGGAACCACTATGGTGGGACGGTAACAGCATTCCGTGCGCCTTTGGCGTCTAGTCATGCTGGCCACATGACCACGGAGACGTCCTCAGACAAGCGCTGGCTCTTCGGCTTTGAAACGGAGATGAGCACCGGCCCATAGAGTTGGAAACGACTAGCACGCATGTGCGGGGGAACCTTTACCTTTACCTATGATAACCATAGCCCAGTGGCAATGCTTACTTTGAACTTAGCTTTTAAAAGTTAAATTTTACTATTTTTATATATCACCACATCCCAGTAATTTCTGCTAAAACAATAATCACAATAAAAAAACAAAAATATCAAATGTCATAGCCCTACCAGCAATTGTTCTAATGGCTATGATCACACTCAAAAAGCTTAATAAACTACCTTATTTTAATTGGCTTTCTAAAATAAAAGATTGCCAAGGTTTTTTTTCCCAATTTTTTAAAATTAATTTTCTATTATTACATTTGATTAGTGCTTAATATTCTGTTGTCTGGGTTAATTTGTTTGCTTAATAATAAAAGTTACATTCTTAGTCTCTACCCCTTTTTTCCAACCATTGATAAAATAAATTCCAAAGATTTCCAAGGTTTAATATAAGCTTGTTTAATCCCATCCAGTTCCCTATGGATGAAGGTGTCTGCCATATCTTCATTTCAACCCAAGGTATAGTTGTATAACTGCATATTATCAGCATATTAATAACATCTTACTTTGAACTAATGAATAGCCTTTTGAAGCCATTTTATATAATTTTAAAGAGCAGTGTGAGAGAACTCATTAATAAGGAACCTTTACATTGACTTCTTTTTTTCCAGTGGACCTGGAATCAGCACTAAGGAAAGAGAAGAACTAATGCAGAACAATGCAGAACAATACTGACACCCCTAACCCACACATGTGGCCTACAAGCATACCATTCAGTATCATAGTACTGAACATCACTAAGACATGTGGAAAGACTATGAGGACCTCCAACAGATTCTGGTCATGTAGCAGACTAATTATTGCTATTTCTGACCTATCTCCAGAGATGACTGAAAGGGGTCCAAATCTGTTTTGTCTATAGCTCTTGGAGCTTAAGCTTCACGGATGATTGTCCAGTCTATTTAGAACCGTGAATGTAGGTGAGATTGAAGTAGTTCTCCTATCATTTGGGGGACTTTATCTGATCAAACCTGACATTTAGTACCCTTGGTTCTTAAACCAGTTTTAAATTTTTGATGGTTTGTCACTTATTACTAGGAAATAACTTGTGATACCACTATTTTGTGGAACTATAATAAACCTTGGTATTTTGTGTAGGTAAGGACTCAAAACAAACAAAATAATCTTAGATTCATTCTGTGAGAATAATGATGACAAATAAATCTTACTTTGCCAACAGTATTTCATCTTCATAATATTTGCCAATGGATCATTTCTGACTTGTGGAAAAAAATGATTTCTTAAAGACTCAGGGTGATCAAGTTGTATAACAGTGTGATAAAAAAAATGCCTGCATTCATTCTGGCTCAAATGTCATTATCTTAATAGAATCAGAGATGAATGTAGCTAGCTATCAGGTTACTTGTGATAGATTTCAGCTTCAGGCCCACTGCTGTCTTTTTATCCATTCTCCTCTTTGTTATTAAAAATGCCTAAAATTGGGATGGTCATCTGGACATCAAAAATTATTAATACTTATCTAAAGAATAACATGATTCCATCCTCATTTAAAGGAAGTAACATCTAGATTTTTGTTGAATAAGAATCTACAAGTTAGACTCCTTGACTAAGGATGTTGTTGTTAGTTGCGAAGTCATGTCCGACCCATCGCGACCCTATGGACAATGTTCCTCCAGGCCTTCCTGTCCTCTACCATCTTCTGGAGTACATTTAAGCTCACGCCTACTGCTTCAGTGACTCCATCCAGCCACCTCATTCTCTGTCGTCCCCTTCTTCTATTGCCCTCAATCTTTCCCAGCATTAGGCTCTTCTCCAGTGAGTCCTTCCTTCTCATTAGGTGGCCAAAGTATTTGAGTTTTAGCTTCAGGATCTGGCCTTCTAAAGAGCAGTCAGGGTTGATCTCCTCTTGACTAAGGATAGTAATCATCTAATATCAAATGTGCCATAACTAAATGCTAGAATAAATCATAATTTGTCTACTCAGGTTGAATGTGGATAATGGTTATTATCCAGCTGAATTATAATCAAGATTTCAGCTTGTTTTATAGGTCACAATAAATTTTTGCTAAGGAATGAACAATCAGTTCTGTTCTCTGAGATTACTATCCAGCTTCTAATATTGTATTTTTGTGAATTTTCTGGGAGATAATTGTGAAACTTCTGAAAAGCAGGTTTTTTTATGAGTTAGGGTTTTTTTACATTAAAATACTGCTGGGGACCTCTTATTCTATGCCATGGCATTGGTGTTGATCTTAGATTGGTGTTCTAACTTGTCCATTTTCCTCTTAAATGGCTACATGGCAGCCTTTCAAGAAGTTATCTGGGAGTAAGGACTAAAATGTCATCATGTGTGCAGCTGTTCAGAAAGGATGTGGAAGACTGAACAAATAACTAGAGGCAGTTAGGAGATAAATAAGAGCAAACAAAATTACTATGGCAATCTGAAGTATGAGACTAGTATTGAATTTAAAGGCAAGAGAAATCACTGTTGAAACTTTAATAATATCTAATTATTTGAGAATTCAAAGTAATTTTCATATTAATGACGAGAGATGACAGAGCTTTGATCAGTTTTCATTCAGCTATCCTTGCTGGAAACACAGTAAGATTGAGTGTAAGAGCAGCCACAAACCTATCAGAAAGTGAAAGCTCACAGTTCCCAGTTAGTTCACACTTCAATCATTAAACGGATGCTGGATTGTTAATTATGCAGTGTTAGTTTTTTTGGATAGCAGCTGCAAATGACAAATTGTGCTTCAGGTCAAAAAGCAAATGTCTCAGACAATAGTGCATGCACAGCACAAATACCAGCTTCTATAGATCCAAACAGTATAAGTGATAAAGAAGCAAAGGCAAGGAAGTTTGTTAAATTGCCTATTTTGAAACAGGGTTCTTCTAAAGGTCAAATTCATTAATTGAAACAAGAATGCCTGAAAAATAATAGTGTATTAGGTGACTCTGTCGATTGCTTATATGACCCTACAACTGCATCTGGATGAACTTTTCTGCCCAGTCAGCTTGACATTTAATCTTCAGATCACCAAGTTCTGTTCTTTCTAGTATGCAATGACATTTTCCAATGAGATGGGAACCATTCTAAGTCTTCTTGTCTACTTCATTCATTCAGTAGAAGGGCAATAGGAATGTGACCACTGTCTGACCTCTACACATCCATCAGCTCCTTCCCTGGTTGGGATGTAAAAAGACACTCATGAAGAAAACCCATTATCTCAATCAAGATTAAGGGAGTAACTAAGCTTTTGGGGCATGGAGAGCTCATTTGATGGTATAGCACAACTGGAAATAGCACTTAATTTGGATTGATGGGGGGGGCAATGAGCACATATTTATATCTTAACTGAACTTATGCAGATGAGTGAGAGAAATGATGGGATGGTGATATCTAATGTAGTTAGCCAAGAATACTATACCAGGGGTGTCAAACTGCCGGCTTGTGGGCCGGATGCATCATCTAGAAGCCACACCTACCCCATTGCCGGCAATGGCAAAACTGTCCTGATACATTGCACAACATCACATGATGTCACGAGTTGGACATGTCTGGTCTACCCTGTTGATCTATCACACATCATGCACTCCATATAAGTATAAATGATATTAGACCTTACTTAGCCTTGAAGGTATCTAACCTATTTATTAATTTTATGGACAATGTTAATTTAGTCATTAGGAATCCAACACCGGCATATAATGTCATTTATGTTTGGTTGTAAATAAACCCTGAAAATTAAATTAATATTGAATTATTATTATATAGTAGTAGTTTTTAAAAAGAATACATGTGCAAGTTAGTTCTTACATGGTCAAAAGTAAACAACACAAAAGAATAGCCAGTTATCAAAAGAAGGAGTAGACTGGATCTGGATTTTCTGCCCAAAGTAAATCACTTCTAGCTCTTTTTATAGAATAGGTGATGGAAGGGATAACAAATGTAAGAAATTATAATATTGATTGTGATAGATAGAGCACATATTCAATGCCTAGCAGCTGCAGGAATTATTTCATGCAGGGTTTTTTGGCTTTTACTTTAGACTGATTATCAGAAGTTGCATGTTTAATTAGTTTCAACCCAACCTGTTAAGAAGTCTGCCACTGAATTCCAGCAATTCATAACTTCTACTAAACAAGAATTATGTTGCTTCAAGTTTCTAGATTCAAACAAAAGTGAATGATCTTCCTGCCATCCTGTTGGTTCTTCAACGGGTCACCATTGTCATACTCTAAAATGTGATGCTGCCCAGATTTATCATTTGACCCAGACATTGAACCAAATGACACCACAGATGGTCCTCCTTCAGCTGCTGCAATCGCCACCTGTGACTGTATTGCTTTGCTCTCCAGCTTGTCAGATGAATATGATAAAAGTCCAGAGAGATTAAAGGCTTTTATCACTCCATTTGACTTATGTATCTCATTGAAAATTTCCCATGGATGGCTCCTGGAAAGGATGCGTTCTGGATCTCCTGCCTGGGCCAGTTGCAATTAAGCCAGTTCTAAACAATAAAGCTGATTTTACAACCAGACTGAGGCTGCCTTTACTGATTCTGCCAGACAGGCAACGGCAAAGCATGAACCCCACTGATTGCAACAATGTAAATATAGAGGCTAAACATATAGCTAATTTTCAGCTTTTTATTCAATATTTTAGTTGGAATGAACTGATTTTGACCATCCAATTTAAACAGTGCCTATCTAATAAGCTCCGGTATGTATTTATTTGTCCACACATCCCAGAGATCTTGGAAACCTTAATCTGCTGCTGTGTGATTATAAATTGAAGATTTGACAAACTAACAAACCCTACACCTCTTCCTCCTTCTCCCTTTTTTTTGTCAGCAGAGTATTCAGATGTCAAGCCAATGCAGCTGAAAATCAGCAAAGCACCATTGCTAGCTACAAAAAAAACCCATCAAAACACATCTTCTGCACTCAGACAGGAGACCTACTGCTGAGAGTAGAAACTTCCAATGGCAGATTCCTGCATTCTGGCTCAGTTTCAAAACTGATATCTCTTTCTAAATTTGGTAGATCAGGAAACTTTTCAATTCTATTTAGCTTCTCTACATTTCTGATGGTATTAGGGATACTACCCACAACTACAATCCGCATGTTCAGTGGGGCCAAGGAAACACATTTGACTTCCAAATACCAAGCCCATTATTGCAAAAACTAAAGTATACCTCTCTCCTTTCTCAACCATGACGTATGAATCAAAAGGATGTTTCCTGTCTTGTTATTACAGATTGTCCTCAACTAACAACAGTTTATTCAGTGACCAGTTGAAATTACAACGGCACTGAAAAAAGTGACTTATGACCACTTTTCACCCAACAGTTGCAGCATCTCCATGTTCACGTGATCATACATCCAATACTGAGCAAGTGACTCATATATATGATGGTGCCAGGGTCCTTGGGTCATGTGGTCAACTTTTGCGACCCACTGACAAGCAAAGTCAATGGGAAAGCCAGATTCACTTAACAACCATGTTACTAGCTGAACAACTGCAGCCGTTCCCTTAACAACAGTGGCAAGAAATGTTGTCAAATGGGATAAAAACCCACTTAACAAATGTCTCACACAGCAACAGAAATGTTGGGCTCAGTTGTGGCTGTAATCAAACTTTGATATTTTAGAAAGGCAAGTTGGAGGTATAGTTCTTGAACCTATGGAGTTTTCTTAAGGAAAGGACAGCGACTCTATAGCAGGGGTGTCAAACTCAATTTCATTGAGGGCCGCATCAGCATTGCGGTTGCCCTCAGGGGGCCGGGTGGGTGTGGCCTGGGTGGGCGTGGCCTACTGGGTGGGCGTGGTTAGAGTGTGTATGGCTTACTGGGTGGACGTGGCCAGCTCTACATCATTCGCATCAAGGGTGCCTATGGGGGCCCGGGCAGGAGTGGGACAGATCTGAGGGTCTCTGGCAGAAGGAGGGTCTCTGGGCCAGGGCCAAGGCAGTGGGGGCCGTTCCCTCACTGTTTCCAGGATGGCTTCGTGGGCCGCATGAAACCACTTCGCGGGCCGGATCCGGCCCCTGGGCCTTGTGTTTGACATGTCTGCTCTATAGCTTCCATAGACAGAAAAACAGAATCAATGGAAGAAACAAATTTGTCCGTTCTGAATGGATTAAAGAGAGAGGTTCTTTTAGGGATGAGTGAAAGGAGGAGTACCATTGAAGGGGAAAGCAAAAGTCTTCTCTTCCATAAACAAACCTGATATTATTTCAGGCCATCATCAAATCAAGAAGCAGACTGATAACCCCCAAAGGAGAATCACTTTATGTAGAGTGGACTGAGGGGGAAAAAATGAAATAAATCTAAACATCATTTTTATAAAGAGAACTTGCATTTAAAACTCAAAGGTGACAATAATTCTTTCATAATGGCTTCTTTTCTACAATAAATTATTTATCCAAAGTTCTGAGAGTCCCATGTGCTATTATTTTTTTTCTACCCAGCCTGCTGACAATAAGATTTAGTTTTGCATTTTCATTTCAGGGGTTGAGCCAAGGGTGCAGCAAGTTCAGCCCATTATCTCATGGATGTGCATATTTCTCATTTAGTGCCTCTCTTCATTGCTTATTCCACTAGCAATAGATTTCATATTGCAATATCCCTCTATACTACAGACCCTTAAAAAAATCATCTGATGTATGTCTCTGGCTAATGCAACTGATTGCTAGCATCACCTGGCTCCACCCCTTATTTAGAACAAGGATTTGGCAATTTGAGGACCTTGAGACTTCTTGCCATTTGGAGAAGGGAAAGAAGAACGTCAAACTTACTTTCCCTGATCTGGCCCTCCAAAATGGGGAGAAAAGTATGCTATTCATGTTCAAAGACCTCTCAGTTTATATCTTGCTAGACTCATACCAATCTTGCTATGAAAACCTATTGTTTAAGAAAATTGGATTTCAGAAGAATCCTTTCAATGTTCCCAGTTTGTATCATTGAGATCAATGGCTAAGTATATTTTATCCTTTATTAGTCACTTATTCATTTGGCCATGCTCTCTTTGACTCGATCTGAGTCTCCACACTTGAGGAAATGATATTTGTTGTGTACCAGTATGCATTAATTGCTTCTTACTTGCAAGTTCTTCTTGATCTTATATTAAGGATGGAAATTAGTTATACAAAGGAAAGTCTTCTTCTTTCCCATTTATCAAGCGTGAGGAAGTTCTAAAAGACGTGCCTCTTTAACATTTTTCTCTTGAAAGAACTTAATGTTTCGGAAAGTATAATATTTATTCACAGTGGGGACCATATCAGGTTTGATTTAGTTGAATTAGCTGTGTTTAAATAGCATGTCTTTTTTTAAAAAAAATGTAGCACTTTTGGTTAGAACCAGCAACAGTGCAGAGAAAAAGGGATTTTAGCCTCTTTATATGTGGTATATGTGGTAAAAATGGGAAGTGTGACAAAAAGGTATTCATCAGTCTTACATAATCACTTTCCCTGAAGTGTTCACTGCTTAGTTTTTTATACCAGTTCATGCTACAGGTAATCCCACAATGCAGAAAAAGGCCAACTAACATGGGGTGCTATGCTTCAGCATGGACTGAAGGTCTCCCAAAGCAGATGGCTTCAGTGCACATTCAAACCTGCAGAGTGTTTCAAAACTGCCCAGCCTCAAATAGTTTGTCCAGTTATTTATTTATTTATTTATTTATTTATTTATTTATTTATTTATTTATTTATTTATTTATTGGGTGGGGGGGGATGGGATGGAGAAAGGAGGGAGGCTGAGAGGAGCTTTCCCTTAGCCCTGGCTGAGGCAGCAAAAGGTAAATCAGACTGTTTCCTGGATGAATCACTTCTTTAGAGGAGTTTGGAATTGGGCAGTGTCTAGAGAAGAGCAACAAAGATGCTGGAGGGGACTGGAGGCTAAAACATAGAAGGAACGGTTGCTGGAATGGGGTATGTGTAGTTTAATGAAGAGAAGGGTGAGGGGTGACATGATAGTAGTGTTCCAATATCTCAGGGGCTGCCACAAAGAAGAGGGAGTCAAGCTATTCTCCAAAGCACCCGAAGGCAGGACAAGAAGCAACGGATGGAAGCAACCTAGAACTAAGGAGAAACTTCCTGACAGATAGAACAATTAACCAGTGGAGCAACCTGCCTCCACAAGCAGTGAATGCTCCAACACTGGAACCTTTTAAGAAGAGACTGGACAGCCATTTGTCTGAAATGGTATAGGGTTTCCTGTCTGAGCATGGGGTTGGACTAGATGACCTCCAAGGTCCCTTCCAACTTTATTATTGATCAGACTGGATTTGGCATTTTTGTCTACCTATCAAGTCCTTACCAAGGACCTGGGATAGGCAGATGTGGATGTTTGATGGTATTACAGATATCGTCACAGAATGGAAGCAGTTCCTAGTAAGGCCACCTTTTGTTAATGGCGAATTTGTCCATGCCAATGGTGTACAAGTGGTGCTCCAGTTGTTTTGGGATTGCACCCAAGGCACCTATTACTATTGGTACTACCCTTGCTTGCCTTTGCCACAGTCTTTCTATTTCTATTTGTAGGCCTTTGTATTTTGTTATCTTCTCCAGTCCTTTCTCATCTATTCTGCTGTCTCCAGGCACTGCCACGTCCACTATCCAGACTTTTTTGTCTTTCTTATCGACAATTGTTAAGTCCGGGGTGTTATGCTGCAGGTGCTTGTCTGTTTGAATTCTGAAGTCCAAGAGCAGTTTAACTTTATCATTTTCTATGACTTTCTCTATTTTATGATCCCACCAGTTCTTGCTTATGATATTTCTTGCAGATCTTCCAATGTACCATTGTTGCTACTTTGTCATGCCGCTGCTTGTAGTCAGTCTGTGCGATCATCTTGCAACAGCTTACCAGGTGGTCCACTGTTTCTTCAGCTTCTTTGCTTAGGCAGCACTTACTGTCTGTTGCTTAGCAGAAACTTCCTGACATTTAGAACAATTAACCAGTGGAACAACCTGCCTCCAGAAGCGGTGAATGCTCCAACACTGGAAGTTTTTAAAGAAGAGACTGGACAGTCATTTGTCTGAAATGGTATAGGGTTTCCTGCCTGAGCATGGGGTTGGACTAGATGACCTCCAAGGTCCCTTCCAACTTTTATTTTTATTTTTATTATTGTTGTTGTTGTTACATTAAATTAAAATTATTAAAAATAAATAAATAAATTACAAGAATCACATCACCTCCATGAGGTGTTATTAAGTTGGTTTGTGCTACACTTTGTGTAGTAGTACACATAGTAGTACACATAGTCTTCTTTCTAGTAGTTAATCTATTCCATTGGGCTTTCTACTTTCTTAGTCATCTCATTTCTACTTGTAGATCTTCCTCGTTTTTTTTGTAATAAGTCTTCATCATCTCTTTTGAATCTTTACATTTTTTCCCCAGACATATTTGTCATTGAGATCTCACATGACAAAAGCCCTTAGGTAATAAAAACATCTTTATTATTTAAAGAAAAAGCCATTGATCAGCCTCAAAAGGTTTTACTCTCAACAACTCTAGAACCTTTTTCTGCCTACAATATTCACATTTCCTGATAAACAATGCTGAAGAGGTGTGGCGGGGTAGAGAGAGACAACAGAGAAAATAAGTTCATAGATGGTTCCTTTCACCTGTAAAAATTACCTGAGGGGTAAAAATCCTTATTTTCTCAGTACTATATTTCCACTGAAAATATTAAGAATAAATAAATATTTAAATAAAATTTAAAAAACCATGTTCGTTCCCAATACTTTCCAGATAGCCAGAATTATGATGTTTAGAGTACAGGATATTTTTTTTATGGAATCACAAAAGCCCTTTATTTCCATTACCCAAACATTATCAGCTGTGTAATGACCATCCTAATGATACTTGGTGAAATCCTGAAAGGTCATGAATATGAGAGAATAAGCATGTTTTTCTTCAAGAAACTAACTGTAATAGATAGAGAAAACCTTGGCCTACCTGACAAGTTTAATTCCCTCTTTAAATTGAAGTTTTATTCCCATGCTATATCTAATATGATGATTTAAGAAGACAAAAAAATTGTCTTTAATCCTTATTTTATTGTAAATGGTCCTAAGAATTATGCCTTTAAGAATAATCCTGAAATCATCAAGCTTGTTAAAAGGTGCCCTGTATAATCTTCATCTTGCTTGATGCTACATTTTAAAATTGATTTTAAAAAGCCTATTTGCTGTTGTGAGGAACCAAAGATTACAGCAGCATTTAACTGCTTTAGATAAATTGCATAAGGCAACCCATGGTTAAACTATATGTAAATCATGCAGTTGAAGATAAAATCCAAATATATCTCTTTCTATCGAGGGAAACTGTTCTTGCCTGTTGTAATAAATTTCCAGATTTCATCTTAGCTCTTTAATTTTGCACAAGATTGAACAATCAATAGTGTTGCTTCACTGGAGCTTCCCAAATTCTTTATCAATGGCTCAGTTTAGCTGGGCTGCACAGATCAGATTTTCTATCTGCGCTATGCATCCTTATGAGAGTAGGTCCTGCTCAACATAATGAGACAGCCTTCTGTATAAATATTCATATATAAACTGAACAGCACAAGAGTTAATCCATCATCTCCAAAACAACTCATTACCTTAGAGGTTCAGGCAAATAAAAAGGAAACTCTTAGTGACGTAAAATGGTTGAGTCATATTTTGTAAAGTTGAATCAGCATGCACATTGTTTTAAAATAATTTGTATAATTGTATCTCTATTCTATTTTCTCCTCTTTTTTACCTTTTCCTTGTGGACAGCCTTAATTACAGCTTCTGCTATTGGTGTTCCAGAAATCAACAGCTGTTTGGAGAATTACTAATGATGCTTAGAAAATCCTATCCCATACCATAAGTAAACAAATATACTTCTCAATTATTATTCCAGTTATCTGCATTTAACTTTTTCTAACCTGGAACCTGGCAAATAGATGGGGAAGAAATGGAGGTAGTGACAGATTTTATTTTCCTGGGCTCCAAGATCACCGCAGATGGGGCTGCAGCCAAGAAATTAAAAGACGCTTGCTCCTGGGGAGGAAAGCCATGGCAAATCTAGACAGCATACTAAAAAGCAGAGACATCACCCTGCCAACAAAAGTGTGAATAGTTAAGGCCATGGTTTTCCCAGTTTCCCCAGCAATGTATAGCTTTGAAAGTTGGACCATAAGAAAGGCTGAGTGCCAAAGAATTGAGGCCTTCGAACTATGGTGCTGGAGAAGACTCCTGCGAGTCCCCTGCACTGCAAGGCAATCAAACCGGTCAGTCCTAGAGGAGATCAACCCTGACTGCTCTTTAGAAGGCCAGATCCTAAAGTTGAAACTCAAATACTTTGGCCACCTAATGAGAAGGAAGGACTCACTGGAGAAGAGCCTAATGCTGGGAAAGATTGAGGGCAAGAGAAGAAGGGGACAACAGAGAATGTGGTGGCTGGATGGAGTCACTGAAGCAGTAGGTGTGAGCTTAAATGGAATCCAGAAGATGGTAGAGTACAGGAAGGCCTGGAGGAATGTTGTCCATGGGGTCATGATGGGTCGGACATGACTTCACGACTAACAACAACAACAAACCTAGAACACTATGCTTTCTTTATTCAGAACCAATTTTTTCTTAGTTTGCTGGCTTCAGTATTTGATTCCCATTTTGTAGTATTTAAAGTACAATGCTTAAAAACATTGGGTACAGGAATAATACTTGAATATTTAACACTTTTTGGGAGGGTATAATAAAAAAGGAATTCTCAAAGTGGGGAAACAGGAGCTATACATATACAGATATTCCAGAGATAAACTAAGAATAAGAAATAAATTAAAAAGATGGACAAATCTATACCTGCAGTGTGAAATGACACATTACAGAAATAGGAAAACCTGAATGTGTAATCTTCTATTCCAAGGTGGTAATCCATGTGCCTTTCCCAACCCCTCTATTTGCTTCTTTCTTGCTCCTCCAAACAGGTCACAAATTAGCATTTTGATGGATGCAGAACAAGTGGAAAATTCAGAGATGACAATTGTGCATTCATTGAAAAGTTATAGTTTGACTCTATTGTCCTGATTGATCTCCTTCATATTCTTTCATTTTTGAACATGTGCTGTAGGTAGGATATGAATCATTGCCACACATTATATCCCCTTTGGATGATTTTGGGTACCTTTTACTGCATGCACCATTTTTCCAATACAGAGAGCATCTGCTGCAATATGGGCCATAGATCATGTGCTTCAATACTAATTTATGCTGCTCTGAGTCTTCATTTGGGTCTGGTATTTCAGCTTGCAAAATGCAACATAATTTTGTGATCTTGGCTTGGATGTTTCATAAACCACAGCAGAGAGTCCTGATCCTACTTTCAATATTGTATATTTAACATATAAGCAATACACCTACCAAAGAGACTTGCCAACTTGTTGGCAAGTTGTACATTAAATCTTCTCTCATGTTCGAATGCTGGACTCTGATCATGACCAGTGACAATTGCATGTCTAATATTTGTTCTTTGCAAGTTCAAGGGATACATACTAGTTTCTCTTTATCACTATTACTTGTATGTACATTGAGAGCTTGTGTGTCCAACCACACTTGGTGCATAAAGAATTCTAATTCTAATAATTTAACAATATCACATTGAATTCCATCATTGTGGAGTATACCCATTCTCAATTCTATGCTGTCTTGAAAATTTGTGAAGTATATTTAAATCAATTTGACTTGTTTCTTGTGGTCTGGCATTAAATATTCAATGATGGATTTGGACTTCAATAATCACAGAAGGATTCCATCCATTCTTCATTGGAATGACTTATTGCTGCCTGCAATCAGTGCAGGTTCGCATCCCACCAGGCTCAAGGTTGACTCAGCCTTCCATCCTTCCGAGGTAGGTAAAATGAGGACCCAGATTGTTGGGGGCAATTAAGCTGACTTTGTAATAATGCCGCTTGGGGGGTGTATGAAAGCCCTAATAAGCAGGCATATACATAGAATGAAGGCTACTGCTAAGCTTGTAAGCCGCCCTGAGTCTTCGGAGAAGGGCGGGATATAAATGGAATTAAAATAAAATAAAAAAAATAAAATTTGACACCAAAAGATGTATTTTGGAACAAGCAGCTTAATGTTCTTCTTGAACTCATTTGCAATATGTTCATCATTGCTATATAAACTGAGGAGATCATTAGGTAGAAATTGCAATTGCTTTCCTAGCAACAGAAATTGGCGGTTTCTCCAGGGAATAGACACTCAGGATAATGAGGCCAAACTTTGGTCATGGCACCAACATCAGCAGTAATATTATGAGGGAAATACAGAAATAAACCTCCATTTGAGCATGTGCAAGAAATAGACGGGGATAGCGACGCCTGTCCTATGGCACTGTGCACAGTAGTTCAGTAGGCAGTGGAAGGAGGAGGTTGTGTTGTAGTTGAGTCATCTGCTAGATCAATTAAAATGAACCCTGCCATAGAAAACCCCGCCAAATATGAAGTGCATGCAGTAATACGATTCCTGGTGTGAAAAAACTTTCGGCAGCTGTGATTCATTGTGAACTATGTAATCTTTATGGACCAAATGTGATAAGTGAAGGTGTTGTACGTCAATGGTGTTGCATATTTAAAAATGGATAAACTGACATGCACAATGAGGCAAGAAGTCTCTGCCCATCTGTAGTCAGCAATGAACGTATGCAGGAAATTGATAAAAAGGTCCATTAAGTCCATCGGTTCTCAATATCTGCAAGTGTCAAGCCATGCTGACTTCTGGTATGGTGGTGGTTCACGATAATGCTCGCCTGAACACCGCTAGATGCACCCAAGAACTTTTGAAGCAGTTCTGTTGGGGTGGTTTTGATCATGCCCCCCCATAGCCCAGATTTGGCACCAAGTGACTACCACCTCTTCAGGCACATGAAACAGTGGCTTATGTTGCACCTCTTCAATGATGACACTGCGTTTCACAATGCTGTTACAGGGTGGCTTCATTCCCAGGCAGGAGATGTTTTTGAAGAAGGCATTTCAAACATTGTAAGACATTATGACAAGTGCCTCAATTTGAATGGTGATTATATTGAAAAGTAATGTAGTTGTAGTTTTCTAATGTACTGTATATAATAAAAGTTCTGTATATGTGAATGGCTGTCATTGATAAATGGAGATTTCTTTCCAAATTGCCCTTGTACATCATGTCAGTTGTGCATTTTGCTTCACTCTTTCTGTATTGAGGTCTTATTGTTAAAGATGGGTATTGTCAGTCTGAGAAATTCTTGAAGTAATTAGTGTTCAACACATCTTTTTGACCTGATTTTTTCTTTTCTCCTCTATATTTTCTTGTCTCACCATTCTGTATTTTTCCTTGTGATTCTGGAGATATGTAATTTTCTTTTTCTTCATCTTCATCTTTCCCACTCCTTGACATTCCCAACTATTTTTGATGTCATCTCTTTACCATGATGTCCCTTTATCTCTTTACACATGGCATAATTATTGTTTTATTTTAATATTTTACCATTGTTGTATATTGACTTGTTCAAGTTAAAACTGTTTAGAATCTCTGCTGGCTTCTCCACTGAATTGTAGAAAGCTGTCAGGGACATGACTTCTTGAGACCTAGGGTACTGGTCTACCAAATATCTGGCATCAAAAGGAGGAGCTGGTCTGTATTCTATTTCAGAATAGGAAATAGTTGAAAAATGAAACAGGATAGGCAAGAACTAAGATATAGTGGCTAATGAGCTCAGGCTTGTATATCTTAACGCCAGATCCATAGTCAATAAAGCTCCTCTCATCCGAGATTTGGTTGAGAGAGAATATGCGGATCTGGCTTGCATTACGGAGACCTAGTTAGGACCAGAGGGTGGTGTCCCTTTGGTGGATCTTTGCCCACCAGGTTTCCGGGTGCTACACAGGCCTCGGGCTCAGGGAAGAGGCGGGGGAGTGGCGGTAGGGGTGAGGGAGAACCTATATCCGTGGGAGGCCACTGTTGTCCAAATAGCCGGGTGTGAGTCTCTCCTCCTGAGATGTGGCCCTAAGGCTCAGTTGGGCTTGCTGCTAGTGTACCTTTCACCTAGTCGCGTAGCGGCAGCCCTGCCCGAGCTTCTTGTCATCCTCTTGGGACTGGTGGTTGAGTTCCCCAAAATTATGATCTTGGGTGACTTCAACCTACGATCCCTGGGGGGATCATCTGAGTTGGCTCGGGAGTTCATGGCTTCCATGATGGCCATGGACCTGATGCAGGTAATCCAGGGCCCGACTCATGTAGGAGGTCACATGCTCAATTTGATTTTCCTATCTGGACAGTGGTTAGATGATCTGGGTGGGGGTTCCCCAATTGTTACACCCCTGTCATGGACAGATCATCATCTCCTGCGGCTGACCTTCCGCTTGGCCACTCCCCGTCATGGGGTTACTGAACCAACGAAATGGTACCGCCCCAGATGGCTAATGGACCATGGGCGGTTCCAAACAGCGCTTGGGCCCCCACCTGCCTCCTTTGCTCATAGCTCGGCCGATGCCATGGTGGAAGCCTGGGAAAAGGCAGCCACAGAAGCACTCGACCGAGTTGTACCCATGCGGCCCCTGACCCGGTGTAGATCCCAGTGGGCTCCATGGTTTTCTACGGAGCTCCGGGAGATGAAACGTCAGAGACGGGGCCTAGAGAGCTGTTGGAGATCCAGCCGATCCGAATCCAACCGATCGCGACTAAGGTCCTTTACGAGGTCTTATCTTGCGGCGTTGAGGAGGGCAAGGTCTAATTACTTTGCTACCCTTATCGCATCTGCAGATAATCGCCCGACTGCCCTGTTTAGGGTGACCCGCTCCCTCCTTAATCAAGAGGTGAAGGAGGATCCCTTACAGGGTCGTGCCGAGGAATTTAGCCAACATCTGCTGGACAAAATCGCTCGGATCCGGACCGGTCTGGATTCCGACTGGGCAGAATCTGACGATGAGAACATGGACAGTCTTGTTGATGTTATCTGGGAAGAGTTCAATCCTGTGACTCTGGACGAGGTAGACAAGATCATGAGGAAGCTGAGCTCCACTACATCCTTATTGGACCCGTGCCCCTCCTGGCTGGTTTATGCGGCTCGGGATGGGACATGAGGCTGGATCCATGCAGTGATAACTGCTTCATTGAAAGAGGGCAGTTTCCCCGCAGCCTTGAAAGAAGCGGTGGTGAGACCCCTCCTCAAAAAGCCTTCCCTGGATCCAGCTGTTTTAAACAACTTTCACCCGGTCTCCAACCTTTGCTTTCTTGCGAAGGTTGTTGAGAGCGTAGTGGCGCATCAGCTTCCTCTGTTCCTTGAAGATACTGATTATCTAGACCCGTACCAATTGGGTTTCGGGCCCGGACACAGCACGGAGACAGCATTGGTCACTCTGATGAATGATCTCTGGTGAGCTCGGGACAGGGGTTATTCCTCTGTCCTGGTCCTATTAGACCTCTCAGCGGCTTTTGATACCATCGACCATGGTATCTTACTGTGGCGTCTCAGGAGATTGGGAGTGGGAGGCACTGTTCTTCAGTGGTTCTCCTCCTACCTTCTGGAACGTTCACAGTCGGTGTTGGCGTGTGGGCAGAGATCGACCCTGAGACCTCTCATTTATGGAGTTCCTCAGGGGTCGGTCCTCTCACCTCTCCTGTTTAACATCTATATGAAGCTGCTAGGTGAGATCATCCGTGGTTTTGGAGTGGGATATCATCAGTATGCTGATGACACCCAGCTTTTCATCTCGACCCCAAACCACCCCAGTGATGCCCTCGACGTGATGTCCCGTTGCCTGGAAGCGGTCCGGGTCTGGATGGGGAGGAACAGGCTTCAACTCAACCTGGACAAGACTGAATGGCTGTACATACCGGCATGTCAGGAAATTCAGATTATTCCATCTCTTAATATTGGGGGCAAGTTATTACCCCCCGTAGATAAGGCTCACAATTTGGGTGTCCTCTTAGATTCACAGCTCTCCTTAGAAGATCATATAGGAGCTGTGACTAGAGGGGCCTTCGCCCAGGTTCGTCTGGTGCGCCAGTTGCAACCCTATCTGGACCTGGATGCCTTGCGTACAGTCACTCATGCACTTGTGACCTCTCGTCTAGACTACTGCAATGCTCTTTACATGGGGCTGCCCTTGAGAACCACTCGGAAGCTTCAGCTGGTACAGAGTGCAGCTGCACGAGTTCTTTTGGGGGTCTCCCGATATTTCCATATTACACCTCTGCTCTGTGAGCTGCACTGGCTTCCAGTTGCCTTCCGGGTGAAATTCAAGGTGCTGGTGATGACATACAAAGCCCTACATGGCATGGGTCCGGATTACCTACAGGAGCACCTACTGCCGGTGTCAACTTCCCTCCGTCCTGAATGTTCCCACAGAGAGGGCCTCCTCAGGGTACCACCGGTCAGAGAATGTCGGCTGGTGACCCCCAGGGGGAGAGCATTCTCGGTGGGTGCACCAATCCTTTGGAACCACTTACCGGCTGAACTCCGGATGGCCCCCGACCTTCGCTCTTTCCGGCGTGATCTAAAAACTTATCTATTTGAACAAGCCAGCCTGGCCTGATGGATTTGGGTTTTAATATTATTTTAACTAATGTATTCTTATTTTTATTGCCCTGTACACCGCCCTGAGTCCTTCAGGAGAAGGGCGGTATATAAATCAAATAAATAAATAAATAAATAAATAAATAAATAAATAAATAAATAAATAAATAAATAAATAAATAAATAAATAAATAAATAAATAATGTATTTGGCTGGTCCCAGAGAGATACAGTTTCTACTCCATTTGCAGTTATAGCAACTTACTTGGTGATTTTCAATTCAATCTATCTCACAGGGTTGTTTTGAAGAAATATACAGTAAGAGGATGGTGCACTATGTTTGTGCCTTGAGTTCCTGAACAAAGGTAAGATATAGATACATGTGCATGTTCTTTGCCAAAGAAGTGGAACAGAAAACAATAAAAATATACAATCTTTTATTCAGTTGTTGCTTCTTTAAGAGTCACATTATGAGTCAATCCCTTGATCCTTGGTTGGGGAGAAAGCAAAGGATTGCAAGATAGGCTGGGAAACTGTCACAGAATGTTGAAAATGGAGATCATGAGAGTGCAGAAGCAGCCTGTAGCAATAAACTAACCACAAGTTTCCTAAATTTCATTCCCTTGAATTCATGAGTTCCAGATTTTGGACAAATAATATAAGTTAGCATATTTATGGCATCTTGGTTTAAAAATTGTTGACCTGTGATGCATTATTTCAACCAGGTAAAGGTCATAACAAGAGATTTAGTTGTATATAGACAGATTAATGCTAAGAAATGTATTATGCTTTCAGCATTAACATTTATTAGATCATTTTAAGAGCAATGACATATCCTTTTAAAGCAAGTGCTCAGTGCAGATTAATCATCACTAAACTCATCAAACCAGCTGTTCAACCAGGCATGTGCAAAGGATGGTTTCTAAATAAAGAATGTAAATATAATAGATTAGATGTTTAGACCCAGAGGCTGTTCTATGTTTGGGAATTGCCCATTCCCTCTTCAATGCACTTAAAAGGAATAAGCAGCTTGGGACCTACCAACAGAAGCAGGAAGCACTGTTTAATTTTTTTTGCTTTACATTATTTATGCAGTTAAAATTCATTTTTTCCTGTTTTCTCATATCGAGTGTAAAAGATAGGGAACTCCCAAAGGCAAGCAAACTTGTTTTTAACACAAAATGAACTGGAAAGGAGTGAGTTAAGCATAGTCTCTTCTGCAGTTTTGCATTGAAAAATAAAATTGTCTGGACATTATGCAACTGGACATCACATACAGTTTGAACCTAATTTAGCCAAATTACTTCTGCAGCATTCTCCCCAGCTCTGAGCAAAACAAAATGAGGGAAGATAAATTACTTACTGTAGAACCAAATCTTGGGGACTCTCCAGACAAAATTTGTGCATTTAACCCTTAGTCATGTTTTCAGTCTTGCTTTACTCACATTCACCACTTCCATTCATCTATCCTGACATTCCACATGCTCTTCAGCTCAGTAAGGAGATTTGTTAGTTTGATTTTCACTGGTATTTGGTTTCATCTTATCCCTGACTCTTTCTGTTCTTGGACAATCCTGGCCCCTTTAGTACCAGCAGCTACCCAGGATGTAATCAAAGCATGTGCAGATTTTGATTGCATACCCAAAGTTAAAAGTCTCCAAATATGTAATTCAGATGCAGCAGTGTTTCTATTAAAACATACATTCTGAATATTGGTGAGCTGAACTTTGATCACGCTAGGCTGAAAATTTGGGAATTACATTCCCAAAGAGTATGAAAGATATGAGGTCAGAGAATCTAGTGTTAGAAAATTGCTAGACCCATTCTATTTTTTGGCTAAGATTGAAACAAATAATGATATAATAACTGCATAATTAAAATGGATGTCTGCCATGTAAGTTTGAAAGTGGTGTGAGGTTGCCTTCTTCCTTGTGCTGAATGAGAGTGACTGGTTCAAAGTCACCCAGTGGCTTTGTATGTAAAGTGGAACTAAAACTCAAGGACTCCTGATTTCAATCCTGGTACCTTAACCACTCTACCAAACTGGCTTTCTCAATCACGATTAATTGATTATGTGCTATCAAATCATTTTCCTCTTTTAGCCACCACAAAATGTAATGGTACGTGGAAATGACCTTGGGAGAAAGAAGGAATAATGACAAAGTAGGTAGCAGTCAGATAAGCAGAAGCTTAGCCTTGGGAAGGAAAATAGGTATGGCAAATATCTCAGAAGGATCTCTCCCTAAATTTCTTGTAGAGGCTGGAGAGAGGAGAGATGTATTTGCAAACTTGTGAGATCCTGGGAACATATACTTAGCATACACTCTTGAAATTTTTTGCTCATATCTCCCAAGAACACCACCTCAGATTTAGCAGGATATGGAGAAGGGACTCTCAACCATATATTAGAATAAAATAAATTGCATTTTGTCTTGTTTTTCACTGTTCTTTGGCTATGCACAAAGTCTCTTTTAAGACAACCTAAAGTATTTGGGTAACACCCACTTCTTTTGAATGTCAGGATCTCTGGAAACAGAAATTGCAGATGAGAAAAAATATGAGCTTGTTTCTGTGAATCCAGATGGCCTGAGGTAAAAGATCCTTTGAGGAGAACTGCTGAGAAAAACATGGTTTAAGGAGTTATTAATGTGTTAATGTTAGAAGTATACAGATGACTGCTTAATTGTCATTTACATTACAGTTAATATATTTCTCAGTATTTTATACTATTTAAATTATTTAACATATTTTTATAAACATAAAAGAGGCACAGTTCTCCCAGAGTCCAAAAGACTTGAGACAATAGGTTTATTCCATGAGGAATAGTATGGTTTAGGTCCTCATTTAAAACTTATTAATTTTTCAGGAAAGTCCTCAGTTTGCAAAGCATGGAAAGCAACAAAAACAAAAAAAAAGAAGGGGAAGCAACATGTTTACAAACAAAGGAACAATGAAAAGGTAAACCTGTAAAATTATAGAATACCTTGTGGCAACAGTGAGTGTGAGTTATTTTTAGTTCAAAATTGTTTTGTATAAATTAATTAAATTAATGTCAGAAAAGAAATGAAACTATTTGCTTTTAGCTCTTTGCATCTACTAATGCCACAACATATTTTAACAATAACTTTTACAACATAAAGAACAACAACAAAAGATTGAAATGGGTTTCTTCTCATCTCCTACAATCTTGATTTGGAATTAATGAATTAATGTCATCATTTTATTATTTTATTTTAATAATAGTCTTAGGGAAATCATGACTAGGATCAAAAATCTAACCTGGGATATCAGAGAACATACTAAGGAAGGGGAATTAAATGCAGTGGCAGGGACCAATTTGTTGGTCTAGCCTTGGTAACTCTACAATACCATGCAGCTACTACCGTAAGTTATTTAAAGCTTTTAAGAACAGATCATTCAGATTTCTCTGAAGTGTTATAGGGCTTCCTGTCTGAGCAGGTGGTTGGACTAGAAGACATCCTGGGTCCCTTGCAACTCTGTTATTCTGTTAAAAACAAAAGATAATTTGGTATCATAATTTGGCTTATGCTACCAGGCTAGACACCCAGAGAGTGGGAGTTTTACTTCTGTCTTTGGCACAAATCCAGCTGAGTGACTTTGGGCCAGTCATTTTCTTTCAGTCCTAGGAAAGAAGCAATGATAATCAATTCAAAAAGTACCAGCAAGAAAATTGTGTGGGGTCTTCCAGGCGATTGCACAGCACAAAAGAAATAAGAAAATTAAAGCATGTATACACATGCACAGACACACACAAAGATACACATCCTTGGCTATTTAATATATTCACTCTAAGCTCACAGGCCAAATGAATGTAGAAGACATTTTTCTTAATAAATGTTCTCTGTCAATTCAGAATATAAAAATGGTGGAATGCCTTCCATAGAGTACTGCCTACCTCAGTAGTAAGTAGACTTTAACAAATCAGTCTGATTAACACTGATATGTCTTATCTAATAGAGTAACTGAAATAATTCCAAGATTTATTGATTTATGAAGACAGGATTACATGTGCAGTTTAAAATCTCATTTCCCTTTTTTTCTTTTTCTTTCTTTTTCTTTTTGCTGCTGCTAAGTGAACCATTTCCTTTAGTTAAAATCCAAATGATGCATCACCAAACTACAGCCTGCTTTTTTTCCAGCCAGTTTATAACATTAGCTATGCTAAATTTATCTTCCATCCCTATTTAACATGTTTTAAAAGTGAGAAATGTCATTTCTGGAAAAAGGACTTCAAACAGAGAGGCTTGAAAATGGTGTCTGAATTCATCAGCAGCTCAAAAGGAGACAAATGCACAAAATTCTGGAATTTGTGAATTAACTCCATTTGTCTATCATTTCCACTTAGACTATAAATGTTTCTCTCTTGCTATGCCACAATCATATCTGCACTGCACAGCATTATATAGACTCTGTTGGCTACTCTTAAGAAACATAGATTTTTAAGGGAAGACAAAAGCAAATCAACTCCAGAATTATCACATAGGGAAGAAAAGAATGCCCTGTAAAATATACTGTAAAATATACTTTTAAGTACAATCCTTTTACTGCAAAATCATTTTTTTAAAAAATCACAAACCCTTAACTCCTTTTTGCAAAATGTCAGAAGCCAGGTGCTTCATGGCTAAAACTATCAAATTTACCGGATCTCTTATCATCCCTAGAACATAATTTTTTCCAGTTCTGTAGAAAAAATCAAAGATTTCAGCAACCAAAATAGGAACAAGAATGGAGGAGATGAACTCTTTAATCAAGCTGATTGTACACAAGCAAAAAAGAAGAAGAAAATGATTTAAATTCAGTGGCTCAAACAGGCTATTTATACATTTAGGAATAAAGAACCTTCTTGATTAAACTTTAACATTATTCTGAGTTTCCATGACTGAAACTCTTAAGACATTGGATTTCTTAAGTTTATGTCCATTCTTCCAGCTAAGCAAAGAAATCAAGTATCTTCAAGGAAGTTGTTGTTATTGTTGTTATTGTTCTTAAGGTCTGTCCTTCTTGATTACGAGAACACTTGTTTTACATTGCATTCATTTCTGTTCATGTAGCAAAATTATCAAAGTACAATGTCTCAAGGGATTTTATTTTTCAGACAGCTTGTCACAAAACCTGATGCTAATCATGGCAGAGGAGGAGTGACTGGCCTTAGGTCACCTAGCCAGCTTCCATCCCTAAGGGAGAATAAGATTTTGGTTCTTCCTGCTCCTAGTCCAGCATTTTAACTGCTATACCCCACTGGCTTTCCACTTTACACAAACATATTAAGAGTTGATATTTATTGAACACATTGGGTCAACTTTACATAAAATTCTAGTGTGTATCTGCTTTTATTTTATGTTAGTGCTATTAATTGTGTTTATTACTTTATAGTAATCCTAAAATGTCTGTCATTTACATATGTTGTGTGTGTGTGTGTGTGTGTGTGTGTGTGTGTGTGTGTGTGTGTGTGTGTGTTAGCCTCTCAGCTAACAAAGCAAGAAAGAGCCTGTGGCCTAGAGGTTAGAACAATTGCCTAATGTGTAATCGGTCCAGGTTCGAATCTCAGAAGGGTATGGCTGACTGATGAGAACAAATGAGTTTGAAATGGCCATATTAGTCTCCCTTTAATTCTTTGTTAGCAATCAAAAAAAATTTTACACAAATATGAGCTGTCACTATTGTGACTACAGCCTGTGGATGGCCTTGGGTTAGGCTGAAACAGGCAATAAAGATTTGTCCCGTGTTTGGGGCCTAGCAAGGTATTCTAAAATACTTAACAAACAAAGCAAGAAAGAGCCTGTGGCCTAGAGGTTAGAACAATTGCCTAATGTGCAATTGGCCCAGGTTCGAATCTCAGAAGGGTATGGCTGACTGATGAGAACAAATGAGTTTGAAATGGCCATATTAGTCTCCCTTTAATTCTTTGTTAGCAATCAAAAAAAAAATTACACACACACACACACACACACACACACACACACATATAAACATAATTTTGAAAAATTCCCAGAATGATTGGGACAACACTGCATAAATCTATTTTAGAAAGAGAGAGAAAAAATCATAATACTTATTTGGAAATTTCAGGGCTAATGCATTTTCTTGACCATCTGAAATATGGCAAAGCTATAGGGAAGTGGTTGATAATCTCTTTGACGGTTAGTGTATCTCTTTCTGTCTTCAATTTTTATATGAATATAACTGTATTTATTAAGAATTCATTCTCACAATTGCCTATTGATTATTCATCAGGAATGAAGGAGAAAATCACCCAAATGGCTATGTGCCTTTTTAACCCTATTTACAGGATCACTGAGTGTGTGAAGCTGCTTGTAACTAGACACGAAATAAAAGTTAAGATTTTATTTTATTTACAAAGGGGAACATCCATTTTTTTAATAAGTAGTCATATTCATCTCTTAACAAATTTATAACTCTTAGTAGCAGTTTTGAAATCTTCACACCTGTGAAGTCTTTGTGGGTATGACATCATTCTTAGACATTTTACTTCTTTCACACTAAAATCGGAAATTATTGTGTGATGTTGGCATTTTCTAAGGAAACAATGTCATTTACAATTACAAAATATCTTCTTCCATTTGGGATGGTTAAATAACACAAAACAGAGCCCCAGATTCATTGTACGGATTAATTATATTTTAGAATCTTTTATCATCATAACAGTTATTGCAACAACTTCCTTTTGTGGGTTATACATTCATACAAAATATAGCAGAAAAATGACAGGATCAGTGTGTATTATTATTAACTCTATAACTTATTTCTAATCCCAATTATAGCTCTGACCAAACCTTTGTGGGTATGTGCTAATTACATTTTTTCATAATTAGATCTCTTGATTTACATTTCAAACCTGGGACAGAATATAAACTAAGAAAGAAAAAAAATATAGGCAGCAAGGAAAAACTTGGTGTAGTAAAGAATAATTTCTGTCATAAACTAGCTGAGGGAATCTAATACTGAACACCGTATTAGATGCTTCTCATCACTCTAACATTTGTACCTGTCAGTGTTTATTAGTGGGATTGACAGATTTGTTTGATTTTTCACTACCAGAAGAATGGAGCTAATTATCAGAAAATGAATCAGATTTGCAATGATTGCAATGTTTCCCCCATTAACCACTAGAAAACGACTCCTTTTTTCCTCATTCAAAAATGCTAGGAGTAAAAATACTAGTGCATATTATTTTTGCAATATCTGGCATTTGGACAGCAAATGGAAAATCACATGTGTTTTGAATATTTTATTCTTTTTTTCCCCATAATGTAGTGCTGCAGCTATGGGTGAAAGTTACTTCCTGTTTTTATAATTTCATTTTCATTTGCTTTCCTTTCATCTAATTTTACATAAAAGGCTATACCCACAGATAGAGGTGGCATATTACTAGAGTCCATCCATATAAACGCATCAAATATCAAGTGTGGGAAATTTCTGCCAGAGGATTTCATGTTTCTGTAGGGGTTATGAACTTTGCTCCCCCAACAGGCAAAGCAGAACTGACACCCTTTGTCAATTGTGCAGCATCATTAAAAGTTGGAACTTAGCTTCAATTGCTTAGTCAGCTACTTATTCGATACATTCAAGATTGTGCATTAGACTTAACATGCATTTATGGACAACATGCTTAGTTCCAAACTGAAAGAAAAGAATTAGAATAAGCACTTTTAAAAATGGAAAATACTATTGTAATCTGGGAAGCAGAAAACGCAGTTTATGGTGGGTGAAATAAGAGTAACTAAATGATGCTGCACAAGTGCTTTTACTACTTTAATGAAAAGGGAAATGGCTGGAGAGTTGCAGTTCAAAAGCAAAGGTGGTGACAGCAACAGCAGGAAAGCTATTTACATAGGATATATAAAGTAAGATCCTATTTCCTGTTGTACAAATACAAGGTATTAGATTCTTATATCTATAGTTCATCTTCATTATTGATTGATTAGTCTTTTTATTCCATATCTCCTCAAGCAGCATAGATGATGCTCCCTCCTCATTGTATTCTTTCCTTGATAGTTTGAAGATAGTTGTTTGAGGGAAAATGAGAGGTAAACTCTACTGCTTTCTGGATTGAGGCTTTGAACCTTAGTCTTGCAGCCTAATTGAAGTATCTAATCATCTGTCCATGACACAAGGCTTGGAATTCTTAGAAAGTAGAAACATTTATACTGGTGTAAGCTTTCGTGCCATTTTCTGCTTGACAGTGTTGGGCATCAGGGTTTAGCGCAGTCTGAATAGCACATCACCTTGCCTCTGAAGATGCCAATCAGAGTTGTGGCAAAATGTCAGGCAATTTGTTGTCTAGACCATGGTCACTAAACCCTGAAGACAATAGTGTCCAATAGGCATATTCATTTAAGAAAGGCTTTGAATTCTTAGAACACAGATGCACATGAAATTAATTTGTGGCTATCACATGAAAACTGCATGCATCAATTATATCCTCATGTTATACATATATTGTAAAATGCAGTAATAATGATGATGATGATGATAATAGCAATAACAACAAACATAGTATATTCTTAAGGTTTGGTCTTCACCTCTGTGCTCTTAGCTATTATCTACATTGCCTGCTAGATATATTTTTCTTTGTCTGTATTGGTCATGTAGTACTTTGCCTTGCCATGTCTATTTTTTATTCTTCATTTGGTACAAAACCAGAATTGAGAAGACAGCAACAGACAGACACCCCCACCCCACCCCAGTTAGCTGCTGCAAAAAGAGTGCACAGACTGACTACAAACAATGACATGACAAAGTAGCAACCGTGGTGTAATGGAATATCTGCAAAAAACACCACTTGCTTGCAAGCTAGAACTGATGGGACTCAAAATAGACAAAGTAATAGAAAATGAAGAAGCTAAAGTGCTTTGGGACATTAGCATTCAAACAGAAAAGCACCATCCACATAACACCCTAGACTTAAAAATTGTTGGGGGAAAAAAGGCTGGTTAGTGGAAGTTGCAGTTACCTGTAATAACACCATTAAACAACATCTGCCTATCCCAGGTCCTTGGGAAATACTCAATAAGTAGATAAAAATGCCACTTCTAATCTAAATATGTGGTTAACTGTGTGACCAACCATAATAATTTATTGAATTTACATGTCACTAACTCTCAGCAAATGCTAATACGGGTGTTTGATAGGAGTTGTGTAGATATTCATTATGTTCTAGCCATCTATTCTTCAGTTAGCTTGTATGACCAACTGAACTTTTCTTGATTCAGAGATATAATATATTCAGTTTTGTTAAGAAGAATTTCATTGTATTTAGGAATATTGTTGACAGCACAAAGATGCTTCCAGATCTGCATGCAGATATATGATCTTTGGTTGGTAGGATTACCCAGTGACCAATTTAAAACATGTTATCTGCACTGTCAGTCAAGTTTGCTATTATCATCTAACTAAATTTCATTGGCAGCAATGTAGCCTGGTTTTTTCCTGTCTATTGCATAAATCCCTAACTAGCTAGAATCAGCCATGTGAATAAGTAGAAAATAGAAAAAAATAATAAATAGCGGAGAAAAAAAGTACCAGTAGAAATAAACGGCTATAGCAGCAAACAAAACTGGAAAATATCATATTTAAATGATTAAAAAGTTATGGGAAAAATATATTCTCCAAGCACTACTTTGTGCCTGAAAACTGAAATAGAATAATATTTTATTTTAGTCCAAATACATATTTATGCATAATGCAATCCAACTATTTTCACTTTGAGATACTATTTTGGTTTGGTTTTGTTTATAGCCAGCTATATTGTTATATGGGGAATTCTTCATTTTAGAAGAAAAATGGCAGCTAGGGCAAAGCAATAATAGAAGCATATGTACAGAACTAACCAAGGGAAATAAGGATATTTCTAAAGAAGGGATGGAATCTCAAGCACTAATATAGTTTGAGCCAATTAGAAAAACAGTTCTAGTTTAAGTTCTAGTCTTAATCACAGTTACTGCTAATCAAGTGATTGGTTCACTTCCCCAACTACAGGATGAAATCTGACTCAGTTTCATGTAGAAGATAAAGACATCTCAATAACAGAAAGCATTTATTTTTATTCAAAAATCACTTTCTGGAACATCATGGATGGCTTTAAAACCATAACAATTTCTCCAGGTTATCTCTTTTGGGACTTCTATAGCATTAGACACCTGCACTCAGACTCTCAGTATGCAGAATAGTCCAGCTTAATGTATTATTTTTGATGCTCTTTTCTGCCTGTCCTTCCACTTGTGGCTCTGTGGGTCATATGGGGGATGCTTGAGAAAATTAGTATTGTGAACCTTTCTGTCAAGCACTACAGCAAGTATCCAACTCAAGGTCATGTGTTGCTTGTGACTGAGCTACCATGTAGGTTTTACACTTTGCTATATATTTTGATATAGTTTTTCATACAAAAAAATCCTGCTGTGCAGATTTTTCTTCTTCACATTTTACTACCAATGGTATACAAAAACAACAGCAAGGCCACTGCAACCATAAAAAAGTAATATGCAATAAAACTTGATATATCACAAAAACAATTAGGATTTTACAAAGTCGTGTGCTCTAGAAGTCTACTCACACTTGAAATCCAATTAATAGAAAGAGGAAGTGACAACTAACAACTGCCATATTATTAATCAATTATCAGGAATTGATTGATCAGATCAATTTCAGTTGCTATTATTAGTCATCACAAAGGTGATTGGATAGTGTGACATGGAAGGGAATGAATGAATTTTGGATATGAATGAGGCAACCACATTCCTTGTGCATTCTGGGTAACTTATTTCAAATATACTCTTTATCCCCATTGAAAATGTGACACATTGCTTTATTTCTTCCAATAGCCAGAGAGTAACTGGAGTCCCAGGGAGTTTATCCAAAAACTGTAAATGGCAAGACAAAAAAAAAGTTTCAGAGAGAGAGACAGAGAGACAGAGACAGAGACAGAGAGACAAAGACAGAGAGAGATGTCATCTAGAGAGAAAGAGAGAGAAGATTAATGATTATAACTCTGAAGCAGAAGTACCAAGGTGGTACATAACAACCCAGCACAAAAAGTATGGAAGGCTCCCAAACAGAGTTTTCTGTAGATATGTTGTACTACAGCAGAGGTCCCCAACCTTTTGGGAACCAGGGACCAGTTCTGTGGAGAAAGATTTTTCTACAGACCGGAAGGTGCATGATTTTGTGTGCTACCTGCAAGTCATGGATGGAGCTTTGCTTCTTTGTGCAGATTGGTTGCTGGCATGTCATGGCCCAGGACTGGTCCAAAGACCAGAGCTTGGGGACCCCTATACTACAGATAAGTTCATCACCAATCAGTATTTTGAGGACTATACTGTTTTACAGCCCAACACATTGGAAGGATGCTAGGTTGAAGAAATTTCTGGGTACTAATCAAGATCTGGTCTTAAAGCTACCAGGAAGTAGGACAATCTGTATGCTGGACTGAGCAATGTCAAGCAGGCCTGTATTAATTGAACATAAGCCATTTTTCAATAATTGAGTCATTTTTCTGTAGCAATATGAAGCTCAATCAGGATGTATCTTATTATGAGTGTGCCTGTCATGTTCTGCAAACTCTGATCTCCTCAGTAAAGCTTAATTGACAGGTTGCTCAAGGGAATTGTTTGTTGGAACATCTCTGTCAAGTGCCAGAAGAGATTTTAATGTTCTGGGAGGCAGGGTGGGGGGAAAGATGATAGACCAGCAAATGTTCAATGTAAGGTACAGCTAAGAGCAAAAGGGATGCTTTTTCATTTTGGTATAGTAGTAGCAGGTATATCTTTTTTTATTTTATTAAACTTTCTCTTTTTTACTGTTTGATATGTATTTGACAGTTTTTTAAGTGAAGTTCATTTCTCAGCTATCTCCTAAGAAACCACGCCTAGAGATCTTGTGAATAGCAATTTCCTATTGCTATAACACCGGATTGTAGTCTTTACATTTTTCATGCTACATGAAGAAACAGATGAGGCAAAAATAAAGGGATTTTATGCACATACAGACACACCCTTGAGGCTAGGAGAAAATTAACATCATAAGTACAGATATAGGATAGATTTTGCCTTATATTACTAGAGTTGAATTATTCAGTGCTTCCCATTAGCAAAATGATAACATGACAATTTTATATTTAGACTTCCTTGTATATTGCATGAGCACCTTATTTCCAAAATAGTTTTCAGTGCACCTGACAAGAAATATCTAGTTACAGTTACTGTTTACTTGAATATCCCAGTATCTTTTTCTATACATTTTTTTAAAGTAGAATTTTTTTAAAAAAGTTACTGTCTCAAAAAAGGAAACAAAATTATTATTCACTGAATTTTGCCCTATTATTCATGTCATAATCGCATATGTAACATTAATTGCAATCAGCTAACTTAGATTTCATTTTATTCATTATTACATCATTTTTATCTGGAAGACTGATCTGTCCTGATTAGACCGTATATACAGTATGTATATTCATATGTCTTTTTAAAAATCATTATATTGTTTTCTTAGGCTGTTGGAAATTTCAATTTTTTTAAGAAAAATACTATTATAACTTTTTGAAAAAAATTATATGATTACATTCATTGCTATAAATGTAATCTTTATTTTGGAGGAGCAGCTTGATTTTTGATAGTTCACATTTTTGTAAAAAAAAAAAAGCAAAAAAAAAAAACCATACAGCTTGCATCATTGTAGTTGAGTACATAGTTGATCTTTTCAGATACAGATGCTACACTGGCATTCACCAGTACAATTTTATGTGCCTCCATATCTGAAAATAATCACATTCCAAATTACAATTAAGAATCATTGCACTCTACTATACTCAGTTGGCTGCTTGTAATATTTTTTCCCCTGAAATGCAAAATAAAACATTACATTCCTTACATTTTCATCTCCAAACCAGTTCAAACACAATTTAAACAAACAAATTTGGGAACAAAATATCTGTTCCAAATTCAGGTGATCCTAAACAGTAATATCATTCTCCATTATTTGTAATATAGATATGCAGGTGAAACTCAAAAAATTAGAATATCGTGCAAAAGTTCATTTACTGTATTTCAGTAATGCAACTTAAAAGGGGAAACTAATATTTATTTTATTTATTTATTTATTTTATTTATTAGTTTTTATAAACCGCCCTTCTCCCGAGGGACTCGGGGCGGTGTACAGAGGAAGGAATGTATACAGATTGAACAATAAAAATAATAAGAAACACTAATGAAACAAACTGGGACCCCAATTAACGCTATCATGCCAGGCCGGACTGCTGGAACAGGAAAGTTTTTAAGTCGCGACGGAAGGTACGGAGGTCAGGGGCCATCCGGATTTCGGTTGGTAAGCTGTTCCAGAGGGCTGGCGCACCCACTGAGAATGCCCTCCCCCTGGGGGCCACCAGCCGACATTCCTTGAGCGGTGGCACCCTGAGGAGGCCCTCTCTGTGGGAGCGCACAGGACGGTGGGGTGCTGACATTGGCAGAAGGTGCTCCCGTAGGTAGTCCGGACCCATGCCATGTAGGGCTTTGTAAGTCATTGTTAGCACCTTGAACTTCACACGGAAGGCAACCGGAAGCCAGTGCAGCGCACGGAGGAGAGGTGTGATATGGGAGTATCGGGAGGCTCCCAAGAGTGTCCGTGCCGCCGCACTTTGCACCAGTTGAAGCTTCCGAGTGGATCTCAAGGGCAGCCCCATGTAGAGAGCGTTACAATAGTCTAGGCGAGAGGTCACAAGGGCATGGGTGACTGTACGTAAGGAATCCAGGTCCAGATAAGGCCGTAGTTGGCGAACTAGTCGAACCCGGGAGAAGGCCCCCTTGGTCACAGCTCCTATGTGGTCTTCCAGGGAGAGCTGCAAGTCTAGGAGGACACCCAGGTTGCGGGCCCTATCAACAGGGGGAAGTAACTTGTCCCCAATGTTAAGCAGTGGGACGTTCTGAATATCCTGGCTTGCCGGTACGTACAGCCATTCAGTCTTGTAATGAGATAGACTCATTACATACAAAGCAAGATAGTTCAAGCCATGATTTGTCATAATTGTGATGATTATGGCATACAGCTCATGAAAACCCCAAATCCACAATCTCAGAAAATTAGAATATTACATGCAATCAATAAAACAAGGAGTGTACATAGAACAATACCGGACCTCTGAAAAGTATAAGCATGCATATGTACTCAGTACTTGGTTTGGGCCCCTTTTGCAGCAATTACTGCCTCAATGCAGCGTGGCATGGAAGCTATCAGCCTGTGGCACTGCTGAGGTGTTATGGAAGACCAGGATGCTTCAATAGTGGCCTTCAGCTCTTCTGCATTGTTCAGTCTCATGTATCTCATCTTTCTCTTGGCAATGCCCCATAGATTCTCTATGGGGATCAGGTCAGGCAAGTTTGCTGGCCAATCAAGCACAGTAATCCCACGGCCATTGAACCAGGTTTTGGTGCTTTTGGCAGTGTGGGCAGGTGCCAAGTCCTGCTGGAAAATGAAGTCAGCATCCCCATAAAGCTCATCTGTGGAAGGAAGTATGAAGTGCTCCAAAATCTCCTGGTAGGCGGCTGTGTTGACCCTGGACTTAATGAAGCACAGTGGACCAACACCAGCAGATGACATGGCTCCCCAAATCAACACAGACTGTGGAAACTTCACACTGGACTTCAAGCATCTTGCAGTATGTGCCTCTTCATTCTTCCTCCAGACTCTGGGTCCTTGGTTTCCAAATGAGATGCAAAAGTTGCTCTCATCAGAAAAGAGGACTTTGGACCACTGAGCAACAGACCAGGTCTGTTTTTCTTTAGCCCAGGTCTTCTGATGTTGTTTGTTGTTCAGGAGCAGCTTGACAAGAGGAATAGGAGATTTGAAGCCCATGTCCAGGATCTGTCTCTGTGTGGTGGCTCTTGATGCACTGACTCCAGCCTCAGTTCACTCCTTGTGAAAGTCCCCAACACTCTTGAATGGCCTTTTCCTGACAATCATCTCCAGGCTGCGGTCATCCCTGCTGCTTGTGCACCTTTTTCTTCCACACTTTTCCCTTCCACATAACTTTCTATTAATGTGCTTCGATACAGCACTTTGGGAACATCCAACTTCTTTCGCAATTACCTTTTGAGGCTTTCCCTCCTTATGGAGGGTGTCAATGATGGTTTTCTGCACAACTGTCAGGTCAGCAGTCTTCCCCATGATTGTGAGTCCTACTGAACCAGACTGAAAGACCATTTAAAGGCTCAGGAACCCTTTGCAGGTGTTATGGCTTAATTAGCTGATTAGAGTGGGACACTTTGAGCCTAGAATATTGCACCTTTTCACAATATTCTAATTTACTGAGATTGTGGATTTGGGGCTTTCATGAGCTGTAAGCCATAATCATCACAATTATGACAAATCACGGCTTGAACTATCTTGCTTTGCATGTAATGAGTCTATCTCATATATTAGTTTCCCCTTTTAAGTTGCATTACTGAAATAAATGAACTTTTGCACGATATTCTAATTTTTTGAGTTTCACCTGTAGACTGAATCTCTTTATCCATTAACATATGAAAGATACACCTAAGTGTGTGTGTGTGTGTGTGTGTGTGTAAGTTGGCCAGCTGTGGCAATTCGTGTGCAACTTAGCAAACTTTGTGTTATAAATTCATCCACACATGCACTCAGAAGAATTTAGAAGATGTTGAGGACTGTAGCATTGTAAACCATTCTCCAAGAGCACCATAATCTTTTTTGTGGGGGAGTGGGGAGAGGTGAGTGGATGCATATTTAGAAATGTTTCCCATTAAATTCTTCTTAGAAAAGAGTCTGAATTTTGAAGATATTTTCAATAAATATAAGCATTCCCTGATGCTATCTGCTTGAGATTTTGCCTTACTTACAATAACACTTGTAGACCAAGTCACCACGTACAAGATGAGATGTGTTACCCAGTCATCTCTAAGTGCTATTGCTAACTTCATGTTTATTGGGAAAATAAAAAAAAAATATGGCAAACCCACCCAACTACTCTGATACTGAATAACATCTAAAATCCTTGGAGAGTTTTGTACAATTATCAGCCTATTGTAGTGATACATTTTCTGACATTTCTGGGATTTCTATAGAGACATAGATTTCTATGTCTCTCTTTCTCTGAAACTCTCTTAATAATTATTCAGTAAAAATGTTTTTAACCTTCCATCCTGCTTTGAGCTTATTATATTTGGATCTGAAACAGCCCATTGGCTACCAGGTATCTAGTTACAAGAAAGAGCTTATTTCAAGAAAATCCTAGTCTTCCTTGAAATTAGGATGTCCACTTACCGGTAATTAAAAAGGGGATGAAAAATGTTGAGGGATCTCCTTCAGCTAGGCACTGATAAATCTAGGTCATCACTATCCTTCCCCCCCCCCGACACACACACACAAACACACTCCTCATGTAGAAGTCAAGAGAAGCAAAGCTCTATCTGTAAAATGACTGAACTGTCTACTTATTTAGACTTCACAGGCCAAACAAATCCTAGAAAAACTGGTAAGATGTAGTTCCAGATGTCACATTAAACTTTATCCATGAAGAAACATAAGATTGTTGGATCTGAGTGACTTGGAAAGCCTTGTGCAAACTAGTTAGAACAGCCAGTTAGAAAATTTACTAAAAGAGAGTTGCCTGTTCTAAACAAGACCACAGGCCAAGATTCCATCAATGCAATAAGAGACAAGTTTTGATACTTCATCTCTCTTAACATCATAACACAAGCTTGGATTTGAGCTCATTTCTCATCTTTCTCTATTGGCATGCAAAAACTCATTTCCTGGAACTCTTAATAAATCAGCCAACAGAAGTCACTCAGTAACAATTGTAATCACCCTGCATCATTTATTGTTACCATTAGACAATTAAGTATTTAATGGAATGGCCCCCATGATTTCTGGGAAACTTCTCAAGAGTCTATTGGTATCAATACAGATCCAGTACCTCAGTTGACTTGCTTTTTTCCCCAAAGACATCTTGAATGACACAGAAGTGATGTGGCCATGATAAAGAACTAAAAGAAATGTTCATCACATCTGGATTAGTAAATAAATGCACTGATACAAAGACACTCCAGAGAGGACCCTCTTATGTGCATTGTATCCAATGTTGTCTTGAACAAATACAGGTTATGAACTTCTGAATTCTTTCCACCTAGCCCCAAGGCATGGAGATTGAAGACATCCAAAATAAGAAAATGAGGGACACCAAAGCTAGACCATTTGGAGCAGCTGTGGAAGTTGGGTGGTATACAAATTTACTATTTTTTTAATCACCAGAAATCCAACCATCAGGTCAGACAACCAGGCCAGATGTAGAGATTGACACTACGTTGACTTTTCTTTCCCCATGATATCCATTTTAGCACCTCCATCATTTTCTGGTTACTTTTTCAGTACCTCTAACTTGAGCTAATACTGTATTATCTAGCTTCCTCAGGCTAGCCATCAGCTGTACCATCAATCCCAACCAAGCAATTCTGTAGATGAGCTCCATTTGAAGGCCCCTTATTTTTTAACCAACCCATTACAACCTACCATGATTCTGGGACTTCAGATATAAGAAACCCCCTAAAGTATTTTCAGCCAAATAATGTGACACTTAGCTCATTGGACAACCTTTTAATTGGCTATAAACAACTATGTCTGGATCTGTTATAACCACAATGTATCAAACCAGTCCATTTTCCCTATGACATAAATATCTTAAAATTACAGTCCAAAAACATTTTTACATTATTTTATGATTTTTAGTTTGAACATTAGCTAATAAAGCAATCTATAAATTGAAAAAACTCCAATCAATATTAAGCAAGATCTGAATATGTGAACTAGCCTGAAAATGTGACATAACCAAAGTTCAACAATGTATATAAGGGTTTCTTGATTAAATAGAAACATTTTAGAGAAAATTATACTAACAAATTATTATTCAAAAATTGGCAGATCTTAGCATCATAAAGTCATATTGGTAACCCTTGGGGCAGGGGACGGGGTCTATGATATCAAAACAGTGGATGCAATAAGGTGTATTGAAGTCCCACTCCTTTTGTGTGTGCATATGTATGCATATATGTGATGTTCTTTAAAAACAAATGGGGTTTTTGACTGTTTCATTATGTCTGCAATTTTGACTTTGTTGAGCCTCCTGCAGATATCCTGCCTTTGGGATAAGGTAATCTCACACTTTGAATTGCAGATATTCATTCAGTCTTGACGTCCAAAACTAGTTCAAAATGTAAGGATTCCTGTCTTCTTCTAAGCACCTTCTGGCAGTGTTCCATGACAGCTTGAAGTAGAGACGAACATAAGCAACAAGAGCACTGAGACCAGAGACTAGAAATTATATGGATATTAGTGACAGATGGATAGTGGAATCAGGGGATTAGAAAAAGAGTAACCACAGCTGGTAAAGGGAGATACAAAATGGAGCTAAGAGATACAGTTTTTAGGATATGTGTGCTGCAGTTTCCTAACCTTCATTCATTGTGAATGAACTTTTTCATTATGTGAAAACTGAGCAGAACAGAACTTTAAATGTTGATCACAGATAATAGTAATGTAGCCATTTACAAATTTTTCATTTTTCTCAATGAGAATGGTGACTTGTAAAAAAAGGGGGGGGAGACCCACTTCGCTGCAATTCTCAAGAACAACCCAAGAAAATTCTAGTATGAATTAGCATTTGCAAATATAGGACAGAATAAATAAATAGAACCAAAGATTTCACATCACAAGCAATTCATTGCTGGCAATGAGAGCATTAACTGTGTAATAACCTCGGTCACACCTCTCCACCAATTCTGTAATGCTCACATGTGTTATAAAAAAAATCAGGATAAAGTAAGTTTTCCATATGATACAATTGTCTTGACATAAAAAGTAGTCATTGATGAGATCCAGTGAAAGACTCAGCCTTTTTACCTTAGAGATGATCTTGCAACAATTGCTAGTATATCTTTATGAGCTACTAGGATGCACTGAGAATAATGCAGTACAATAATTTGGAACTGAAGGGAAAAGGGGATTTGGAGAACATATGGGCCATAGCCACATGAGCCCAAGAACATACACAGTTTCTATCAGAGGTGTCAGCAAACACTGTGCACATGTCCTCTGAATTCTGAACCTCCCCCTTTTTTCCTGTGAAATCCTGATTGCTGCAATCTTAATAGAGGGGGGGCTCATACTTTATTAAAAAAATGTGTGCCACTTGATCTCTGCTCTGATGAATGTTCATGAAATATTCATGGAGAAGAATTTCCCAAAAATACAGAGACACAAAGAACTCCTATATTCAACATAGATCTCTTCCATACAACTATTCTTTTCACTTCCAAGAGTTTGATGTATTTTCAGATCACCTTTCATTGCAGCCAATTTTAAAAGGCTGAAAAGCCCAACTGGAGTTCAATCTACCTGATCAATGGCAGAGTTTAAAAAACAACAACACTTGGCCTTCTTCCATAATGTGTTTACTTCTTTTAGTGCTTTGAAAATTCATTGTGATAAAGCAGACAAAAAAAGGGAAGGTGGTAAACAGTTTTCTTGGCTCAGGATTACATAAAGATGGATAGTGCACAAGAAGCTTCATGCAAGTTTCTGCTGCATGCTAAATGTTGCAATGGACAATGTAGACACCAGGGAAACGCTTTTCATGGAACAGACCAAGAAACATGATAGAAATGGGTAATACATAGCCTTCCAGATGTTCTTGAATTTTGGTTTGCCACGGTCTTAACTGGCATGGCCAATGAAACTGGATGGTGCAAGTTGCAGTCCAACAACACCTGGAAGATTGTCCACCCTTGGTCTAAAAAGCTCAACCAATTCATCTTAAAAAGTTTACAATTCCTATCAAACCAAAGTCCATATTAGTTTTACACTCAGGAGGGGACCTTGCTTAGAAACCCATCGTCTTGCTCAGCAGAAAGAATGAGAGAGGAATGCCTTGACATATCTTGAAGCAGCCCTTGTTTCATTATTAATTCCAGAGTCTAAATGTATCAGTCTACACAGGTGAAAAGATTTACAGCATCATCTGGCCCACTTTTACATTATCCTTTAAGAATAGGGATGGTCCATCTACTGTGTATAGCTTATTATTTACATGCATTTGACAGCTCCTGTTTATCCTTGGAACCCTCAAAGATTTCACTATGGAAATTCATAAGCACAGTTTTTTGGTTTGGAAATTCTTATCTTTGAGGGGTAATCCAGATGAAAAACACAACTCAAAGCGCTAATTCTTTCTTAAGGTTATACTAACATAATCTGAAAGAATCCTTTCTCTACTTCTCTCATACTTTTCTGAATACTTGAGGGCAGTGCTTTTTTTGTAAAACAAAAAGGTGCCGGAACTCACACGTCATACAACCCGCCTTGCCTACCCTACAAGGTTCCATCCCAAAAAGGTGCCGGAACTCCATTCTGAGCGTTCTATGACAAAAAAAGCCCTGCTTGAGGGGATCCCTTCTGAATTGGTTTCACCAGCCTCCTCCTCTCAACTTAAATTTTATTTATGACATCATTGTCCAGTCTGTGGCTCTTTCTCCTATCTCCCAGGGTTAAACTCACACTTTATTACAAGAATTGACAGTTACTTCTACAATAGGTACATTAAATCCTTTGATAAGTTCAATGTACTAACTTTAGTAAATGCCCTCACCCCAAATATACAGAAAAGAGGGGCTGAAAAATCCAGCTCTACCTCCTCCCTGGCACCATCATTTCCACAACAAAATCTCCACCACTCTCATTTCAAAACTAATGCAGGTGTGTCCCTCGGGCACAACACATTTGCCTTGTCTCTGTTTTGGAAGGGTTGGATGGAAATAAAGAGTATTTAACAATACTGAAAAGTAGAACATCAATCTCAGATCATGTATAATAGTAGAAATCTGAACAATACCATTAAATTTTGACTTTTTAAATACATCTTAAAGTTTATATGGATACAGTGGTGTATTATTGACTCTGATAATTGGCTTGGTCATAGATACAAAAGCTGTGCTTGGTTTATGATTTTGGAAAGGTTTGCTATGCTATATGAACTGATAATATAGAATTATTGGATTGAACCAAAAGGGAAACTGGCCATGCAATAAAGTTATTGTATAAATCACCCATGTTTACCATTTTAGAATGGATTATGCCTTAATCTTTGATTTTCATCTTAATAAACTTTGGTAGACCCCTTATTTTAGATTGCAAGACATTGATTTTTATTTTTCACAGCTTATAAAAACATAGATTTTAGTCATCCACTTAAAGCATTTATAACACATTCTATTTTTTTTCCTGGAGTTTTGTCACAACATGAGGTACAGATAAGTAGACCTTAACTTATGATTAACAGTTGGATCCTAAATTTACACTAAGCAATGTGATCTTAAATGCAAAAGCACATGACTACATCAGTTAGCACAGCAATACCACAGTCCCAGTTGACATAATAACCTCCAATGATTTCCAGATCATTGAGTGCAAAGAGGCAGGAGTCTCAGGCAAGCAGATTGGCAAGCAACAGCTGGAGGTAACAACCACAGGTAGGTAGATAGGGGGTCAAATAAGTAGGCACTGCAGAGGATCAGGTTGTTTGATACCCAGTGGCATCTACCTGTCCAGTCAGGCCCAGGAGGAGAGGCTTATTGTGAATTCCATCAGCTAGGGTTTGGTGGATTCTGAAAGGAGAGTCTTTTCTGCCATAGCTTCCACCCTGTTGAATATAATTCCCCTGAACATAATTTTGATCTTTTGGAAGGTCCTCAAAACATGGTTTTCTCAATAAGCTTGGGAATCCCATGGTAGAGTGGAGCCTGTTGGATGGTTATTTGTTAGTTAAGTGGTACTCACCCTGTATGCTGGCTGCCGTTTTGTTTTCTTGCTTTGTTTTCAATTTTAATTTAAATTGTGGTTTTCTTGTTTTTTGTGTGTTTTATTTATATGTATTTTGTTTTACTATGTACACCATCCATTTGAGATGAGTGGTTATACAAATACAATAAATAAATAAATATTATCAAGGACACTTGTGAAATATACACATACAAAGCTGCGTGTGAAAATGATGACTTAGAGGATTCCTAAATTATGGACAGATGGAAAAGGTTACTTGATCAGCATTTGTGCCATTTGCTCATATTCATCCAGGGATACATGTCAGAACTAAAAGATGTTACAATTTTGATTCCCTCCCCCCACTCCCCAAAATAAGAGCTCATGTCAAGGGCCAAATAAATAAAATCCTCAAAAAGTGAATATGCCAATTCAGATCATATGAAAACATGTTATATTACCGATTCATTTTCTTTTAATTTTAAAACATTTTACTTTCAAAATTTGATGAAAATAGTTTCCAAGTTCTAAGAATATAAAATTTAATTTTCAATATGTATGCTTAGAGAGAAGTAAATCCCATTGTTAAAAGATTGTTTAATTAAGCAACTGAAAAACCAGTATTTCAATACCTCATGAAGCTGTTGTAAATGGTCATAATTATCTGACCTACGATAAAGCTATTCTGCATAGTAAAATGAAGAATAAACAACATTTAGCAATACTCTGTAAACCTGTGCAAAGTTTTTGAGGAATTGCTTCCAAAAGGATCATGTAGCTAATCTCCTATTTTGGACTCATTAAAGAGGCCATGTCTTCCTTCAATTTCATTGTGATCGCTTCAGAAACTGTTCCCAGCTGTATCTATGGGCATGTTGTCATAGGCACCTCATTTCACATTTTACTCTTTTCCCCAGTTCTTTTGCTAGTATTTTTTAATGACATGCATTTTTCACTACGGGTAGTCCTCACTTAACAACTTCCTTGTTTAGCAACTGTTCAAACTTACAACAGTACTTAAAAAGATAGTTTTACAACTGTTCTTTGAACTTACAACAGTTGCAACATCATGTAGTCAAGTATTCATCCTTTGTGAGCTTTACACCTGGCTTCCAAAAAGCAAAGTCAATGGAGAAGCCAGTAATAATTATGGTCATAAGTTGACATGACAATGCATTTAATGAATAATAGTAATAATAATAATAATAATAATAATAATAATAATAATAATAATAATAATAATAATAATAATAATAATAATAATTAATAATTAATAATAATAATAATATAAAGTTGGAAGGGACCTTGGAGGTCATCGAGTCCAACTCCCTGCTCAGGCAAGAAACCCTATACCATTTCAGACAAATGGCTGTCCACTCTCTTCTTAAAAACTTCCAGTGTTGGAGCATTTACGAGCTTCTGGAGGCAGGTTGTTCCACTGCTTAATTGTTCTAACTGTCAGGAAGTTTCTCCTTAGTTCTAGGTTGCTTCTCTCCTTGATTAGTTTTCATCAGTTGCTTCTTGTCCTGCCTTCAGGTGCTTTGGGTGATCCACTTCATGACTGCAGCAGAACTGAGGTCTTAAATCCAGTGTGTTTACGTGAGGTTTCACTAAATGACCACATTGCTTAGTGATTGAATTACCAATACCAATTATACAGTCATTAGATGATAACTACCTGTATCTTAACTAGATTAGAACTGCAGCATTCTCTCCTTTTTTCTCCTCCTTTAAAACAGTCAAAACCTAGTGGTTTGTTGTTATTTAGATTGCAAAATTTCAAGGAAAAATGCATGTTTATTCACAACCTTAAGTTGGAATACAAAATGGATTCATTTTTCTCAGAGTCTTCAATAAAACCTGAAGTTTACACAGATCTCTGCCTGAATAATATTCCAAAACTTTGTCACCTGAATTATGACATAGATAGAAGAAGCTAAACAAGAATTTAGAGAAGACCTAAATTTTAAGAAGGAATCCAAAAGAAAGAAAAAAAGGAAAGAAAAAGGAAAGAAAAGGGGAAGCTTCATATATATGATCCTATTCCAATTATGAATTCCAGAGTTTTCTGAAATGGCTTGCAAAGTTTTGGGAAGCTACACTTTAAAACATGAGTGATATATCCTCCACAATGTTTATGGAATGCTTTAGAGAATATTGGAGAGAGTGGAAGGTGCAGAGAAGACAAGTGGAGCAGAGGAGCTAAGCACTGTGGAGGAGCCAAATGACATTTTCTCTGCATCAGTTGTCTTTTGACTTGTGGCCTGAAAATTGCTGAGCAATATTTTTTCCAGCATACTCATCAAAGTGTGGACAACACTGAAAGAGATGGCTGCAGAGGAAAGCAAAACGTATTATTTCACTTTGCTCTTAGAAGCAGAGTGGCATGCTTTGCTTGAACCTTTATCGAAGCAAAACACCTCTATGAAGATTTGCATAGCCTATATAGCAGGGGTCTTCAAACTTGGACTTTTTATGACTTGTGGTCTTCAAATCCCAGAATTCCTCAACCAGGCACTCTGGCTGAGGAATTCTTGGAGTTGAAGTCCACAAGTCATAAAAGGGCCAAGTTTGAAGACCCCTGCTATATAGCGTACTCTGATTATAAGTGAAGTCATGCCAGAGACAAGAAGCTGATAACTGTCCCATGGTTTTGTGTTTGTTTGTTTTTGTTTGCCATCTAGGTTTGTAATATGGGCAATCAACTAATCCATGTGAGTTTCTTTTAGCTACACAAATCCAAACCTTATAAAGAAAGGCTAGATATTTTTAATCTAGTGCCGCCACCACCTGTCAACTCTGTGGGATACTGCAAAGGAGACTGGTAACATTTCCTTGGTAGCCTGCTGGTCTATAATTAACCTTAAGTCCTTTCCTCTATTAATGTAATCTGGAAAATATCAATTCAGTTATAAAGAACGTGGACAATTTGCTTTCCTATTCGCCTTTCTTCCAATGAACTACTTCAAATAAAAAAAAGTTTCTGCTCAGTTGCACATTTTATAGAAAGCAGATGAAATAATTTGAGATCAGTCACTGTGCCACCTTTCCTGGTTTAAATATTGTTGTAACCCTTTCTCCGTATATTTTATGTTTAGTTACCAATTTTGATTACAGTATTATGGGTTTGCCAGGGAGATGAAGAGAAAATTTATGAAAGATATGACAGAAATGTGGAATACATACTTTTCAAATTAGTTGCAAACATTTAATTACTTTTTCATAAATGCTTTCAAAGAAGTCAGTGAGAATAAACCCACATGTTTAATGTTCAATTGTAGCTCACTGGATTCTACTTGATAAAAAGCATCCATGAAAGAGAGTAAAGCAAGATGGAGCAATGACATCAGCAATTATTGTGGGCCCAACTGTCAAAGGAAAGCTCAAATCCATATTGGTTGGAAACATTCAGAAGAGGCCTTGATCTTTCAATGCATAGACAATGGCTAGAACGATAATGATGACGTAGCTCACACAAGTTTCAGTTCTGAATCCATCTGACATTACAATTGTATATCAGAAAGCTAATAGTGACAATATTCAGTTGCATCATGCAGTTGTCTTTCATTTCTTTTTGCATGAAAACATTTATCATATGTAGAATTAGCTGAGAAGCATCCCTGCATTTTTGCCAGCTCGTAACTGACTTCAAGGTCATGATATCAATATCAGGGCTGAATGCAGGAACTGCTAATATTGTGAAGAGACATATGACTAAGATTTTAAAAATGGCTCATTGGATACGATAATCATGAACTCTATTCTTATAAAGGCATTGCAGTTAGCTTCCTCCTAGCATTCTAAAACTCAGATATTCATGCAAAGATCTACCCTTAGTTTTTACTTGTTTACCAGCTAGCTTGAAAGAGATATAAGAATAATGATAAGCTATGTTCCCTTGTCCCAATAACGTATCTGCTTTTCTGAAGTTCTCATCATTTCTCATTTATGTATTATGATCATTAGTTCATTAGTTAATTCATATGCTATCTTTTATAAGGTTCTCAAGGTGGCATAATCAGCATTCATATTCCACTTCCCCCCCCCCCCAAAAAAAAGAATAACTCTTATATGTAAGTCTTGCAAGAGAGGGACTGGCCCAAAATTGTGTAGTGAGCTTCTGAAGTTGCGACTACAAGCTGGATTTCCCTACTTCAGTCCAATATTTTAACCATTACATCATAGTAGTTCCTGAATATGCTTACAATGGGTATAGTAGTGTAATTAAGGCTGTAACATTGAGTATATAATTAGATTTCTACAGTCTGCCCCCCCCCAATTTATTTTGTTTTATGTAATCAAGAGATCCTATCTATTGTTTCCTCCAAGCAGTCCTTGACTTACAACCACAATTGAGCCCAAAATTTCTGTTTCTAAGTGAGAAATATGTTAAGTGAGTTTTGCTCCATTTTTAGGACAAATCACTCCTTTTTGCAAATCACTACAGTTGTTAAGTTAGTAACATGGTTGTTTAGTGAATCTCACTTCCCCATTGCCTTTGCTTATCAGAAGATCACAAAAGGTGATCACATGACCATGGGACATGTCATAAATATGCCAGTTGTCAAGTGTCTGAATTTTGATCTTGTGGTCACGGGGATGCTTCAATGGTCATAAGTGTGAAAAATGGTCATAAGTCACTTTTTTGAATGGTCAATAAATAAACTGTTGTAAGTTGAGGACTACCTGTATTCTGCCTTCCCTCTCTCTCATCCTCCCACCAGGACTTTTGGGAGAAATGAAGATGTCAGGCATGGCAGAACTGTTGCTCAGCAAAAGGTATCAGAAGAAAAAGAAGAAAGATACAGAAATACTGTTTTCTGTAGCACAGGGGGGAAAATAAGAGAAAGGGAAACCATGGAAAGGTGAAAGAGAGAGAGAAATTAATAAGAATAGTGGGAGAGAAAATGTGTGTGAGAGAGTGTGAGAGAGAACAAGTTTGCATACATAGGAATGTGCTTAAGCCAGGGGTCTTCAAACTTGGCCCTTTTATGACTCATGGACTTCAACCCCCAGAATTCCTCAGCCTGGCACACAGGCTGAGGAATTCTGGGAGTTGAAGTCCACAAGTCATAAAAAGGTCAAGTTTGAAGAACCCTTGCTTAAGAATTCCCTGGGAATTTTCAATCCTACCAGTGTTTCAGCTATATCCGCCAAACATAGGAAGATACCACTGGTATATGAGGACCCAGATTGTTGGGGGCAATTAAGCTGACTTTGTAATAATGCCGCTTGGGGGGGGTGTGTGAAAGCCCTAATAAGCAGGCATATACATAGAATGAAGGCTACTGCTAAGCTTGTAAGCCGCCCTGAGTCTTCGGAGAAGGGCAGGATATAAATGGAATTAAAATAAATAAATAAAATAAAATAAATATCATTGATGGACTTGTATATCTCTGATAGATCTTGACAGTAGATAAATATTGTGTGCCTTTTCCAGGCAAGACTTTGAGAAGTAGGAAAATTATTGCACAACTTTGTTTCTAAATGGTTGTATTTGAGCATACTACCTACTACATCTGCTGCTGTTAATAGTTTAATTATGTTATTTCTTCTATTAGGACTACTCTAATGCTACAGTAAGTAATAACAACTGCTTTATTTTTGGAATTAATAAGTGCATTTGATTTGGTTAACAGCCTTAGAAACATGTAAATAAAAAAGGAAATAAAGTTATCATAGGTTAGAAGAGGTAGTTTTGAAGTAGGTAAGAAGTTGCAGATACTGGAAATTGAATTTTGCTTTGAAATTCACATTTCTGATTAACAGAATTTCATAGAAAGTGTATATATGGTTGCTCATTTACAATCCTCTTGCTTCCTAACCATTTCTTCTAGGTTTTTTCCCCCTCCTCCTGTAAACATATTCAATAAGGAAACTAACATGGAATAATTGCATAGCATCTATTGAATAGAATCAGAATGTGCTCTCCATCTAAGATTAAGCAGAAGAAATATAAAAGGACTTACAATAATCTTACTCAAAAAGTGCTCTAGTACTTCTGGAATTATGTAGACTCTTCCATTAAAGTTTTTATATTAATAAAAAATAGCAGCTACCCTCCCTCTCCCAAATTAGGCAAATGACATCAAAATATATTAAAATGTTTCCCCTTTTATCAGCAGGTGATAGCCTACATTTAGCTATTAGACAAACCTCTGGGCAGTTTCCAGCAGTGAGGAAAGTGTAAGCCTTAATACAGTTTTATAAAATTATGCAAATATGCACTGATATCACCAGTTAGTTCTCAGATGAGCATTACAAAGTTACAGCAGTCCCTTTCTCCCCACAGTGCTACTAAATTAACCAAAGTGCTTCAGAACACCATAGCAAATCATTTCCATGGAGTAATTAAATAGTAAACAGGGCATAGAAGCTTTATATGAGAGATTAAGATGATATCAAGACAGAAAGTTTAATCCCTTTGATATGTTTCAAAGATAGTAACATTTATTCTCCATATATCCAGTTAAAAATCAGAATTTATAAAAACAGAAAATCATGATATATGTTGGCACCTATTTAATATACTCACAATTTTTATTTCCTTCTTTACTTGAATTGAAGTTTTTGTTTTGTTTTTAAAATGCATCAATATAAGTTATGCAAATTAGAATTATAAAACAAGATGGACATTAATTAAGTGTGCTTAAATAGAGATAGTGAGTAAATAAAATTAAAAAAATGAATGAACCCAATTACTTTATTTAATTCATAAGAAGGACTCAAATGCACGAACACTAAATCTAAATTCAGTCACAAATTCCAACAAATATTACTCATTATTATTAATCAACAAGAGAAAAACACAAATTCAGCCACTGATGTATTTATGTATGTCGATATTAAGTAATGGCTGAATCTGTCTGATCAACTTCTAGATTGGGCTAAGAAAGATAGGCAATTCCTCTCCCTCCCTTTACTTAAAGTATAACATAATTTTCAGTTTCAGTTGGAAGTTGGAATAAGCCATAGATATGGGTTTTTTTACCATTCCATTCCCACTATGGCCAACTGGATTCCTATGGAAATCCCACCAATAGGCTATGGCACAAAATATCTTCCCACATTGATCCTGGCCAATTACTACCATATTAAGAACGTTGCTTCTGATAGCAGAGGTAATATATATCAAGCAGAATGAAAAGCAAAAATTATCTCTACTAAATTCAATCATCCCTTTTGAAAACAATTAGTCTTCATCATCATTATATCTTATGGACCATCCTTTACTGATGAAAAACACTCTGAAGTCTTACATAAGCGAAAAGGCAGAACATCACTTAACTAAATAAACTGTGGTACCGACTGCATTGTTTACAATTTCTCACTATTGGCCTTTAAAAAGTGTGAGCAATTCTCTCTTCTTTCTCTGCATTATATCCTTGCCTCATTCACTAAAATCACCTGTAAACTATACGTATTTACATTGTTGGTCTTCTGCATTTTAAAATTCGAATACCTGTGTAAGCATTGTGTCAGTGAGGGCAAGGGGAACTGCAAATTTAGATTGCAATGGGCCGTTTATAAATAAGCCCTTTAAGGAAATGTCTTCTTCATTTATTTAATTGTTTTAAAGCTATAATCTGCCTTTGATTCATTAGATCAGGATTTTGCTCCTTCTTTCTGAATCTCTCCATTATAACAATCCTGTAAGTTGGGTTGGAGTGAGGGAGACTAAGAGACCCAAAGCCACTAAGGGACTTCCATGTCTAACAATGAACCAGAATTTGCATTTGCCCAAAGTCAGTCTAACTACTATATCATACTGTTCTTCCTGTGTTACAACCCTAAGTTCCATTATTGTGGCTTTGTTAATATAATTTAGGATGTGATGCATGAGGAGAGCCTGGGTTGTTGTGGGATAAAAGGGCAGTATCGTAGCCTTCCAATTCTCCACATTGTTATGGTAAATGTATCTCTACTAATGTGGAAACTAATTAAGAGGAATAAATCTATTTTTCTAATAGTAAAATATTAACTGACCTACCAGAGCAACTATAAAAGTAGCACCCTGAAGCATCAAAGCTTATTCTGTTAATAGTCTTAAAAGGGTTATCAGGAGTTTATTCCTACAATGAAAAATCCATATAGTCTCTGTTTTCAGGACCCTGTGGATCTATGCAGAAAATTCACAAATGATTTATAATAATGTGTAAATTGTCAGCTGTGGATATTTTATCTCTTCTTCCAATGAACACATAGTTGTAAAAAGTAAACATCAGTTATGACTGATATGATTCATGGTATAGAATACTTATTGCAAGGCATTTTGCCTCCTTGCACTGTGTCTGACCATCCTCACCAAGAAACACACATCAACTCTGAAGATATGTTTATTATAGGATAATATATGTCATTATTTAGGGACATAATTCTTTCACTGTCAGAGAGACACAGGAAGAGCAGGGAGAGGAGTCAAGTGGGGAATTAGTTTAGAGTTTCTACTAGTCCCAAGAGAACAAAGTCCAACCACCTTTGAATGCCAATGAACCTTATCTAGTTTTACCGAGGTGCAAACCATTAGTTTGAGAAGATTAATGTCATGCATGAACAAACAGGTCTACATCTAAAGGTTCCAATTTATTGCAGATACACAGACTGTACTAAAAACATTGATCATAGCAGCACTAAATACTAGATCCATAGAAGCTTAGGCTAAATCCTCCCAAGTCCAGATGGGAGATACCAAAGCAGCCTATGGCGAATAACAGGGTTAAGATCCTGTGGGAGTTTTAGTTCCAGAAAGACAAGCAGGTACCATCCAATTAACCATGTAGCATAGTAGTAGAGAAGGAGCAGAAGACAGCAGTGGTAGATGTAGCAGTACTGAGTGACAGCAACACCAGGAAGGAATATGAGAAGCTGGAGAAGTAGCAGGATGTGAAGGGATATGGAAATTAAAGGCCAAAATGAGCCCAGTGATGCTAAGAGCACTCAGGGCTATAACTCCTAAGTTGGGAGAGTGGCTCTAACAGATCCCAGGACAACATCAGAGCTCTCTATCCTTAAGAGTGCAATGCTAGGAGCAGCTAAGACAATGTGCTGAACTCTCAAAATTCCCAAGCCTCTGGAAGACATATACCACTGATAAGAGCTGAGAAAGGAATTAATTATTTATTCATATTCCACACAATACCCCACTGAGTTTAGTGAAATTTACTCTAAGGTTACATAAATATGGAAATGCAAATGTAGAGATACTTAAAATGTCTTAGATGTGTTTTTTTTATGGAAGAACAAACTACAAAGTAATATTATCTTCCAAGAGACACATCCTTGAAAGAATTAATCCTGTTATCCATGTTTTCATGGTATATAATATATGCAGGCCTAGTAGAGATTATTATCCCAAAATTAAAATGGCATTACATATGTTCCCCATCCAGCAAAATAATATGTATTTATTTTCTGTTTAGCTAAATAGAAAGAGTTTGTGACAGTGGCATAATGAGGTCCCATATTTATTCTCTTCTTCACTTTCATAATAAATCTGCTTATTTCCTACATGAAAAGACCATTCCTGTAATTGTCAGGCCTGCAAACTCAGTGTGAAGCCTGAAATTCAAGCTGTGCTTTTCTAACTGTATACTTCAAGGAAAAAAATCTTTAATTAGGACTCAGAAAATATTTTGCATTGGGAGTGACTAAGTCAAGAGCAATCCCATTTTTAGAACTAATTATAAAAATACCAATAAAACAAATATGGTTGTCAAAGTTTTAATGTTACTTTCAGTAAAACAGTACCTTTGGTATTCATTCTAGCAAAGTGACATTTTTTTCAAATATTTATATATTCAGCTTGATTGTTACTATAATGCAGTCATACTTTAACTTCTAAAGATGGATAAAATGTTAAAAACAAAAAATAAAACCATACTACTAAGAACTGGAATCAAAATCACACCACAAGGAATGTACTGGATCTTATATTCTGAAAATGTTGAAATAAGGAATACGCTCCAAAAAAACTCCACCTGTATCCAATTATTAAGGTGTTTTGTTTTGTCTTTTTAACATTTTGCATTTTCCATTATCAAGATCTGGACACAGCAGTCTGCATCAATCTTCACCCACTAACAAAGGACAAACCAAATACAGTACTATATGTCTGTCATGACTACATCTCATATAATAGGAAGTCATTCCTAAAGTGGATTAACAGCCTCTGACTCAGAATTATTGATATGAGTGTGTGATAGATCTACAACAAACCATGGTGACACCAAAATAGTATCATACAAGTGCCCCCATGATACATTTATGCCCCCGTGTCTGACACAAGTAATTCATAGCATGTACATTAGAATGTTTTTAAACATGTAATATTTTTCCATCCACAAAAGATGCCATTTTAATCTTGAAACCAGATCAAATCTGGTTAATTACTCGTGTCATGCAATTAGAACTGGAGTTGCTATCTCTCAAATATCTTGTCAAAAATAACTAGCCTGAGGCTGACCAATAGTTGGCAAAAGTAGGATGATACACATGTCTAATAATTTCCTTTAATCGAGCTAAACTCTGAAAGAAGCTAGAAAATATGGCCTTATTGTTAGCCACAGAAATGTCATTCTCTCCCTGCCAAGACCTTGACTCATTTTATGCAAGCTACACTTCAACTGTTAAACTGAGGAGAAACATGTTTGCTTAGGACTATGTCAGAAAAATGCAGAATTTATGTATATTTCTGCACTCTCTCTGTCCTATATCATCTATGACAGAGATTCTAGGAATTGCTTCTATAACCTCATTCCAGCTCTGAGCATTAATCATCTGCCCAAAAATATTCTTCCAGGCATCCCTAAGTTTATGCCAGCTTCAGGTGCCAATTTCTCAATACAGAATATTAAGCCTGAAAGACCCCATGGGAAACATTTTAAGAGGAGAGAAATGCTAGGCTTTAATAACAAAGTATATTCTTCCCTTAGAGTTTACAAAAGAAACCTCCACTCCAGTGGATTACAGTATTTACCCAGGAAGGCAGGACTTCTAAAATGTTGTCAAACCACAGAGTGCCAAAACATCACTGAATGGATGGAGAATGTCCATAGTGCCAGAGCAGCACATTGCTACCGAGCAAATACATACCATTATCAAATGCCAGCTCTATAGTGAGACCCTATAATTATATTGCCAAATTTGGCAGACTTTGATGCCACCACTGGGAATTCCAATTCCCATTTTGGGAGCAAAAGACAAGTGAAAATAGCAATATCAATCCTCAACTAGGTTTAATTCTTTTAAAAATGAAGAGAAACCCTCAAGCAAATGAAGATCCCAATATGACCTACATGCATTACACAGTCTGCATGGTCCCTTCATCCATTATGGCCCATCCTAATGCAGACCAAAAAAAAGTGAATATGTGCCATCATGCAAGCTTCGAAATATAGGGAGGGAAAGTAAATAAATATAAATAAATGAGGAAACTTGGAAGACTAAACCTCTGTTCCCAGTGACAGACCCAGATTGGATCCTGTAAATAAGTGTGTCCATTTGCAGGGATTCCCAGTCCACTGGGAGTTTTCTGGGATTTTTTGCCAGTTGCCAAGCATCAAAATTTTGATTATGTCACTGCAAGAATGTTATGATGATTATAAGTGCGAGGACCAGTCATTTTTTCCAGTACCATCATAACTTAGAATAATCATTAAACAAAAGGTTGTAAATTGAGAATTTCATTTACTTATAATATGGCTGTCTATCTTCTGTGTTTCAACTCTGGAAGGTCTTAAATCCACAATAAAACCAAAGGAGGCAATAAAACTAGCAGCCAAACAACCAAAAACATATCCTGACTCCAGGGTCCTCAACCTAGCAACAATTACAGACACAATAATTGGACTCCGCCCTCATCTTATCAAAGCACTTGGGGGAGAAACCAGCTTTCTAAAGCTTTTGTGGAAATGTCTTTTGACATGGATAGAAGCTCAGTTTCCAGTTTTCTTCATTGTTCTGGCATTTTAGAATTTGGAACAGTTTTGATTCAACTCTGATATAACCCTCTAGCTCATCCTGTACAAGATAAAAGAAAGATAGCAATAAAAAACTGGCAGACTTAAATTAAATTAAATTAAATTAAAGGTTTAAATTAAAGGTTGTAATAAAACAGTGGTAAGAATCATTGCAGGACTTGAACTGCATCTGACAGCAATGCTACAACCAATGACAATATAGTGGCTACATTCAACATACAGTGTGTTACTAAGTGCTTTCTTCCTGAATTGTCCTTGAAATAAGGAAATCATTTTCCTGTCATGTCAATGATCTTTGAAGTCTTGAATCTTCATAAATAGAAATACAACACATCTGGAAGCTCAAAGCTGGAGGAGTTTAATTTAAAACTTTTGCTCTATCCCTGTTCCTTTCTTGAAAGATAACTTTCACTGATGAACCTAGATAAAGTTTGTCATTGTTCAAGATTTCAGATTGGTTGTTGATGGTTTTATCAGCTTTGCCTAAATTTATCTGTGAGTCTTCTTTGAGGTAGCTGTTTTGGATTTTTAATTAGCCTCTGTTAAGAATAGGGATTTTAGTTACTGAGTGCTCATTGAAGAAGAAAAAGAACAATAAATGATCTGATAGGCCAATTACCCTGGAAATAATATTAATTGAAAGTCACTTAATGACTTTGGTCCAGGAAGCTTTTCTTAACTTTATTTCCCTGGTTAATTTCCTTCAGCTCTGCATGTAAAACTAAGAGATCAAAGAGAGAATACAATAAGATCATGCAAGTTAACACTAATCCTCAAAATATGAAAAAATGTCAGGGCAGTATAATTAAGAAAGTCACAATTATAGTCATATTCAGTCTAAAATCTTTGTATCCTGCAATCCCATAGGCATTCACTTAGAAGTGCTGTAAGTACAGCTGAAATCAACAAATTTATATTTTACACCTTTGCATTGAAGAATGATGTGAGTAAAATGCCTTGGTGGAGCAGTGGGCTAATGCCTCCTTAAGTAACACCAGCTGCCTGCAATTAGTGCAGGTTCGCATCCCACCAGGCTCAAGGTTGACTCAGCCTTCCATCCTTCCCAGGTAGGTAAAATGAGGACCCAGATTGGGGGCAAAAAGCTGATTTTGTAATAATGCCGCTTGGGGTGTGTGTGAAAGCCCTAATAAGCAGGCATATACATAGAATGAAGGCTACTGCTGAGCTTGTAAGCTGCCCTGAGTCTTCGGAGAAGGGCGGGATATAAATGGAATTTAAATAAAAAATAAAAATAAAAAAATGAGACTAAATATAAATATGTTAATTTACTTGTATAATTACTTTCAGAGGCAAAAACTTTTTTTAAAAAATCCCATGGAATCAATATGCTATAGCAGATGTAGCTGACTGCAGCCTGAGTGTCATAGTCAGTTTTTCATTGCATTTTGAAAACCCTATATGCAGGGCTTTTTTTCTCATAGAACGCCCAGAACGGAGTTCCGGCACCTTTTTTGGATGGAACTTTGTAGGGTAGGCAAGGCGGGTTGTATGACATGTGTGAGTTCCGGCACCTTTTTCTTTTACAAAAAAAGCACTGCCTATATGAATTATTGCATTAGGACTCTGCCCAGAAGATCATACTTTTATAGATTACTATAGCCCAGGTTTGCTATAGATGCTTAGTGAATTCATGCACTCTTCCTGATCAGCAAGCAGTGATTATGTTACCTAGTTTAGACAATGAAATGTCTGCAAGAAAGCAACCTGGGACCCCTCATTTCAACTTGAGCTACAAATATTCTCCTTTATTGGGATAACAAGGAGAAAGTATCCATTTCTCTTCACTTTTGGTTCCAGTTCTGATCTTTGATTTCTGCCTTACCTTGCAAAAGAAGTCAACTGATGAATGAATGGATGGATGGATGGATTTCCTGTTTTAAAAAAACATGGCTCCTGACAATAACACAACAAAGTTCACTATCATAAACTGTCAGTGTTGAATGTGTCAGAAAGCATTTGCAGAGTAGTACTTGAGGCTATTTTTCCGCATTCAGTTTCAACCAATGTGCTGACTGGATTTCATTATATTTCCTGTTATGAATATATAGTGACCAATATATAGCAGCACTGAAAATTCATAAACACAATAATAATAATAATAATAATAATAATAATAATAATAATAATAATAATAATAATAATAATAATAATAATAATAATACCTTTATTGTCAAAGTACAACATGTGTACATTGAGATTAGCTGAGCCTCCCCCCCTGCTCTCTCCCCCCAACACACAGTGACAACAAACCATCCATCCTACCACACCATGTGAACCAACTACACCACACACCGGCCTCCCAAGTCAATTCTGCATAAGATTATGTCCCATTCAAAAGCCTAACAGCCCACGGATAAAAGCTATTTTTCAGCCTGTTGGTATGGCTGGCTATATTCCTATATCTCCTACCGGATGGTAGGAGAGTAAAGAGATACCGTCCAGGGTGTGAGTCATCCCTGAGAATCTTCCTCACTCTTCCAAGGCAACGATCCCTGGCGATGTCATCCAGTGGTGTTAGGGGACAGCCCACAATGTCTTGTGCTGTGCTCACTACCCTCTGTAATACTTTCCTGTCCGCGGCTGTCAGACCAGCATACCAAACCACAATACCACACGAGAGGACGTTCTCTATAGTAGACCGGTAAAAGAGGGTCATTAGCTGTTGTTCTACCCTGTTCTTCCGCAAGACCCTAAGAAAGTGAAGCCTCTGTTGGGCCTTTCTAGCCACCTGGGTTGTGTTAACTTTCCAGGTCAGATCTTCACAGAGGTAGACTCCCAGAAATTTAAAGGAGGAAACTCTCTCTACACAGTCCTCCCCGATGTAAAGTGGGGCAGGTTCCTGCTTTTTTCTCCGGAAGTCATCTAGTAGAGTTTTAGAGTTTTGTAGTTTAGTTTTGGAAACCCTAATCAATTAACAAAAAATACACAGGACAATAATGTAATGAATAATAAGCCATTGTGATTTTGAATAAAAAATTCTTTATTTTTTTAAAAAAACTATTAATAAAACTTCATATTTAAGTTCATTTATTTATATTTTTAATGTATACTATCTTTCTATCATACACTCAAAAATTAAAACTGAAATATAAACTATAAAATGAAAGGTTAAAATCAACCAAATCTATTATTCACCCAAATCAAAAGGATATGAAGCATATAACTGACTGATTATAAATGTTCCATTTGTACAGGCCTTTGTTTGAGTTCATATAATATGGTTGTTGGATTATTTGGTTAATTTTCTGGATTCTGATAACAGGCTAGTCTAAAATAACAGTACAGGCATGGGTTGTAAAATTGAGCTACTGAGTAGTAGCAAAAAGAAATGGAAACCTCAGCTCTATCAATCAAATAATATAGTCACATATACCAAAGGAACAAATTTACCCTCAGATTTTGACACTCTCCTGCAGCATGGCTGATGATCATTCTTTTATATGCTTCTACGATTATGGTATGATGTTTCTGGTGGATTTTGTAGACAAAACAAAATGGAAGTTTATACAGAAGAGATAAGTTGCTGCTTAGTATAGTGACCTGAAAAAAAAGTAGCTACTGTAGGATGTTGCTTCTGTATTTATACTATTTAATAAATGATTAAGTCTGCCTAAATATACTGTAGATCATCTGCTTTCAAGGAAAGATTTTAAACCAGATGTTTTTCTATTGAAAAATTCCATGGAAGTGGGCAAAACTCACCAAACCTTGTAAGGACTGCATTTATTTGGCCACCTCACTCATTTACTAAAGTCAATCCCCAGTAATCCTATTATTAAGGGAAGAGCAAATACTAGTCATATAACTTTTATGTTAATAGGGCTGTGCAATGAAATAAGGGCTTCATAAAGTGCTTCAGCTGAAGTGCAAGTCACATCTTGACAAAGGTTGCTTCGGTCTTTCAATGGCTGTTCCTTGTTGCTTCCATATGCATGCACAGTCATTCTGCTTTGTTAGCACTCCCAGCAGAAGTTTGATATGTGCACAAGCAACGTATAGGCATCCAGAGATAAACTTCAAAGCAGCCATGACAGCCTTGGAAAGGATGTACTCACTCTAATGCATCAAAGGTATATGCTTTATTCACACTAAAGCACTTTGGAAAGCATTTTTTTTAAAAAATACAGTAAAGTTTTGCACATTATCAAGTAGTGTTTATTTCATCATGAAATACAGTAGAGTGAAAGAGCAAGATTTCTCCTAACAGCATCTATATCCATACTAAAATACTTTGACATTCTTAGTAATAATTCTTCTGAAAATATAGTATATGGTATTTGTAATATAACCATCCTTGATTCTTTAAATAGTGGTACATGCTTAGCTAAAACTTTAAGAAGGTGACTTTAATGTTTGAGGGGGAGGGAAAGCAAATGGTTTTTCAAAGGTGCTAGAAGCATCAGTTCCTTGAATTCACAGAGGTTTTTTTAAATTGTAATACATTATATTGTAAATTGTAAATGCTGTTGTAAATTGCTGTTGTAAATTGTAATACATTATATTGTTGCAGTGCAATGATAATTATACAATATTAATTGAAGATTACTGACGCTAATTTAGATAAGTTAAACTATTGGGGGGGAAGAGAAAGAAGTATCCTATGAACATTAAGTGCAATTTGGGATGTTAATATTACAGCATAAGAAAATTCTACTTTGAGACACAGATATCTGACCAATGGGATCTTCATATTCCCATCATTTTTCTATTCATATTTAAACTCTCAGATTCAGATCATATAATTGGGTACAAAAGTCACATTCCAATCTAGCTGCTCATTTCCCAACTTCTACTCTCCAGTTTCTATCTCAGCCTGAAACATTTCATGTACAATGAAAAAATTGTATCTGTTTGATAGATCATCTCAATTATTATTACACTCTACAGTACATATGTGCTGGACAATATGAGGGGATAAATTCTGATGGTATTAAATTCTGTGAGGTTATTTTCAAATTTGAATGAAAAACATAGATTTCAACTGAACAAATGAATTCAATCAACCATATTTTAAAACTGGGTGGTTTAACACCGACTCAGTAACTATGGATATGCACAGTGTTAGGCCCAAATACATTTTCTGTTAATATGAGAGAATGTTTACTTTAGAGGAACTTCATGAGTGGATATAATGTAAATTTCAGGCTTAGATTGGGAAATCATATTTTAAGCTCTCTTTCTCCATGAAGAAGCCTCACAAGTTTTTTCATTGATAAGAGCAATCTCATCATGAAACTCTACCTAGCATAATGTTCTTATGTCCTTAATTAAATCTTTCAGCATGGTCTTAAGAAAAATCAGAGGTCCTGATTTTCATAAATGCCACTGACTTCTGGGATGCCATACCAGCAATAAATGTAGCCTGCAGTAACATGGTTCATCACCCCTTTATGCTTTACAAGATATTAAAATGTAGAGCCCCATTACATTTCTAATGTTTTTTTTATCTCCTTCTGCAATGCCACATGCTGACTCTTAAAATTTAGTGACTTTCTGAAAAACTCAACAGAGAGCTATATAATAGTTATGATTATAGCTAGATTATGACAGGGGAATATGGAGAAATGTGAACCTAATCCTTCAGGTAACTTGATGTAACAAACAAGTTAGCTCACAAACACTCACTCACTCACTCATGTGGCCACCTGCTAAACAAAAGGTTGAAAACCAATGTTGGTGAGAATATGGACCATCTAGTCTGTGTCTAGGCATGGCTCTTTTTAAATATTGACATTGTTTGCTTATTATATTACAGACTGATAGTTTTTTTTAATAAGCCAAGAAATCCATTGCATGCCAATTATACCAGTGAATAGACGCTTCTGAGATATTCATATATATTTCAAGCATTGCAATGTTTTTTCTACCTGATCATCCCCTTTTTGCTTTGCTAAACAGTTTTGAGTGTGTACATAGTCTCTGTTCAATAATTCTACAAATACACACACACACATAATCAAAAATTACAGAACTTTCCAGGTACAGATGTCTTTTACTAAATCTTGTCATATAATGTTTTATTATTTTAAAATATTTCTATATTACTTATTCAAGTCACTCTTAAGTGAAATATAAATGAAACAAGATGGACAATAAAACATAAGCCATTATAATAAAACTGTAAAAGAACTAATAATAGAAAATCAATAAATATAGATTGAAAACAGAATAGTATTAGATAACAAAAGGAGCCCTGAACAAACAGATGCGTCAACTCACACTGAAAGCATAGAAGAGAGGGGCTTCAGAGAGAGCTGAAAAAGTCACATCTGTAAGATGACTACTGAATGTCATAGTCCCAATGAAAGCCTTATTGATTACCAGAGGTATCTAGCACACTTATAAAGGGTAGTTAGATAACCAATGGAATGATATAATTATACAATATATGTTAAACAAAACATTTAATAATGGAGAAGGCAATGTAAGGTTAAAAAAAATCACTGGGACAGCCAGAATACAAACTGTACATGTTAGAATATTGGTGATCACACCATGAATCATGAGTTGTTTGTGGTGAGATGGGCAGCAAATAAATTTAATTGTTATTATTAATAATAATGATCCAGTCTGAACATCTGGTTGACTGTGCAATGAACCATAATAATAACAACTTCTTCAAAAATCATTTTCTCATTGATATAATTCCATATAGATGATTGATCATCATCATCGTCCTATAGACTGGCAAATTATTCAAGGCTAAGCATTAAAAAAGTTAAAGTAAAGCAGATCTAACATTCAACTGGCAGCATTGAACCATTTTGAAATCCTGGATTTCAAGTGTAAAAACAAGACAAAACAAAATAGATGTGCACACCTGTATGTAAGCTTATACTGTAATGTAAGCTTCTAATATTGAGGTGCTTCTAGAAGTGAACTACGGGATGGAAAAAATGTGCCCACATCAAAAATATCATCTCAAAATATATTCAAGTGAGAAGAACCATAGAACCACCAAACTTCAGAAGATTTGTTCTAGGTTTTTCTGTGCAAATAGATTGTCCAATGTCCAATGCTGGGCAACGTAGATAAATGGGAGCTAAAACATGGGCTGCAGTAATAGTCAAGCAATAAAACAAGAGTGGTAAAATTATCTGAATGTTCTTTGAAACTGTAGTTATAAGATCCACATATTTCACATAAAAAAGATCCATCTAGGAGCAGCCTTTGTTTCAGAGTCATAGGAATGAAAGTCATTAAGCACCAGAGGACATGAAAAAATGTTAGGAGGAGAGAAAGGTCATCTGGGGATTTACATCGTAGATAGGAAACTGGGAAGCAAATAGTAGGCTAAGCCATTTTATTTCATCATTGCTTTTATGAGTGTTACCTTTGCTTTGAGTAAAAACTTTATGGCTCTATGTGTTTTTATGAAAATGTCATTTTTTCTTATGCTTTTTCTTTCTCTCTATGCCATCAATACAGGAGATTTGATTGAAATAAAGGCTATATAAAATTTCCACAACAATCATCCATCACATTTGTGCAATATAGCTCAGATTTGGCACAACCAGATTTGTTACAGTTTCTTCCATATTTTACCCTTCTTGCGTTATAACAGTGCATGAAATTCCATTTCTTTCAACAATCTCTCTCTCTCTCTGTTAATTCTTAGTCTTAGAATGCTTCAAGTAGCAATAAGGAAGACTGGACTCACATTATAAAAGAACACATTACAACTTCATTGTGAATGGGAAGACTAACTGCAGCTGCAGCAGAAATTGAAATACAAAAGAAAGCTATCAAAACTCACCAAAAGGAACTTAACAGGTAGCATCAAAGTATCCAAGAAGGAATTATCCGTTGATCTCCTTGCAGAAGAGAGTAAACCCATCCAGATGAACCTAAAGTCCTGTTTTAAGCTGTGGAAAGAGACTGTAGACAATCAGGCCTATTTATTCCAAAATGACTGATCTAAAATGCTAGACTTCAGAGACATCCAATCTGAGATGCCTTAAAGGGACTCACCTGGCAGAAAATGCAAATCATCAGGATAAAAACCAGGTCTTTTGCATTTTAATGATGAAGATCATTAGTTCTGAAAATCTATATGGCCAAGAAAATGTTATAAATTATTAACTCCAGAAAGATATAATTGATTTAAAAGGAGCTGATTTGACATCAAACATACAGAAGCTTTTTGAAATATATTAAAAATTATATGAAAGCATAATATGTTCTAGAAAGTTTTTGGTAAAAAAAAGTGAAGGAACAATGCATTGTACAGAGTCAAGATGGGAAATCCCAGTGAGAAGGGGCTTTTATGGGTAAAGTTTCATAAGCAACAAGAAGACACAGTTGTTGAGATAATGTCTCATATCCCCATGATTTATGGAAAAAAGTTTTATTTATATTAATCTAATTATTCTGATCTCTGAGAAAAGGCAGATAGATTTGACTATGAAACAGATTTGCTGGTTCTGTTTAATACATGTTATAACAATTTGTTTCTGGTTATCCGTTGGCAATAAGGAAGGTGATTGGGGCTCTTACTAAGAGCATGTGCAATTGCATGAAGTTGCATGCTTCTCCTTGATGTGGAGGACTAGTAATTGAATAGGATTTTGCTGTGGTTCATTGGTTACCATCAACAAAGTGGTCTAATGTAAAGATAAAATCTGAAAAGATCTGCAGTTTGGAAAGGAAGCCAAGAGATGAATCAAATACAGTAATGCTTCCTCCAATGCACATTTTTATATATGTACATAAAGACATATGTCTAGACAATTAAGAGTATTACAGTTGGAATTGGCTGTTGTTTATTAATATCAAAGAATATGGAACATTTCTTTTCCTGATTGTTTTTCAATAAGAAACAAGGTGGTTCTCCCCCATACTAGCTCATATCTACTGATAAAATATAACTTGCCATCCATCTGAAAAAAAGAAAGACCTGTAGGCTTGATTATTTTGATAACAACTCCACAGTGCCAACAGTATATCCCGTGCTATAGCTTTGTTAGTACAAATGCCTTGTTTTGCAAGTTGTCTGCTAATAAATTATTTTTTGTTGGCATTTAAATCCCTAAAGTCTTGATTTTTGCCTCCATTGCCAGTATCGTATTATCCAGCTGCAAAGACAGGTGAGAAAAATGCTTCGAAGGCAGAATCTGTTCCTTGTCTTAGCTAGCAATACTTTATGTTGTTCTAGCTAGAGTGCATTTCTCTCCACTGGTGGTAATAACCAACTCAGTCAGTCAGAGTTTATTTTTGCCCTCTGCTAAGGAGAGATTCAGATCTGCCAGTTTGGCATTTCAAAGTTGGAGATGTTACCAGAGTTACCATAGCCATTTTTGCTTCATTTTGCATAAACATGTGTCAGCACAAGCTAATCATATCTGCTTATTGTTTGAAGGAGGGGGTCACTGATCATATTTCACAATGGATTTATATTTGGTGTAATGTATGTGCATATGCTAAACACACAGGTGTGTTAGAGAGTGTTTGCATAAATAATCAAAATTAGAATGCATTGCTGAACACATGTCATCCCTACATGGAAGAACTCCCTATTACTTCATCAAATGTTACTGTGCAAGGAATGCATATTGTTCAGGAACCCAGAAGGTTTTGTAGTTGATTCTATGAAGAAATAATAAGAAAGCAAGATGATTGTATGGGAAGGAGTTCTGGTAGGACATATCTACGGTATTCAGTCAAGGCTACTCTAAAAGACATCATCAATGAGCTGTCCAAGGTGCTAGAGAGAATTCTTTCACATTACTGTATACATGGTTGTATTTTTATGTTAAAACATCTGCAATTAAATCCAGGTATTTTCCATATGATTCTGGTACCAAAGATTGTTGGCTGTTGCCAGGGAAAAGGGTTCATATCTGGAAAGGAGACAAAGAGAAATATGAAAAGTGTGCATATGATCAAAGGTTAGAGCCTTCTTCATGAATGCATTCTCTGTTTCAGGCCAACTGGCCTTAGGAGGGCATGCCAAGCGCTACAATTCTCTACCTGAAACAAATTTGGGAAAATGAACAAATATACTGCAAATTGATAATGGTTTGTGCAGGTAAAATTTGGTTGTAAAGAAATTGATGCCCAATTGGAGATCCAATTAGGCTTAGAGTAAAAACAGGAAAGAGCATATAGAAGTAAATAGAGGGAGTAAAATAATTAAATCATAGAAAGACATAAAGGGCGTATCTGTTTTATTATCTATTTCCTGTCTAAAATGCTTCAAACCAGCTTGTTGCTAACTCTCCAATCAGCAGTGGGACTCTAGCGACCCTAAGACACTTCTGGTTATGAATAAACAATGCACTTTAGTCTTCTTCAGTTATAGGCAAAGGCTGAGAATGGTTCAATTTGCTGCATATATTGAAATAATAACCATAAAGATCTGCAACCATATTTACATAGATAGAAGAATAACTGTCAGAACGACCACTACCAAATGCAGTTGGCTGAGATCCAGGTATCCAGAATCTTGCTGAGCATATCTTTCACTCATCGCAATGAACTCCATAAATGAGCTATGCATTCTCAACAACATAATATACATCATAGCTATACAACAGCTTCTTCCTTCATAAGGGTACTGAACCATGCTTGCTTGCAAAAAGTCTTACTTATGGGAACCTGGATTATCTTGGACTTTCTTTCTAGCTCCTCCACATGTCATTCACCCCTTATCAGATCTTTGGCTCTGTCACTGCCAGTCTAGTTCTCTCAGTTGTCACAACCAACTCACCATGGCCGACTCACCACAGCCAACTTGCTATGGCCACATCACTGTGAGACAACTCACCATGGACAACTCACTGCAAGACAAGAGTTACGTTAATATCAAAGAAATGGTGGAATAGAATCATTAAAGAAATGATGCAAAAGGAGGGACAAAATGAAATGTGAATGACAAAAATTAAAATATTTTTTTTAAATTTATTTTATTTTATACCGCCCTGAGTCCTTCGGGAGAAGGGCGGTATAAAAATTAAATTAAATAAATAAAATAAATAAATAAATAATTCAATTAAATTGTTAAATTGTCTGGTGCCAAGTTGTCCCAAAGCAACTTGGTCATGGGAAATTGTTTTGCAGCAAGTTGGCTATGGTAAGTTGGCTGTGGCAAGTTGACTGTGGTAAATTGGCCACAGTGAGTTGTCCCATTCCAGTCATGGACTGGGCATCCCTTATTGTCTTTGTCTCAATCCTCTATCCAGAAGATACACTGAGTGATTCTCTTTCCCATTAGTCCACTTCCCTTGAACACAAGCTACAGGCAGTCCCAACAGGAAGATGTATCATTTTCTATTTTCTCCTATTATCTTTTACTCAGCATAATGTATTTTTCACCTTTGAAACTTGACTCCTTTATTATTCAAAGATAATCTTTCTGTGTCTTTTTTATCTCTGTTGGTTACCTCACCACGTTAATCACTTCCTTTCTTATTCCTAGCCTTTCTTCACTTTCTTGGGTAAAGTCTGTTTGTGTCAGGTAGAGTTTCTAAATCTGCTCTTGCTCCAAGTCCATATATTGTCAGCAACAACTCCGCATCTTTTATATCTTTTCCAGATTTTAAGTTTCATTTCTTTGAACCGTTTAAGAAAATCCTCAATTCCTTTCAATCTCTGTTTTGTCTGCCAAGAAGCCCCTTATCTCATCCTATTATATAATTACCTTCTTTTCCCCATATACATTCACATCAATACTTGGATTCCTGCTAATTCAAACCCTATGTACCTACATTATGTCCTTACTTCTTGAGGTAAATCCTTACAAGTTTGCTTCAGGTTTATTCATTTCCCCAACTTTCCTGTAACTCCCTGGTTTATACTTCAAATAGTGATTGGGATTTGATGTAAGATTTATGTCTAAACAATCTTGTTACATATCAGACATTAGTTGAGGAGCAGTAGGATTGTACTGTAATGTAGAATAGCTGTCAAAAGTAAAAATGTTACATTATTACACTGTGTGTCAGTTTTAGAAAATGTTAAAAATACTTCTGAGAGCATACCGTATTTTCCGGCGTATAAGATGACTTTTTAACCCATGAAAATCTTCTCAAAAGTCGGGGGTCATCTTATACTCCCAGTCATCTTATACACCAGAAAATACGGTACATAAATCAATCGAGCACCCCCATTCTTGCAAAGCAATTTCAAGTCTCCTTAGTCCAGTCCTCCCTCCAACGTGACCCTCCCTTCCCACCCCCAAGAGCCTCTAAGCCCCTTCCCCTCCCCCTTGTAAATGCCAGACCCCGGGAGCGGCAGGAAGCCCCTCCCCCTCACCCAAGCAGCGTCTGAGCATAAGCCAGGGCTTTTTGTCTCATAGAACGCTCAGAACGGAGTTCCAGCACCTTTTTTGGATGGAACCTTGTAGGGTAGGCAAAGTGGGTTGTATGACATGTGCGAGATCCAGCACCTTTTTCTTTTACAAAAAAAGCACTGGCATAAGCAGAGTGCGCCCTGCTACCCACTATCTCTCCCGGCAGCCCGGACAGCAGTACTTGGCAGCCTGGCGCCCCTCTCGCCCACAGACCATGCAGCGGCCCTCGCCAGCCGGCCTCGGCATGGCCACCCCAAGCCCGGCTCTCCAGCGCATGTTCCGGACCCGCCTGGCTGACCGCCTCCTGGGCAGGGCTTGGCTCCAGACGCGGCGGCTGCTCCATCTGCAAATGCACTCTCAAAGCCAGATTGCGCTCGGCCATGCAGGCTGCCGAAAGGCAGGGACTCGGAGTTCCCACGGTGGTTGCGGCTTCTGGCGTGCCGTTTGCAGAGTCTGACCTGGAAGAGCGCGTTGTGTGAACGCAGCTCTTGCGTGTATTCCAAAGGGTGGGTGGAAGGAAAAGCCCCTTTGGGCTTCAAAAGGGCGGCTTTGCACCATCTGCATCAGACGGGGCTGAATCAGGCTTCTGTTGCAGCCAGATTTAGCCGGAGGATAAAACATACAAAAAACAGTTACTGGAATTGGGTATGACTAGTCAAGGGGTAGGCAACCTTGGTTCTTTTATGGATCGTGGACTTCAATTCCCAGAATTCCTGAGCCAGCCAGGAATTCTGGGAGTTGAAGTCCACATAGCTGTGTTCCAATATCTCAGGGGCTGCCCCAAAGAAGAGGGAGTCAAGCTATTCTCCAAAGCACCACAAGGCTGGACAAGAAGCAACGGATGGAAACTAACCAAAGAGAAAAGCAACCTGGAACTAAGGAGAAACTTCCTGACAGTGATGACAATTAACCAGTGGAACAACCTGCCTCCAGAAGTGGTGAATGCTGCAGCACTGGAAGTTTTTAAGAAGAGACTGGAGAGTCATTTATCTGAAATGGTATAGGGTTTCTGGCGTATAAGACAACTTTTTAACCCATGAAAATCTTCTCAAAAGTAGGGGGTCATCTTATACGCCCAGTCGTCTTATACACCATAAAATATGGTAATTTTATTTTTATTTTACTTGTTTGTTTTTTGGAACTGAGACTGAAACATATATCTTTTTAATTCAATAATTGGCAAAGTAAAAAGTGGATGTTTGATATACAGAAGGAAATGGTTGAATACTGAATGAGAAGGAAACATGTCTTTATATTGTTTTCTAGATAGTTTTACATGAATTTAATAGAAAAACATAGTGTTTATCTTTGTGGTGCCACACATAAGTTTATTGGGACAAGATATCTGATAAAACTGTCCCAAGATTGCATAGACAGGTTGCTCCATAATGTCATCATTTTACAGCACCAGCAATATATTCCTTGTGGGTTTGTATTTCTTTAACATCATCTTTCAATAATTCTTTTCACAATGAAGCTAATTACATTCCTAGCTTTAAGCAGTGGTTAAATGTGAACATTTCTGAAGATTTTTGACCTATGTATCATTTGCTTTTTGAAGACTTAAAAATATTTAATGTATGAGTCCAATCCTGGAATGGTTCCATTAAGCAGACACATGTCATAAAAATCAATTATATTTTATTATTTGGGTAACATTTTAAATAATAATAATAATAATAATAATAATAATAATAATAATAATAATAATAATAATAATAATAATAATAATAATAATAATAATAATAATAATAATATGGTTTCTTGTGAAGCTGAGCCCTTGGTACAATATCAAACAGATATATTATCCAATGAAAGTGGAAAAGAAGGTAGTGTGTGTATGGTGTGTGTGTGTATGTTTGTACATACACTGAATTTATCATAATGTTTAAGTTGCTGAGATTTCTACAAAGAATTTCTAAACAGTATATTTAAATAGATGAACTCGAAGGTTCCTGGGCTAGCCGGTTAACCCCGGTGGATCCCAGTGGAGCCCAGCGGTCCCTTGAAAGATCTATGCTTTCCGTGGCACCAGTTGTGACTTTGGTCGGTGCCATTGGATTTTTGGACCTAAAAGAATTAGACTTAGCTGATTATAATCTGGAAGGCCCCAATGACTGCAGAACTGGCCATGATCAATCTTCTGGAAAGGCAGAGCAACGGAGGACTCGGCTATTTAGTAGTGCAGACTTTGATGGTGTAATACGATGGATTATGACACTATCACATCTCTGCCTTCGGACTGTTGCTTATTGTCATCCACATATCGTCCCCAAAGGATTCAGAGTTCCCTGGGTACTAGCCACCGTGAGAGGGTGGCTTGAACTTACATCTGCCGCCCCTAGAGGTGAGAGCTCTAGGGGACATGCTGTACCCAGGATGGGTGTTTCGGACCATTCCCCCAGGAATAGGCTTTCCGACTGTCGTGAGAGGACGGTGGTTGGCCTGTCCTGGGGTGGCACCCAGCTGAGTGGCAGTGGCTGGGTGGAAGCTCGGGACACCTATTTGTTCTCTGTTTGGACCCTCCTTAATTAATTGACTATGGACTGCCTGTATCTGGACTGCTCTTATGCCTTGTTTTAGGTACTCCTCTACGGACTTGCTCGCCCTCAGGGGTGCTCCCCCTTCCTGGGAGTACAATCTCGAGGAAGGGCCCATTTATTGGGATCCTGAGAGAGGCTGGGCACGGGTACGGGCCTCCGACGTAAACCTAACAAGAGGTCCCTGGTTTGTTTTCTGTCGAAATTTTTTCGGGGGCTAGGGAGGAGGGAGGGTTCTTCTTTTGGTTGTTTGGACGAGGGGGGCAGTCCAACAACCTCTGTTCAGGCCAGTGCCGAGGCGGATCGCGGGGGGGAGGAGCGGGGGTCGGTCGCTTCTGGGGCTCCAGGGCCAGTCGTGGGACTACCCATTCCCACGACGATAGGGAATGGCAGCAGGTGTAGGAACAGAGGGCCGTATCGATCTCAGGGAAGGCCTCTCCGCTGCTTACAAGCGGTGAGGCACTCCGACCCTCTGGTTCCGCCCCGAGGTCCCGGGAGTGAGGATGTGCAGCCTCCTGAGCTCCGGCTGGTGTACTTGAATGCCAGGTTGGTCGTTAACAAAGCTCCTCTCGTCCGTGACTTGGTCGAGGGTGAGCAGGCGGACCTGGCTTGCATCACGGAGACTTGGTTGGGCCCAGAGGGCGGCATTCCTCTGGTTGATCTTTGCCCACCAGGTTTCCGGGTGCTGCACCGGCCTCGGGCTCAGGGTAGGGGTGGGGGAGTGGCTGTTGTTATGAGGGAGACCTTGTGTCCACGGGAGGCCACCGTTCCCCAGATAGTCGGGTGTGAGTCTCTCTTTTTGAGATGCGGCCCTGGTGCGCAGTTGGGCTTGCTGCTGGTGTACCTTTCGCCTAGTCACGCAGCAGCAGCCCTGCCTGAGCTTCTCGATGTCCTCTCTGGGTTGGTGATTGAGTTCCCGAAACTTATAGTTTTGGGGGACTTCAATCTACCATCTCTGGGAGGATCATCCGAGTTGGCTCGGGAGTTCATGGCTTCCATGACGGCCATGGACCTGACGCAAGTAATTTTGGGACCGACTCATGAGGGAGGCCACACCCTTGACTTAGTTTTTTTATCTGGACGGTGGTTAGATGATCTTGGTGGGGGCTCCCCAATTGTTATGCCCCTGTCATGGACCGATCATCATCTCCTGCGGCTGGTCTTCCGTTTTGCCACCCCCCGCCGTGGGTGTGTGGAACCTATTAAATGGTACCGCCCCAGATGCTTAATGGATCCCCAGTGGTTCCAGGCGGCGCTGGGGTCCCCACCTGCCTCCCTTGCTCACAGCTCGGCAGATACCTTAGTGGAAGCCTGGGAAAGGGCAGCCACTGAGGCTCTTGACCGAGTTGTACCCCTGCGGCCCCTGACCCGGTGCAGATCCCATCGAGCCCCATGGTTTTCCGTGGAGCTCCGGGAGATGAAGCGTCGGAGACGGGGCCTAGAGAGCGGTTGGAGATCCAGCCGATCCGAATCCGATCGATTGCGACTAAGAACCTATACTAGGTCTTATCTCGCTGCGATAAGGGAGGCGAGGTCTAACCACTTCGCCGCCCTTATCGCGTCCGCAGATAATCGCCCGGCCGCCCTGTTTAGGGTGACTCGCTCCCTCCTGAATCAGGAGGTGAGGGAGGATCCCTTGCAGGGTCGTGCCGAGGAGTTTAACCAGCATCTGTCGGACAAAATCGCTCGGATTCGGACCGGTCTGGACTCTGACTGGGCAGAGTCTTTCGAGCAGGACACGGGTGGTCTTGTCGATATCACCTGGGAGGAGTTTGACTCTGTGACTCCGGAGGAAGTGGACAGGATCATGGGGAGGCTGAGCACCACCACATGTTTATTGGACCCGTGCCCTTCCTGGCTGGTTTATGCAGCCCGGGAGAGGACACGTAGCTGGTTCCAGGCAGTTATATCGGCCTCTTTGAGTGAGGGTAGCTTCCCCGCCGTCTTGAAAGAGGCGGTGGTGAGGCCTCTCCTCAAGAAGCCTGCCTTGGACCCAGCTATACTGAACAACTTTCGTCCTGTCTCCAACCTTCGCTTTCTTGCGAAGGTTGTTGAGAGTGTGGTGGCACATCAGCTCCCTCTGGTCCTGGATGAAGCGGATTATCTAGACCCGTGCCAATCGGGTTTCAGGCCCGGGTACAGCACGGAGACGGCATTGGTCGCGCTGGTGAATGATCTCTGGAGGGCTCGGGACAGGGGGCATTCCTCTGTTCTGGTCCTATTAGACCTCTCAGCGGCTTTCGATACCATCGACCATGGTATCTTGCTGCGGCGTCTCCGGGGGTTGGGAGTGGGAGGCACGGTTTTGCAGTGGTTCTCCTCCTATCTCCGGGGACGCTCGCAGTCGGTGTTGGCAGGAGGGCAGAGGTCGACCGCGAGGTCTCTCATTTGTGGAGTTCCTCAGGGGTCGGTCCTCTCGCCTCTCCTGTTCAACATCTATATGAAACCGCTGGGTGAGATCATTCGTGGTTTTGGAGTTGGGTATCATCAGTATGCTGATGATACCCAGATTTTCTTTTCGACCCCAAACCACCCCAGTGATGCCCTCACCGTGATGTCCCGTTTCCTGGAGGCGGTTCGGGTCTGGATGGGGAGGAACAGACTTCAACTCAACCCCGACAAGACCGAGTGGCTTTGCATACCTTCATCCCGGGTTTATTCGGACATTCCACCTCTCGTTATGGGGGGCGAATTATTACCCCCCGTAGATAGGGCTCGCAACTTGGGAGTCCTCCTAGATTCACGGCTCACCCTGGAAGACCATATAGGAGCTGTGACTAGGGGGGCTTTCGCCCAGGTTCGCCTGGTGCGCCAGTTGCGGCCCTATCTAAGCCGGGATGATCTATGCACGGTCACTCACGCGCTCGTGACCTCACGACTAGACTACTGCAACGCTCTCTACATGGGGCTGCCCTTGAGGACCACCCGGAAGCTCCAACTGGCACAGAATGCAGCCGTGAGAGTTGTGTTGGGAGTTTCCCGATACTCCCATGTCACACCTCTGCTCCGTGAGCTGCATTGGCTGCCAGTTGTCTTCCGGGTGAGATTCAATGTACTAGTTATGGTATTTAAAGCCCTACATGGCAGGGGGCCGGAGTACCTTAGGGAACACCTGCTGCCGGCATCAACTTCCCTTCGCCCTGTGCGTTCCCACAGAGAGGGACTCCTCAGGGTGCCACCGGTCAGAGAATGTAGACTGGTGGCCCCCAGGGGGAGATCTTTCTCTGTGGGCGCTCCGGAGCTATGGAACCAGTTACCGGTTGAGCTCCGGACGGCGCCGGATCTTCGCTCCTTTCGCCGCGATCTGAAAACATACCTGTTCGAACAAGCCGGCCTGGCCTGAGGGTGGGATTGCTGGGTTTTTTTATTATCATTTTATTGGGGGTTTTATTAATGTATTTATTGTTTTTTATGGGCATGTATTTAATAACTTTTTAATTTTTGTAACTTTATGTTTTATTCTTGCCCTGTACACCGCCCTGAGTCCTTCGGGAGAAGGGCAGTATAGAAATATTAATAAAATTAAATTAAATTAAATTAAATTAAATTAAAAATTAAATTATTTACATTTTCAATCTAATGCCTCCTTAAGTAACACCAGCTGCCTGCAATTAGTGCAGGTTCGCATCCCACCAGGCTCAAGGTTGACTCAGCCTTCCATCCTTCCGAGGGTAGCTAAAATGAGGACCCAGATTGTTGGGGGCAATAAGCTGACTTTCTAATAATGCCGCTTGGGGTGTGTGTGAAAGCCCTAATAAACAGGCATATACATAGAATGAAGGCTACTGCTAAGCTTGTAAGCCGCCCTGAGTCTTCGGAGAAGGGCGGGATATAAATGGAATTAAAATAAAAGAATAAAAATATGAACATGTGCACACACAGGAAAGAGAAAGAGTATTTTAGACATTCAAGAATATAATATTTTCAAGAGTAAAGAACCTTTTATTATTAATTTACAATCCAGCAATTCATTAAGGTTATAGTTTGCAAAATGATGCCTCCTTTTATAATTCCTTTATCACCGATGGCCCCTTGAAAACCTTCATGTTTCTAAGGCCTGTTACATCATATTTAATAAGCCAGCAACATCTCCTCCTCCTTGAAATGCACCACTCTTTTTTACTATCTACATACTTGGAACTATGTCATGCCTTTCATGCCATCTCTTCTTCCTCTTTGTAAAGAGCTATTGTAATTCTTGAGCTACATTGGAGGATTGGGAAAACTGTGACTTTCCAGATGTTGCTGAATCCAGCTGGCATGGTAAATGGTAATTCATGGTGATAGTTGCAATATAGTGATCTCTGCATAACACAATGTCCTCATCTACATTTTGCTGTAACTAAGAAGGTAACTGAGTTTGAGAGCATATTATAGAAACAATTGTTTATTACCTCCTTGTCTATCCTGGCTCCGTTTCCTGCATGCTTCTTCATTATTTTGCCTGTTTAAAATTTTAGGTTGCAAATCCCTTGAGGCAAGAACCTGTCTTGTATACTGAAGTACCTTGCATATTGACAGTGATATACAGGTGATGTATAATAATAAATAAAATATGTATGTAAGCTATAGATACAAATATCAGCATAATATATGCAATAACCATGAGTCCAAAGTACATCATATTACAGCAGGCCAAGTTTTTAATAGCCCAGTGGCATTAGTGCATATACATTTAAGAACAATGTGCATGGCGAAGAAGCTAATTAACATGAAACCCTAATTAGTCCCTCAATATTTAGCAGTGAAGCATCAGCAGCTGTCTTAGATGCCATATGCTAATTAGCATTCCTAACTTCAGAAATAATTGTCTTCATTGCTCTGTGTCATCATACTTCTTTTAATTGCACTTTGGAGAGCATTGGCTATAAATGGTATCAACTATTACATTGCATTGCTTGAGGTTTAATGAGCAATTTAACTGCAACTTAAAGGCAACAGATCCACCAACACTGCCAAATTCTAAGGCAGTATATTTTAGAGTAATGGATCTAGAAAATCAGTATGGAGGCATTCCAACAGATCAACTTTGGGCAAAATGTTGCAAGCTTGCAAGGCATGCACTGAGTATATTTTTCCTTCTTGTGAATGTGAATTATTCCATTTGCACCATGGACAAGGAGAAAGAAAGCTTACTCATTTTTATTTTGCTTGGAGCTATGTGCATTATCTAGTTTCACCTAATGAGTGATCCATCCATTGAAACAAGCAACTGTGCCAATTATTTCTATCTATAAAAAGAAGTCAGTGTTGAAAATGTAATATTGGGCAAGGAAATCAACCATTTCACTGCTCTGTTCTCTTTTGAACTCCAGGTGTTATGCAGGTACATATAAAACTAGATGAAGATTACAGTGACTGAAGTTCAGCTCATCTGTAGGATAATTGGCAGGGGAGAACTACCAACTGTAAATGACTATATTTCTCTGTTGTTCTTGACATCACTCTCTCTCACTTCTCCTTAGATGTCAGGAATTAAACAGCGTTTTATTACCCAACTACCACATTTTGTAACTAATTTTTGAGCAATTTTTTAAACTAGATTTTATGAAGTGCTTCACAGGTGAATGGATAGTATTTTTAAAGTAGATTTTGTATTTATGATTGTGATCAACTGAAGTGTAATGGTTGGACAACGTTTGCTGTAAATGTGAACTATGCATATGATAATGGAAAACTTTCTTTCCAGACATGCAAGTTACAAACTTTTGATTTCTGGTAAAAAAAAAATTTGCAGTGTCTAAATCAGGGGTTCCCAACCAGGGGTGCTTGCACCCCATGGGGGTGTGAGATGATATTCCAGGGGGTGTGAAACCTTGGGTTTTCAAAATTATAGTGTATGTGCATAATTTGTTGCCCTTGTTTCAAACTTTTGTAAGAGGTGTGAGAATATGTCAGAAGCATTCTAGGGGTGTGGAGTATAGAAAAGGTTGGGAACCACTGGTCTAAATGTTTTAAATGATTTATCTAAGGCTCTTTAGACTTGACTATGATTTAAATTTATATATTTATTCATTCATTATATTTATACAATCAAGTGACCCTGGGCAGCATACAACAAAGATAAAAATAGTATACACAGATTATTTTTAATTTTTAAAACTTTATGTAAGTCATAAAACTAAAACTGATTTTAAAAAAATCAAACAAAGAGCATGTAATTCCACTGAAGAGAGTGGTAACTAAAACAGCTTGTGGAGCGTAGATTTATTCTTCTGGAAAAACACATAACTGCCTGCATTGCTAAATTCTGCATGAACTGAAGCTTCTGGATACTCTTTAAGGACAGCCCAACTAGAATAACATGTCAAAAGATTATTTATTGTAATCCAGCATAGAGATTCACAGAAAACAACAATGGCACAAATCTGTTCAAATCTATAGAATTAGTGAGGTAACTTAATCCTATATTTCCTATAGTGAATTAATGCAATACAGTCAATAGAAACAGGGTGAGTAAAAGTATTTATTTTATGAATGCCTTTCACCTTCTTTTGTCATAGCATATAATTTTATAAGCAGATAACTATTTAGAATTCTTGCTCTGTCTATTTCAGTACCTTCTGATGAAGAATGGCTTAAAACCTCAGCTAAGTAAAATGTGTGGTAAAATGTGGAAGAAGGAACCTATATTTATCACCAAAAAATACATTTGGAGATGTGGGAATTGAGTAATAAAATAATAGCGAAAGCAAACAATATTAGAATTCATCACACTTGTAAAAAATGGTTTAAGAAAGTGAAAATTAGTACACAGTTCTGCTATATCAAGCATAAAAAATATTTTAGATGTATTACTACAGAGATGGTAGAACTCATATGATCAACAGGCAGGCCAGAATACAGACTTCAAACCCATTTACACACCCATACCCAAAAGTAATTTTATAGCATTTCACAAGACAGAGTTTTTCTCTATGTTGTTAAAGCTGGATTTTGAAAGTGTAGGTTAAATCTGCAAATGTAAAGACTTCTAGATTATAATTCTAAAGAACTGTCCCTCTGATCCAATTTACAAGTTTGCAATTCAGAAGAAGGTTAATATATCCCTGGCTGCACCTTGGCCCAGGGAAATTAATGTATTATGCCTATTCCCCAGCTTAATAAATCTAACTTTACATATTCTCCTGTTATCAAGAAACAAAGCTTATTTACAGGTACTTTGCTGACCTGCAAGATATGTGCCATGTTTATATTTCTGCAGAAGAGGACTCCAACTATAATTGCTATAATTGCTATTGCTAAGCACATTGATTTGTGCTTTAAATTGTAAGCCACCCTGAGTCTTCGGAGAAGGGCGGGATATAAATGGGATTTTAAAAAAAAATTCTACCAGTTTAGCATTTTCCTTGTTACCCATCAATATTTTGCCTTACTGTTGTTTTGAAAGATCTTGAAGACCTTGCTCTTCATCCAGGCATCTGGCTAGGATAACTGAAATGCCTTTTAGATTGTGTTGTGTTACTTTTCTTTTTTCCTATCCAATTTCACCATGTTTGCTACCTTCAGTGTTTATTTTTTCTGGTTTTCTTTTTTTTAAATGTTTTAATGATTTATAAAGCTGTAGTTGCCAGGAGTTGAGAGGAATGAACTATGCATTTAAAAATTATTATTATTATAATTGGTTCCACAGTCAACCTAATGTTTATTCTAGATTTGACATTTTGATCCACCTTGTGAGTCCTTCCCAAGGACCTGGGGTAGGCAGATGTTGTTCTTTGTTGAAATTAAAGGTATCACTCCATGATGTAACCTGTTCCATGTAAAGCTGCCTTTTTCAATTTGATTAATGGTGATTTTCAAAAGGCAGCTTTATTTGGAACAGCTTATACAAAAATGTGAAATTACAGTTGCCAGCTCTTTAGTTGGGGTTGGTCTTCATATGCATTGAGTACTTTCCAAAATGTTGTAATGTATTGGCATATGATATGTGCAGATCCAAGCAGTGAGGTTTCTTACAACTGACAGATGGAAATTTTGTCAATGTGCAGATTTTCTAAGTGTCATTCAATATTTTTGTTATGACATCCGGCATGCTGATAAACACTGGGACCACCACAGCTGGTTTATGCACTAAAACTTCCATTTTGATTTTCAGATCTTGATACTTTCTGTCTTCTCCAATTCTTTGTCTTCTATTCTACTATCCCCTGATGTTCCCATATCGATTATTCACATTTTCTTAACAGAATAACAGAGTTGAAAGGACCTTGGAGGTCTTCTACTCCAACCCTCTGCCCAAGCAAGAGAGCCGATATCATTCCAGACAAGTGGCTGTCCAGTCTCTTCTTAAAAGCCTCTAGCAATGGAGCACTCCAACTTCTGAAGGTAAGCTGTTCCACTGGTTAATTGATCTCACTGTTGGGAAATTTCTCTTTGGTTCTAGGTTGCTTCTTTTCTTGATTAGTTTCCATCCACTGTTTCTTGTCTTGCCTTCTGGTGATTAGGAAAATAGGTCGACTTAATTATTTTGTATTCAGAAATTTCATAATATTTTATATAAGCTTTTTAATAATTATTTTTTCTTTATGTACATATGTTAATTTTTCAACCAGCGTGCAGTCTGGGTTCAAAAGTGCTAATACATAATTAAATCCTACTCTTTGGTTCTCTCTGCTAGCCATTTGTAGAATAATTTCCAGCTTTGGTAGTATTCTGTTTCTTCTTTATCTTTCAATCTCAGTCTGTCCATCTCAGCACATTCCAGTATTTTTTTAATTACTTTTTCCTCTGGTGGTATTCCTTCATTTTTCCAGTATTGCGCAAAGATTGTTCTTGCTGCTGTTGTAATATGTAGAACCAAATATAAACTTTGCTTATTAATCTTTTCTGGTATTATACCTAATAGAAAAAATTCAGGATTAAATACTACATGTTGTCCCAATATTTTTTCTAACCAAGCATGTATTTTTTTTCCAATAAGCCTTTGCTTTATCACATGTCCACCATATATGATAGTATGTGCCTGAATTATGTTTACATTTCCAACATCTATCTGACATGTTTGCTAATCTTGCAATAAAATAAAAAGAAATTTCATAATATTTTAACCTGCTCATTTTTTCAACTTTATCTTTCCACCCAATTTTTCATGATAAATGGCACATGATAAATTTTACAAATGCTCCAGCGAATCATTTTGGCAAATGTGTTATGTTGTTGTTTATAATCAGTTTGTGCAATCTTATAGCACAAGCTGAGTATAGGATCTATTGTTTCTTCTGCTTTTTTGCAGCATCTGCACTTTGAATAATTTAACAAGTTTTCAGTTCTAGTCTTGATTGCATTAGTCCAAAGAGTTTGCTCTTGTGCAGCCAAAATCAAGCCTTCAGTTTCTTTTCTTAATGCTCTAGTTGCAAGCCATTGCCTGGTTTTTTCTTTATCTATTTTTTCCTTGATCTCTTGCAGAAATTGTATGTAATGCTTTTTCTTTCCAGCATTCTGTTTAGTGTTTTTTTTTATATTATTTCAATACTCATGTTTGTTTATGTCAGAATAGGATTAGCCAAACCTTGTTTGGTCACTTCCCAAACTATGGTTCGAGCTGAGGTGGGGTTTTTTTTTAATATTGGCTTAGAACATTTTTCTATAGTCTATGAACAAATGCAAAAATGAGGAAAATACAAAATCATTAATACAATGAAACAGGTGTTGCAATTTAGTAATGTATTCACTGATAAACTGTGAATTGCTGCACGTATACAAATTTATTTCTGAACTCACTCATGCTTTACTTAAAGATACAGTATAAATATGTTTGCACAGTAAGGATCTATGTTTACTAGCATCTTGATATTCACGTAGTAGCAAGTCTACAACCAAATCTTGGCTGAAGTGCATCTGGTGTTAGTTTTAATATCCAGGTACTCTGCAGTTGGAAGTAATGGTTCCAAAGCTTTATCATGATAAATAAAGGCTCCCCTCAAAGGCAAAAAAAGTATTATTTATTTAAAGCTCAAGACAATTTTTTTCCAGGTGTTTAAACTCTGGGCTAACAAGGTGATTTATGCATTTGCACCATAGTTTATTTCTTAACAGAAACCTAACACAATTATTGCTAGCAGGGGGAGTGGCTGCTTTTAGTTTCCATTACTAGCCCTGGGGCTTGCTGATAAAACTGTTAACTATAAGCATTTTATCTTCTCTCTTTAGCTATCAAGCTTTCACAATAGGAGACAATATATTGTTTTGGCTGCAGATTTAGATGAGTCAATCTCTCATTTTATATTGGAACACTTCCATTTCTTTTCTTCCTCCACCACCTTGATTGTGCCTTCTTTCATCTGTCATAATGATCAATTTGTCTTGGTTTTAAAACAACAGTGCATTTTTCTTCGGTTCTGATCCTGTTCTAAAAAGATTGTGAAGAATAGCAATAACAATATTTCCCTTTGAGAGTAAAAAAAAAAACCTTGAGCTCTCAGATTCCTTTACACATACATACATACGTACGTACATGTGTGTGTGTGTGTGTGTGTGTGTGTGTGTGTGTGTGTGTGTAGGAAAAATCTTTTCCAAAGCACTTAATTATTGATCCTTAAGATCAATACCCAAGTGATGAGCACAGGGGAGATCTCAGGTCTCCATAAGAGAAAAGAAATACACTGGGAAAGGTACCACATCACTCTCTTGGGTCCACCAGGAACATTGTAATGACACTGAATCTGCAAGGAAAAGATGATATCACAGTGTAGAATAACCATGCAAACTTTTTAATTCTAATTAATACATGGAAAATTTACATCCCTGTGATCATTTGCCTGCCATTCTAAAGCCCTCTTTTTAGAAACTGAGAGCCAGTTTGTTGTAGTGGTTACAGGCATCAGGCTAGAAATCAGAAGATAGTTCTTGTCCTGTGTTAGGCATGAAGACAAATTAGAGGATTTAGTTCAGCTACTCTTTCTCAGCAAGAAGGTAAAGGCAAGCCACTTCCAAAACTGTGACAAGAAAACTGAATGGAATTATCTGGCTCCAAGGCACAAAAGAAAAATTCTTTTATTACGAAAATTCTTTAATTCCACAACATATAGACAGATTTAACCATAGTTTTAATTGGGAAAATGTGACAATCCTAGTCCAGGCCAAATCCAAAAATGCCAGGGAATTTCTAGAAGCCTGGCATTCTTACAAATCAGCCATCAATGGGCACATAGACATTAACAACACCTATAGACTATGCAAAGGACACAATCAACCAGCCCACAAGAGAAAAAGACTCCAGCACTTCCCCACCAATAATCAGCACTCAGATCAGCATAGATTAGCTCCAAGGTCAATTGCAGACCAACAATCAAGTAAGCAACACCCCAATCAAAAAACTGCCAAAGAGGCATTGGTAAACAGCTCAACCAAAGAATCCCTAAGACCACCCCCATTCACACAGATAGCCAAGACACCAGAATACCAGAACTGACAGCAAACAACACTCCTTACTACCATAGCACTGATGATGTTACCTAGTCAGGGTAATGAAACTTCTGCAAGAAAACAAGTAAGCTCAGAGAGCACCAAGGATCTGTCATGTCAACCCTAGGCTATAACTATTCTCCTTCATTGGTAGAAAAGAAAAAGATGAACAAACACATTTTGTCTTAAATTTCCTTAAGTTGCTGGCCTCCCCATACTAAGTTAAAAAAAAAAAGTTGGCTAGTGACCAAAAATCAGGTTAAAGCACAGTTGTGCTCGTGTGAAAGTTTCTAAGCATGTTAAATAAAACATAAGCAGAAAGTGCCTGAAGACTTTTGTACTCAACATGTTGAAGGTAGATTTGACCCTTGTGTGTGTGTGTCTGTGCACACTCATGCATGCACACACTCTTGCGTATAACATAATTCCTGGACAGGGGTTAAATCAGGGTGATCACCTGAAGCTTTAAAGACTCATGTAGGTTCCTAAATTCATTTTGTGGCATGGTTTTTTTTAAACTTTGGGGAAGTGAGAAATGCACAAAATATACCATAAGCCCCAAAAGAGGCTTAATTTTGTTCTAAAATAAAAGAAAAAGAAAACTCAAACTTCTCATCTCTAAAGTACTGTAGTGGAAAACACTGAAAATCTTGATCCTGCCTTTGTTGTCTTGCCTTCTTTGCATCACTGTTCTGCCTGTATGGCTCTTGGCCTTTGAAACATATGGTAACAAATGTGTGTGTGTGTGTGTGTGTGAAGGTAAAGGTTCCCCCGCACATCTGTGCTAGTCGTTTCCAACTCTAGGGGCTGGTGCTCATCTCCGTTTCAAAGCCGAAGAGCCAGCGTTTGTCCTAGGACGTCTCCGTGGTCATGTGGCCAGCATGACTAGACGCCAAGGGCACATGGAACGCTGTTACCTTCCCACCATAGTGGTCCCTATTTTTCTACTTGCATTTTTACGTGCTTTCGAACTGCTAGGTTGGAAGAAGCTGGGACAAGTAACAGGTGCTCACTCTGTTACGTGGCACTCGGGATTTGACCCGCCAAACTGCTGACCTTCTGATTGACAAGCTCAGCGTCCTAACCCACTGAGCCACTGCGTCCCTGTGTGTGTGTGTGTGTACACACACACACACACACACACACACACACAAATGAAAAACTGGAGAAAACAGTACGATCTACTTTGGGGCCATTCATTCATTTTGGTGATGGTCAGTTGGCTATACAGTTTCATAATGGCAAATATCAACGGCAAGAGAGAGTATATAAAGGAAGTAAATGCACAACATGTTAATATTCTGACAGTGGTGATCATTTCAATCACTCTCCTGGGGAGGTTATAATTTATGTTCTTAATTAAAAACATCTCCTTTTGCTGCAGTCAAGAGCCCCAGGAGGAATCAAATGATGCTGCATTAAATGAATGCTTCACTCTGCCTGCTTAGTTTGCACACCTTGGATTCATAACAGCCTTCTAGTTCCTCCCAAATTAGTTTGAACAAAGCTCTTACAGTTCATCATTAGCCGCAGCTGCAGTTCTTTTCATTCTGGACCCATACAGAATTTTATTAATTTGTAAACAATATTTTCATACACAATGGTAGTGTAGTGACAAATTTGCTTTGCCCACTAATTTTTTCCCGACACAATAAAGGAAAAGTCGACTTGTTTGTGTTTACATTTCCATTTTTGCTATAGGATTTGTCTGCCTTCTGTGTCTGGGTAGTAATAATCCCATATTTGACAGTCTGTGAATTCCAATGTCACATGGCCATGAGAGTGAAGTTTTCTGTTTATGCTACAGCCCATTCCACTCTCATTAACTCTGAGCAAGCTGCTCCAACCTCTCCCCGCCCCAGCAGATTTTCAGTGCACATGATGACTGCAGGAGAACTTTCCTTCTCCTGGTTTCATCAGAAGGAAAGCATCACTGGTCTAACTCAATGGAGTTATTGGTATATCAACACTGTAGCCAGAATGTTCAAAGGTAATATGCATCCATTTTTTCTTTACGACTAGCATTTTATGCTTTTGTATGGCCATGCAACTGAGCCAGACTTTAGTCATTCCCTCTAAAAAAAAGTCTTGTGTTAAAAATGCCATTTGTTTGGACAAAACTACCTACCACTGACACTGAATACAAAATGATTTCACCATGTCTCTGCTTCTATATGCAGTACTTCCTTTGCCATGGCTTGATGCATCTAGCAAATCAACAGTAAACGCCAGTTCTTAGTCATCTTTGGAAAGTCAGGATTTTCTCGCAATTCCCTTATCATTCCTGAGATATCTGGAACATGCATTCCAGAGCATTTCTTCTGTGGTTATGTGTGTTTTCTATTAGGATGATTGCTGTGATGCTGCCTCCTAGGTGAGCCTAAACAAAAGAGCTAAAACAAAATTTTGGCCCCTTCAGGTCACCATCATATTTTCAGTAAAACACTTTAAAATTTACTGACTTGGATGCCAGAATAAAAGGATGGATTTTGGAATTCTCCAAATGTAATAACTGTATCTCAACTTTCTCTTTAAATCAGCATGATAGCTCATAGAAAGCAATGCTTTTCAAATCACCAAGATGTATACTCAGCCATATGGAGTAGGTTTGTTTTGGATGAGCAAACACATTTTCGATTTTTTTTTAATCAAAGAAAAGGAATAGCTTCTTGCTATTCTATGTATTACTGGAAATGTAGCACAAACCCAAAGTTGAAATGGAGAGATTGTTAACTGCCCAGTGTTCTCTGTATTCAACTATTACCTGTATGGGCTGAGTAATGCAGAACTTTCTGAATCTGCAGATTTTATATTTGCAAACACATATTCAACACCATGATTTAATTTGAAGATCATGAGGATAAAATGAAGAAGGTTGGGTTTGGCCTACTTAAAGACTTATTTCCAGATTAAAAGGATGGTAGGTGTGATAAAGCTATGATGGCCTTGAAATGGTTATTTTATTAATGTCTACTTCTGTCAATCCTCTCGAATCCAAGGCAAACCATTCAATATCACAGTAGTCCAAGTCTATGCCCCAACCACCAGTGCTGAAGAGGATGAAATTGACCAGTTCTATGAAGCCCTACAGCACCTTATAGAACTAACACCAAAAAATGATGTCCTTATCATCATGGGGGATTGGAATGCTAAAGTAGGAAGCCAAAAGATAACTGGAATAACAGGCAAGTTTGGCCTTGGAGTACAAAATGAAGCAGGGCACAGGCTGATAGAATTTTGTCAAGAGAATACGATGGTCATAGCAAACACTCTTTTCCAACAACCCAAGAGACGGCTCTACACATGGACATCACCAGACGGTCAACACAGAAATCAGATTGACTATATGCTCTGCAGCCAAAGATGGAGAAGCTCTATACAATCAGTAAAAACAAGATCAGGAGCTGACTGTGGCTCAGACCACGAGCTTCTCGTTGCAAAGTTTAGACTTAAACTGAAGAAAGTAGGGAAAAGCACTAGGCCAGTCAGGTATGAATTAAATCATATCCCTGTTGAATATACAGTAGAGGTGACAAATAGATTTAAGGAATTAGATCTGATAGACAGAGTGCCTAAAGAACTATGGACAGAGGTTCGCAACATTGTAGAACAGGTAGCAACCAAAACCATCCCAAAGAAAAAGAAATGCAAGAAAGCAAAATGACTGTCTGAGGAAGCTTTGCATATAGCTGAGGAAAGGAGGGAAGGGAAAGGCAAGGGAGAAAAAGAAAGATACGCCCAATTGAATGCAGAATTCCAGAGAATAGCTAGAAGAGATAAGAATGCCTTCTTAAAAGAACAGTGCAAAGAAATAGAAGAAAACAATAGAATAGGGAGGACCAGAGATCTTTTCAAGAAAATTGGAGAGTTGAAGGGAATGTTTAATGCAAAAATGGGCATGATAAAGGACCAAAATGGCAGGGACCTAACAGAGGCAGAAGAGATTAATAAGAGGTGGCAAAATTACACAGAAGACACTATACAAGAATGAGCTTAACGTCCCTGATAATCACAATGAGGTGGTCACTGACCTTGAGCCAGACATCCTAGAATGTGAAGTGAAGTGGGCCTTAGAAAAGCTGAGCAACAACAAAGCTAGTGAAGGTGACAGTATTCCAGCTGAGCTATTCAAAATCTTAAAAGATGATGCAGTAAAAGTGCTACACTCAATTTGCCAGCAAATTTGGAAAACTCAACAGTGGCCACAAAATTGGAAAAGATCAGTTTACATTCCAATTCCAAACAAAGGCAGTGCCAAAGAATGTTCAAACTATCGCACCATTGCACTCAATTCTCATGCTAGTAAAGTTATGCTTAAAATCCTACAAGCTAGACTCCAGCAGTATGTGGATCGAGAACTACCAGAAGTACAGGCAGGATTTCAAAGAGGCAGAGGAACTAGAGATCAAATTGCCAACATACGCTGGATCATGGAGAAAGCTAGAGAGTTCCAGAAAAACATCTACTTCTGCTTCATTGACTATGCTAAAGCCTTTGATTGTGTGGATCATAAGAAACTGTGGCAAGTTCTTAAAGAGATGGGCGTGCCAGATCATCTTATTTGTCTCTTGAGAAACCTATATGTGGGCCAAGAAGCAACAGTGAGAACTGGACACGGAACCACTGATTGGTTCAAAATTGGGAAAAGAGTCCAGCAAGGCTGTATACTGTCGCCCTGCCTATTTAACTTATATGCAGAGAACATCATGAGAAAGGCAGGGCTTGATGAATCAAAAGTTGGAATTAAGATTGCCGGAAGAAATATCAACAACCTAAGATATGCAGATGATGCCACTCTAATGGCAGAAAGTGAAGAAGAACTAAAGAGCCTCTTGTTGCGGGTGAAGAAGGAGAGTGCAAAACTTGGGTTGAAACTTAACATTAAGAAAACCAAGATCATGGCATCCGGTCCTCTCAATTCCTGGCAAATAGATGGGGAAGAAATGGAGGTAGTGACAGATTTTATTTTCCTGGGCTCCAAGATCACTGCAGATGGGGACTGTAGCCAAGAAATTAAAAGACGCTTGCTCCTGGGAAGGAAAGCCATGGCAAATCTAGACAGCACACTAAAAAGCAGAGACATCACCCTGTCAACAAAAGTGCGTATAGTCAAGGCTATGGTCTTCTCAGTCGCAATGTATGGCAGTGAAAGCTGGACCATAAGAAAGGCTGAGCGCCAAAGAATTGAGGCCTTTGAACTCTGGTGCTGGAGAAGACTCCTGCGAGTCCCTTGGACTGCAAGGCGATCAAACCGGTCAGTCCTAGAGGAGATCAACCCTGACTGCTATTTAGAAGGCCAGATCCTGAAGCTAAAACTCAAATACTTTGGCCACCTGATGAGAAGGAAGGACTCACTGGAGAAAAGCCTAATGCTGGGAAAGATTGAGGGCAATAGAAGAAGGGGATGACAGAGAATGAGGTGGCTGGATGGAGTCACTGAAGCAGTAGGCGTGAGCTTAAATGGACTCCAGAAGATGGTAGAGGACAGGAAGGCCTGGAGGAACATTGTCCATAGGGTCGTGATGGGTCAGACATGACTTCGCAGCTAACAACAACAACAACACTTCTCTCAAGATTGTTGTTTCATACTTACATAGTTGTTGTTTTTTTCCACAACCATGCTGCTTTATAAATTTTGAACTGGCATTTTTTTCTTTTTTACAGAAACTGAAATATCAGGAGACTAAGAAATGTTAGTTTAATGGAACAACAAATAAAACATGCCTTTAAGCTTCACACACCAAGAAAACAGAAAGAAAAATACAACTTCCAAAATGGAATCCATTTTGGTGCTACTAACTCATTGTATTTGAGGATACTCAGTTCCCCTCCCTTTAAACAAATACAGCCATCGTCCACAATAAATAAATAAATAAAGGTCACCTAAGGAAGCAGACAAGGATCTTAAATCAACTTTACCTACAATAAATCTCAGTTCCCCAAGTTAGAATTCAACATAGAATTGTGCTCCTTCTCTTGATTGCAAAGGAACAAATTGAAGGTAGAAAATAAATATAAGTCTAGGATTCATTACACCTGTCTAAAGTATTTGATTTAGAGAATGCATTAAACTGCCTATCACATTTTATTTTGAGATAATAAAACTGCACATCTTTTGTATTTATTACTAACAGCAGTACAAAACATCAAACGAGAAACAATTCGTGCAGTTGCTTCTACTATAGTTCTGATACTAAATATCAAAATGTTGACATTGAATAACATTTTGCCAAAAGAAAACGATGGGTTAATAGAAAAATATATTTCAGGGTTTTCACTGGGTCCCATTGTCTCTCAATAACTTGAATGATAAACAGGAAATCAGGCGAAAAAAATTAAAATGTTGCATTCTGGTTTAGCAATCAAAAGATCTTTGGATGCCCTGGTTTGCAATTTAAGGCTTTTAAATGCATATGATGCTATGGTTACCACAGAACAAATGCTGTTATCTTGAGAATAAGAAACAGAAAGTATTTGTAGTTTAAGCCAATTTAATAGATTAGTATGCTCCATAGCAGGGGCACTGAAGCAGGATAATTCCATTTTTTTTTACTGCTGATGGGATTGTAACTAAAAGCCCACCCATATGTAAAACTCTAAATTATTGGTTACCATGTAACTGGTTACATTTGTAATTCTTTTGCTCTGCTCCAGTGGGATAGATAGATCAAAAGCCCTGAAGACTACAAGTTCAGTGTGTCAATTAATAAAACTGAATCTTTCCCTATTAAAGGAAGTAGCATCTGTACTGAATCTTAACAAAAATGTAATCATTTTTAAATATTATTTTAATGAAAATAAGGGCATATCTGGATTTAAATATAGTATATATTGGCCAGCAGTCGCCAGGTAAATGTCTAGCACCAGAGATATAGTCTATTCCAGAGCTGTAATTTATCTCTGAGTATCCTTGCTCTCCAACTATATAGTTCATCCTATTTCATCTCTTGAACAGCCTTTTCTTTCACAGGAATCCTTTCAACCTGTCTAATGTTCTGCTAGCTCTAACTGGCATATCTGTAGTGAGAACAAATTGATGCATATATCTCTTTGTTGCACTGTGGGCCATTTTTTAAAAAAACTTGTGTTCTTCCATCTGAAAGCAATAGGGCTGGGATAAAAGATCTAGACCAAACAAAAATGTAGACATTGCCTCTATATGAACCTCTATATTGCCTCTACATGAACCTCTATATCCAAAAGATGCAGAGTGAGATTCTAAAATTGATGACAATCGATGGGCTGTACAAAAGCTATCAACTGAAACGTAGGCTAATTTAATTGCAGATCCACCTTCACTGTCACTGATGCTTGGTAAGAGGCCTTTATAATTCGAAGTCATCTCTCCCCAAAAGAACGTAGATATTTTAATATCAGAGCAGAAGTCCAAGATAGGTTTATCTCCAAATTCATATCTACCTTGCACAAATTCAGATAAACTTTGGATGACAGCCAAGGGGATTTTTGCTTTTTTTTATCGTTTGGTTACTTTGCTGTTCTCTTGTGACCATCCTAATTTTTGCAGTCCAGAACCTGTAGCCTAAGATGCTGGCATTTGTAGTACCAGTATACTACAAATCGCCTTGCCTATTTAACTTATATGCAGAGCACATCATGAGAAAGGCAGGGCTAGATGAATCAAAAGTTGGAATTAAGATTGCCGGAAGAAATATCAACAACCTAAGATACGCAGATGATACCACTCTAATGGCAGAAAGTGAAGAGGAACTAAAGAGCCTCTTGTTGCGAGTGAAGAAGGAGAGTGCAAAACTTGGGTTGAAACTAAACATTAAGAAAACCAAGATCATGGCATCTGGCCCTCTCAATTCCTGGCAAATAGATGGGGAAGAAATGGAGGTAGTGACAGATTTTATTTTCCTGGGCTCCAAGATCACTGCAGATGGGGACTGTAGCCAAGAAATTAAAAGACGCTTGCTCCTGGGAAGGAAAGCCATGGCAAATCTAGACAGCACACTAAAAAGCAGAGACATCACCCTGTCAACAAAAGTGCGTATAGTCAAGGCTATGGTCTTCTCAGTCGCAATGTATGGCAGTGAAAGCTGGACCATAAGAAAGGCTGAGCGCCAAAGAATTGAGGCCTTTGAACTCTGGTGCTGGAGAAGACTCCTGCGAGTCCCTTGGACTGCAAGGCGATCAAACCGGTCAGTCCTAGAGGAGATCAACCCTGACTGCTATTTAGAAGGCCAGATCCTGAAGCTAAAACTCAAATACTTTGGCCACCTGATGAGAAGGAAGGACTCACTGGAGAAAAGCCTAATGCTGGGAAAGATTGAGGGCAATAGAAGAAGGGGATGACAGAGAATGAGGTGGCTGGATGGAGTCACTGAAAGCAGTAGGCATGAGCTTAAATGGACTCCAGAAGATGGTAGAGGACAGGAAGGCCTGGAGGAACATTGTCCATAGGGTCACGATGGGTCGGACACGACTTCGCAACTAACAATAACAATACCACAAAAGTATACAGAAAAGGTATATTAGTGGGTACTGGAAATTTTCCTCCTTTCTGCCTTGGTATCATAGAATAAAATGTTATAAAGCAAAGAACCTTAAAAGTCATCAAGCCCAAATGCTTGTTCAGTGCCGGATCTGTTAAAACATTTGAGACAGATGCTTTATCCACACTGTCTTTGAAGATCTCCAATGAAAGTGACATGCTACTTCATGGATCAACCTATTCCACTGGTTGACAGAATCTATCAACAGGATAAGTAGTATCTAATCAACCTCTCTTTGGTTTTTTGCAGTGCCTTTGGACAATAAATCCACTGCCACCCCAGTGTGATAACCCTTTTGCTAACCAAAGACTATTATAATTTCTAAGCTAATTTTTCCCTTCTATACATTGGGTGCAGCTAGTTATATAATCATTTTATATGTCTTAATTTGCAGTTCCCACATCAACTTGGTAGGTTTCCTCTGAACGTACTCCAGTTTCTCAATGTCTTTTTTAGACGGCAGTGCCCAGACACAGATTCTGGATACAGATTTTAACTGTGGCACAATCAAGGTGAGACAGAGTAGAACAATTACTTCCTGTGAACACTTGTGCCCTTCATTGTGTTCTCCTCAGATGCAAGATTTTAGATTACTCTTTGTTAAAACTCATGCTGGCTTTTGTTAATTGTTACATTTGTGGTGCTAACAAATACACTGTTTAGTGATGCGCTCTAAAGACTTTATTCAGTATAGATGTCAAGTTGCCAGAACTGTGATTTCACCATAATTCTTTCCTTTTTAAAAACAGGAATACCAGCTGAGTGATCCTGGGCTAATCACTTTCTCTCTGTCCTAGGAAGGAAGCAATGGAAAACTCTTCTGAAAAACCTTGCCAAGAAACAGCAGGGACTCATCCAGGCAGTCTCTAGATGTGACTGAATGAAAGAAAAAAAGCCTTTTTTTTAGAATTTTAGAAGTTAAATTCTTCAGAACCTTGAAATGTAACTCATCTGCCCTGATATTTGAATTAATATAAATTAGCTGTTTTTTTCTTCTCCTGATCTATTCTGACTTGCAACTCCTTTCTTCTCTTGTGGCCCAGTGACACATAGCTACGGCTTTGTTCTTCTTCTAAAAAAGATGAATGTAATATAGAAGAATTCTGCCTTTCTTCATCACTCATTACCAATTCATATCTTTCTCCTCCTAAAGGAAGGAGAAAGGCCTCATTGCTTTTCCTTTTATTTCTGATGTGCCTGAACAGACTTTCTTGTTGCTTTGGCATTTTTCATAAGATTCTGCTCATTCTGCAACTTGGTCTATCGGATGAAACCTCCACAATCTTGGATGACTGCCTTGTACCCATTTCTTTTTCAGAATCTAAAAAATTCTGAACTCATACTAGTTTCTTTAGATGTCTTCCATTTTTTTCAGTGTTTGCAACTGCACTTTCCTATCTCATTTCACGGTATCTCATTCCATAGCCTATCTCAATAGTTTTCTCCTTTCTATTTGAAGCCATTAGATGTCACCTATATTCAGTCTTAGTTAATAAAAATGTCTCTTCAGACATCCAGTATACAGTCTGATTTTTCTTAATATGAAATCAAACCTATCATGATCATTTTCTCCCATTAGATCTATTCACTTTCAGCTCTTCAACCAATTTTTTCCCGTTAACAACACTTAAGTCCTTGTTCATTACTCCACTTCCTGACAGAAGGCTGCAGGACAGGAATTTATTGGACTTCCAACTCTTGGTTAAATTAGATTTTAACAGATATCAGGAGAACAGAAATCTCCCATTGCTTCTAATGCATCTTTAAAGTTTCAGCATTTGTCTCATTCCCCTCTGTCTGTCCAGATAGGTTATAATAAACTTCTACAATGATGTCACTTTTGTTTCTCTTTCCTATTAACTTACTCTCAACAGAACTTCCATTCTTCAGCTGGCCCCTTTTCTGTACAGGCATGTGCTTTCTTAACATACAGCAGAACATCACTTCTCTTTCTGTTGAACCTTCCTGGGCTTTGTTCCAGTCTGTGTGTCAGTCTACAATGTTTCAGCTGACATCATATTTGTTATCCTATATTAGGATTTCAAGTGTCCCTGCTTGTTTTTCCATTTTATGTGCATTGGCGAAGTTGTACTCCCCACTGGTCTTGCTGTTTAGTTTTCTACTAATCTCTACATCTCCATTTCCTCTCATGATTCCCTCTTTATTTATTGTAACGTATTGTCAATCCCAGTCATTTATCTCTCATTTCATTCCATCCTGATAAAATTGATAAGGTGTCTGCCAAACACATCCAGAGTCTTCATGAAATACTGCTCATTTCTTGCCAAGAGTTTTCCATCTACTATAGGTAGTACAGTCTGTGGTCAAGTAACCAAACCCTTCTTGGTGGTACCATGAACAGAGCTAGTTACTCATTTCCATAATCCCATTCTATCTTTTTTCCCATTGTTATCAACTGGAAGGACTGATAAAAGCTATCCTTTGGGATAGGATAGGATAGGATAGGATAGGATAGGATAGGATAGGATAGGATAGGATAGGATAGGATAGGATAGGATAGGATAGGATAGGAAAGGAAAGGATAGGGAAACATTGCTGTAGGTAGTTCTTGAATGCTACTTACTTACTTACTTACTTACTTACTTACTTACTTACTTACTTACTTCAACAACGGGCTGATAATGTGTTATAAAATCAACAAAATTCAGCCAACTGCCCCAAGTTGTCTACCTAGTTTTGTTCATCTACCTACCTACCTATGAAAAAGATCTGAAGAGAAACACTAGCTGGAAAATAAGCCTTTTCATTAACTGTCAAGACCCAATAGGACAAAACATGAATAGTGATCCATGCAGTGGTTGAAAAACATCTCATGCTTCCCACATGGTCAGTATGGAAGGAATTATACAGTGAACAATTACCAGTGCTTTCCTGGCATAATAGGTAAGATGCTGTAATAGGTAAGATGTTGCCTAGAAAAACTAGGTAGGGATTCTATGCTCTTCATATGGTATACTTGTAACCCAATTAATGTGATTTTATGTGGGCAGTGTTCCAGGAAAACTTGGAAAGTTTAATGGCTTATATTTCACATAACATATCTTACAATGCAATCAGGTTTGGACTTTTTTCAAGGAAATAAGTAGATGCTCATGAATCTCAGCTATAATATCAGTTCCATGCATTCCTACCTGTTTTTTAATGATGTGATAATGTATTTATTTTATTTTTTTATTTTAATTGCATTTATATCCCGCCCTTCTCCGAAGACTCAGGGCGGCTTACAAGCTTAGCAGTAGCCTTCATTCTATGTATATGCCTGCTTATTAGGGTTTTCACACACACCCCAGCGGCATTATTACAAAGTCAGCTTATTGCCCCCAACAATCTGGGTCCTCATTTTACCTACCTCGGAAGGATGGAAGGCTGAGTCAACCTTGAGCCTGGTGGGATGTGAACCTGCACTAATTGCAGGCAGCTGGTGTTATTTAAGGAGGCATTAGCCCACTGCTCCACCAAGGCTCTTGTAAAGAGTAAAAGCTATTAAAATGTTAGTAACTTTATTTTATTTTATTGATATGGAAATTTAGATGAGTAAAAGAACAACTAAATCTTAATTTATTTATTTGTTAAGAAAATAATAGTTCAAGTAGCTATTAGACAAGCTATAATAGTGGATTATTCACTAATTTTTATGATGTGCCATAAAATAAAATTTCTATAATAGCTATATCAGTATGTGCTTATTTGGCATTGCTTTGCTTTATAATACCATTAACGTACTACGTGCTAGATAGCTGAAGCACTACAACAGTAGTGCTTCAGATATCTTATTCATTATAGCTAAAATATCTTTAGTTGTGCATTGGCATTATACTTAATAATACCCTTAGAGAATATTGTGATTGGTCACTGTTAAAATTTGGGATGAATTGTGTAACATTATGTATGACCAAGTCTATTTAGTTAAAAATTCAAACTGAATTAAACAAGTTTTTGTAATAGCCATGATGCATATAAAAATTAGTTTATATACAGTCTTGTGATTTTATTTGACACTAACTGGTATAGCTGGTCCCAAAGTAAATTAGCTTAACAATTGTTCCATCTCCACTGTGTGCCTTGGAAATGATAGTTTTATGAAATAAAGTTTCTGCAAAAAATTTCATATCCCAAAGTGGTTTTTAAAGAGATTTCATGACAGCTAGTGTGGCATATAACAGATAGTAAAGGTAAAGGTTCCCCCGCACATGCGTGCTAGTTGTTTCCAACTCTAGGGGCCAGTGCTCATCTCTGTTTCCAAGCCGAAGAGCCAGCGCTTGTCCGAGGACGTCTCCGTGGTCACGTGGCCGGCATGACTAGACGCCAAAGGCGCACAGAACGCTGTTACCTTCCCACCATAGTGGTCCCTATTTTTCTACTTGCGTTTTTACGAGCTTTCAAACTGCTAGGTTGGCAGAAGCTGGGATGAGTAACAGGCGCTCACTCTGCTACGCGGCACTCGGGATTCGACCCGCCAAACTGCTGACCTTCTGATCGACAAGCTCAACTGAGCCACCGCGTCCCTTCATATAACTGATAATTCCTTATTTTTATTGAAAAATAAAGCCTTATTACTATTACAAGTATGGCTGCCATATCAGGGCTATCATTTCTAGTTCACTACTAGATGGCAGAAAAGAAATAGAGGAAATTCTAATTTTTCTCTCCCATCTAGTGGTCATTCAGATAGTTGTAGCTGAAATACGGTAGCTTAAGTACAAGGAAAGAGGTTATACTAATGCAATAAGTGTTTTTCCATCTAGATCAGTACTGACTATTTGACTACTAACATAATCTCCAAAGTATCACTTCCACTGTATTTTGTTTATGAAAATTTATGAAATCACTGAAATCAATATGATTCTCAGTGCTATATTAGTAAGACTTTTTCAGCTTTCCCCTAACCCTCCCCAGAGAGCTTAAGTTAGCTTTTCCTATTTCTTCTTTTTTTTTTTTTACAAAATGTTATTGATTTTTCCATTTTTAAAAAATCATAAGTGCTTAGCAAACAACGTGTTGTCTGGGTTCATTTTTTACTTAAAAATACATATTAAAATTATTCTGTGTCTTCTTTTTCTTTCTTCTTCACCTGGAGTTTTCTTAATCCCCTTTTTTCAGATGTTTCTTCACTTTCCAAACACTAAACAAATGCAGTTCTTACTGCTATTAATGCATACAACAGACATACAACATTAAGTAATGCTTTTTCATCATGTTTTCTAATATTATATCAACTAAAAGTAATTCCAATTTATATCATCTTTTCTATCCAGCTCATAACTCAGTTATAGTTTCAGTTAAGGTCACTTTATTAAGCCCATACCCTGTTTTCCCAACTCTTATTTCAATTTTGTTTTCCCTTCAGTATTCAAAATATCTTCATAGGCTATAATTCTCCAAATCGATTACCTTAAGGTGTATAAAAGCTTCCCTAATTAAAATTCACCCTGTTATTTTCATGTTTCCCATCTCATAGAAAAGTGTACCCTCCTAGTTATAAATCATATCTTTCTAAATATAATGATTTTTTAGTATTTAAGCATTATCTGTTTCTTTCAGCCATATTCAAACACCTGCTTGGAAATATAGGGCCCCATCCAATAAATCAAGTCCTCTGTTTTCTTTAGTTGAACTCTAGCTTTCTTCCTTTGCCAGATAAGTTTCCAAATCCGTGTCTTTAAATCGTCAGGAATTTTTCTCTCTGTAGTAGGTAGGTACTCTTTGTAGTAGGAAAGGCAATTTAGGTAAGATATTTCTGAAGAGGAGTGCAACCCCTTTGTGTTCATTAAATGGCTCCTATTTCAAAATAAGTCCTTATGTTTACAAATAGGACAAAAAGTAGTATTTTCTCTTCCGTAACCAATTCAATATTCTCTTGACTTCCCCATTATATTGCATTTATTATGGATTAAAAAAGGGAGGCTATCCTGTCTCTGCTTTCCCTGCTGATATGCTTCAGTTCTCTCTTGTAAGGCAATGTGCCTAGCATAAAAGTGTCATTTCTGAGTTGCTCTGGATTTTCTTTATCTAGTTCTTAAGAGCTTCTGCTTCAGTCTTAAAACTCTTAGGAATGAGTGATAAGCTTGTTATTAAGTGGGAGATTTTGTTTCTCTATGGACACTTGAATAATGCTCTCAATCCTAAATGCAGTGCTTTTCATTTGGCTGTTTCTACCATTATGCACAAGATGAGACACATCTACAGTGTTGGAGAAATAGGAGAAGCATTTTGTTCTGGGTACACGATGCACCTATAACTGTTGTGCTATAAAATGTAAGTGGTGAAATGAACACTAGAAAACCAAAAGATACAAAACATCACTTAAAGACTATGAATGCCAGTTATTACTGCTGGGAGTCAGGACAAGTAAGGGCTGTCAAAAACATGCATTTATCTAATTATTTAAAAAGACTTAAATTGTGTTTTATAGCAGATGCTGTTGAAGACAAGATAAGTGAATGACTGGCATATTACAGACATTGTGGAGCATATTGTAGAAGCATGACAGGCCATAACTCTTGAAGAACTCCTTCTGCATATTAATGTTGAATTCAGCAAAAAGGAGCTGATGAAGTTAGGTGTTTTGACAGAATGAATCTGGGCTCTGCAAGAAAGAAAGAGATCCCAATTTGAAAGTCTGTCTCTTCTCCCCCCCGAAGCTGAGGGAATATTCAGTTACGATATTTTTGAAAGAATTTGAAAGAACATTCTAAAACTGCAGCTCCTTTGCCCAAAAGAATGTTGATGAGAAAAATCCTGACTCCTTTGGATAAGGCATTTTGTGTGTGTGTGTGCATTTCATACTGAAAATAAAGATGTTAAAAGAAATATAAGTAGGAGGATAACATCAAGATCATGGGAAGTGAGGGTACCACACCGGTGAGACCACATTTGGTCACTATGATACAAAATGTTTTACTCAGGCCCTAGAAAGATTGCAGAGAACAGCAACAAAGATGATGAAGGGTGTGAAGGATAAATCCTATTAACAATGGTTAGGAACCAAATATGTTTAGCTTAATCAATACAGTAGAAGACTGAGGGGAAACATAACAGTCTTCCAATACTTGAAGGCTTCCACTAGGAAAGTGGAGACATTATAACAGTCTTCCAATACTTAAAGGCTTCCACTAGGAAAGTGGAAGTCCATAGCACCTAAGGATAGGAGAAGAAGAAATGGGTGGAAATAAGGAGGACATTCCTGATAATGAGAGCTATTAAGCAGTGGACCAGCTTGCCTCCTAAATTTGTGGATGCTCCATCATTAGAGGTTTTCAAGAGGAGATTGCACAACCATTTGTCTGAAGATTCCTGCCTTGGGCAGGAAGTTGGACTAGAAAACCTCCGAGGTTCTTTCCAACCCTCTGGTTCTATGATGCTATGCCGGATTATTAAAGCCTTTGGAGATGCTGTCTCATACACTTAGCAGATGTAAAGTAGCAGAGTGTTCTTGATTTATTGAAGTATTGATGTTGCTTTTTTCTGTCATAGCTTAGCAATCTCAGGGTAGTAGACAGGCACTGAGGTAAAATGAAGACATGGGTGTATTCAAGGAAAAGTTGGGGCATATGATATTCTTTCTTTTTTATTTTCTTCCTGCACTTTTTAAGTTAAGTTTGTATTAGTTTTTACTATTGCAGTCAAAATTCTTAATTAAAATATATCCAAAGTAAATAAATGGAAAGGCAGAAACAGGCATTTATAGTGGGGTTTTTTTTTGGGGGGGAGTGTTAAATATTTATAAACTCTGCAAATCAGTTGCAGTTCACAGAAAGGGAAAGATATACTGTATCTATGTATTTTCTATTCTATCTATTTTCCAAAGCACTCTCTTACTTCCCACACACACATTCCTTTTCCTAGTATTCATAAAATAAACAATTCAGTGAATATTTTAGTATTAAAGTATTAGGATTTTTTTCTGTATTACCAAATAATTCAATATAATTTGCAAGTTCTTATCAATGGCTATTCTATGTCAACTGCACAATTTACATCTCAGAAATCTTATTTAACATTGAAATTGAAAGATTTCACTTTAATCATTACAGCATTAACAGCTTCCAGTTTCTATTGTATAAATACCAGTGCACTTGGTGGTTTTTTTTCTCTTTTTTTTTATTCTAGTTTTTTATATATATTTAATATTGTTAAGGTGTGTCTTATCCTATATAAGCTAGAGAGTGATGGATTTTAGAATTTATAGTTGTTAGTATATGGTTGTTTATGGTTGCCTTTTTATATATATATACCTTGTATTTAGCTCTGGGAAGTCGGGGGGGGAGGGGGGGAGGGAGGGGGGGAGGGAGGGAGGTTGGGGGGAGGTAGGGGGGGAGCAGGGAGGGGGAAGGGGGGGTTTTTAAGGGAAAACTGTATTTTAAAACTTTTCAATATAATAAAAATATTTTAAACATTCATAATATTAATGCCTATAATCAAAATCTTATTTCACTGTATTCTCTTATAGCTCTTAGGTGTTGATACATTAGTCACATTCTTCAATCAAGCATTTGCATTTTAGTTCTAATCCCTGTATCCAAGTAGCTTGTGGCTCTGCACAGAACAAAGATTTTATTAAGATATAACTATGCATAACTGTTGTGATCTTGGCTTCCCTGATTTGCAGCAACACAGTTACTTAATAGGAAAATAAAATCATATCATCTTGGAAATATGGAAACAAAAATATAACCTCTGGGGCTAATTCATCATATTGGAACTCCATTGACTTCTCTGCAATCTTTGAATTACATCAGGGATGAGTGCTGGCAAGAATCTTGCATACATATACATTCACTTTGGTGTAATTAAATCAAAGAGAAATTGAACCTAAGCAAATATATATATATATATATACAGTAAAAGGCTCTATAAAGAGGAAACACAACTCAGACTTGCAGATAGTTCTGGAAAAGTGTTAAAAAGTCAGAGCAAAGAAAACTATATTACTCTGGTTCAGTTTCAACTAAATCCATAGAGTCTATAATAAAGTGTATAATTTTAGATAAAAGTCTATAATTTTAGATACTTCAAAAGTTTAGTTCTGTTTGGCACGTATAGGGTTAATAAGCAGCTAAGCCTGGACAGGTGTTTTGAGTGCAGCTACAGCTAGCAAATAAAATATACTCTTTATTCATTTTACTGTGGGAAAATGTAGCAGCTGGGTTGCTGAATACATACAATATTTTAAATACAGGAATTGGGGGGAAAATAACTTTTTTAAAATTTAACTTTCCACCCCTCCACCACCACCACCCCCAAAAAAACCTAGAGACAAGTAGGTGACCATTTCTTAATGGGTTTAAAGCACCAGTGAAATACTACAAACCCATGAACAGATTAAGTCAAATTTGGTGTTGTCCTATTATTTGATAGGTGATTAAACGGATAAAGAAAACGGATAAAGAAAAAGTGGTTGCTCTGACTGAGGCTAACAAGAGGAAGAGACAAAGGAAGCTGTTAAGCAAGAACTGCAGAAGCAGGAAAATAGCTTAAGAAAGGAAAGCTATAAATCGTTGCCATCAGGAGTGCAACAGGAAGTAATGTGGTTCAGAAGTAGGTAGCATTCCTTGCCTTAAAACTGAAGATGGGTCCTGAGTAGCCAAAAGAAAAAGATCTCCCAATATGCCTCCATCATTGTTAATTGAAAGAAGCTTATCTGTTCTACCAGAATAATCCTGCCTTTATTTTCTTAAGTGGAAATATGGATAATTGGAAAGAAATAAGGTTGCTCTGAGAAATTTGGTGGGAAATTCCATAGGATGGCATGGATGAAATTTGGGTCTGCACATTCAAAGGCACTGGGAATATTTTCAACCAGCCCAACAGTCTTTCTTAGTAGTTTGTGTAATCTGTGATAGTAACAAAATAATGACACAGGGACATTATCTGGTCTGGATGTTGATCTCTTATTTAAACAGGTAGTTTTTACTGAATTTTAAATTATTTCCCCTGTTGTACTATCACCCTCCAGTGTGCTATTTAGAATCAGAAATGGTAAAGATTTATTTATTTTCGTTGAGGCAGGAGACAATAGTGCAAGGAATAGTTATTTTTTTAAAAAAATAAAGGAAAAGATGGTGAGCAAAGGAAAAGGATGACAAAAAGGGTTGGTCCTGGATAGATATTGTTCTCAGGGAAAATAACACCCTCCCCATTCAGAGTTTACAAAACATTAAATTTTTGGCTTAATAAATGGGCATATAATTGAGATCGGTACATTTATATTTAAAACACAAGAAGTGACACTTTTCATTTAAGAAATTTGGATACGGACAAAAATTATATTACTACTCATTCATGTCAATTATTTATTATATTAGTGAACCTTGTCAGGATCCCACTTGCTTCAATAAATGTCATCACATTACACAATAATGTGACAAAAAAGGCAAAATGTCTTTACAAAATGATGGTCATACCAGAATTGTATTGTGAGTTGTTTGTTTGCTGTGCTATCCTGTTTATGAATTGGTTACTGTCATACAATTTATAACAGTAAACATGCAAATGACAAAGAAAGCTCTTCTCCTGTAATCACCTTGATGAGAATAAATCTCATAGTTACTGCTTCAACTGGTGATTTACTGCAAGGAGTGGTCACCATATGAATGAAATTCTAAGTAGCCTTTTTGTGTTGTCAATTCATATGAGCCATTCTTCTGTTAAACCAGGGGTTTTCAAACTTGGCCCTTTTATGACTTGTGGACTTCAACTCCCAGAATTCATCAGTCAGACACACTGGCTGAGGAATTCTGGGAGTTGAAGTCCATAAATCATAAAAGGGCCAAGTTTGAAGACCCCTGTGTTAAACAATTAAATAATATGAATTCAGGTTATAATGAACAGAGGCAGACGGTGGCAAAGTGGCTTAATGACACTGGAATTGCCCACCAGAAATGGTTTGCTCTCTGGTGGTTCGAGCCCAGGTCCACAAGATGGGGTGAGCTCCTGCTGCCTGCTCCCAGTTCCCGCCCTCCCAGAAGTTCAAAACCATGCAATATTGTGAGTAGATAAATGGCTACCACTTTTGTGGGAAAAACCTAGCTGTGTTTGTGCGTGTGGAGAACAGAACCTGGGCTGGATCTGGCCAGACATGAGGCAACGCAACACAAGGCAAGGCGAAAGTGGCAGAGGAGTCCCAAAGAGTGCCATTAGTCAGCTGCTGTAAGCTAGTTCGCCACCTGTGTTGCTCCAAGAATAGGCACACAAGCACCAGAGAGAATTAACTAGCAATTCAGGCTGTCAGGACTGCATTGTGTCTAGCATTTGTAGATTTCCCTGACACTGTATTGCCATATGCTAAGTAAATAAATAAGTAATTGACTAAAATGGGGCATCTGGAAGCAGAATGCCCTTAAGATACACTCGCAAATAACTTTTTTATTAAATTAATGCTTCCAATGTAGATTCTCAAAGTAATCTAAGTGACAAAAATCATATTTCATCTACCATTATTATTCTATTTCAAGCTATGAGATGTTATATTTTGTGTGTTTGTGTATAAGCAGTTTACATAATCAACAATTAAGAAAGAGAAATATTCCTTTAAAAATATTCAAGTAGCACCAAAAGAAATCAACTGGACAAATACTTTTGCTTCCTTAGATTTATTCCAATTAGAAAAATAATTTAAAACAAAATTATAAAGTAAAATATCCTACCATAGTCTTCCTTTGCTATTTGTTCTCATATGTGTTGGGCCTACAAATTATAATATCTTAGAATTTTGGGAATCACAATGCAAAATACTCAGAAGGCACAAAGCTGAGGTTATTATATTTACACAGGCAGATAACTAATCATTTATTTTTGTCATTTTTAAATCTGCATTCATAAACATCGTATGAGGTAAGGTGGTCTAGATTTTTGGAGTATTAGCTCTTTGCTTCTGTGAGCCATGGTGGATGATAAATACAGATCTCTTTACATTAAATATTCATAGTACTTAAATCAGAACTTGGATGTAATCTATAGAAGCAATCCATATGTTACTTGGAACAAGTTTCATATATGAGTATTATTCCTTGACTGAAAATATTTGATAGGCATACGAATCTTTATTTAATGCCAATGACATAAATTAATGAGTTTATTTACTGTCTGCATCCTTTCTGCAATATCTTACTAGTAATTTTATTCTATTCTGTTTCTGTATTAAACTGTGAATGTTCTAAAAATTACTAAGTATATATTTAAATACATATTTGCACGACAAGTTTACTGAATATTTAGTCATACCTTCTCTCCAAGTATTCATAAGTTTTCAGTTCAAAATCCTTATTTAAATATGGATTTTCTTGCAAAGTACACATTTCAAAGCCCTTTGTAGGAATAAATGTGTCTCTAAAAACTCAGACCATATGAGGGTAAGCTAAAGTAATAAATCAGTATGTTTGTCAGGAGATTCTAGGATGTAGAAATGACTAGTCAGTTGAAAAGACCTTATAGGGGATCTTTCAAAAGACCTTTTTAGGGAACAAAATGCCTTATTATATGCAATTATGTAAAGTTTAACCTTGTAAGGTGAAAGCATACATCAGCCAATAAGAAATGGACTCATTGTGCTCCGCATGTTTATAATGTTTGTATATGTTCCTGTAGGACAGATCCAACTATTGTTGCTGAATAAAGCATTGTCATTTTTTTAGTATGTATTAACTGTATTTTTAATTGGGCATGTATTTAATTACCTTTTATCTTTTGTAAATTTCTGTGTTTTATTCTTGCCCTGTACACCGCCCTGAGTCCTTCGGGAGAAGGGCGGTATAGAAATATTAATAAATTAAATTAAATTAAATTACCAGTTAATCCCAACTTTTCATTGGTTGTGGTATTATGCTACATTTCATAGGAAGATGATATTAAGATTTAGATCCCCATCCCTTTCATGTCAGAGGCACTGTTTAAGCCACTTCTCGGTTGAAAGGATTAGCTGGTGACATCACCGTTGCTAGAGAACATCAGTGGGGGCTCCTTTCATGTCCCCATCAAGAAGCTGGAGCAAATGCAAGGAACTCACCCTGCCACACAGCAACACTCAGATCTCAAACACAAGCTTGCTAACCTCCAACCCAGCATCCTAATGATGTGAGCCACCACACTCCAAGAATTAGATATTTAATAATTTAATTTAATTTAATAATTTTATTTATATACCGCCCTTCTCCCGAAGGACTCAGGGCGGTGAACAGGGCAGATATATAAAAAATACAAGAATACAAAAGTTAAAAGAAAATTAAACATATGCCCAACTAAAAACAGTAAATACAAATATTAAAAATGACCATAAAAACCCAACCCATCCCCCTTCAGGCCAGGCCGGCTTGTTCAAATAAGAGTGTCTTCAGATCGCGATGGAAGGAGCGAAGGTCGGGCGCCATCCGGAGCTCAACCGGCAACCAATTCCATAGCTCCGGGGCGCCCACAGAGAAGGATCTCCCCCTGGGGGCCACCAATCGACATTCTCTGATCAGTGGCACCCTTGATAAGTTTGAATTTGAGCTATAGCTAAACATGTACAAATCCAAGATTCTCAGATAAACTTGTTTCATTAAGGGGTTTACTTCCTCGTCATTCCTTTAAGGTATCTGGTATTTGAATAAGGGGCCTCATATACCAAATGACATCATCAGACCTTAGAATTTCCCTAGGCAAGAGAGGAAGAGGAAATATAGCATGACTCCAATATTTGCAGCCAATGTAATAAGGTAGGGGAAGTATGAAGAACATGGACTTAGCTTTCCTTCCTTTCTTCCTTTCTTCCTTCCTTCCTTCCTTCCTTCCTTCCTTCCTTCCTTCCTTCCTTCCTTTCTTTCTTTCTTTCCAAATAATATCCAAATGCAGTGGTATTTATACAATAGGAACTGCAAGGTATTAGAAATGTGATGGTTAACATTTCAAAATACAAATCTTATATTAATGTTAATGATTTATAAATGACAGATAATTGCTTAAATTGTTCAGTTAATGCTGAATGCAGCATTAATAAAAATTGTGAATCTTGAATTGTTTTATAATATGAAAAAAAGTTTAGAACTTTGAGTTTAATACTAATGTCTCCACTGTATGGTTATTAATTATTATTCACGAGTACTAAAGAAAAAAAAGAGGGTTGCTTACAAAACATAGGTAGATATTTAGTATTAGTTTCACCATTATTGTGTATTCTCCCAATCAAATATCATCAGAATTATATCTTTTTTCCAGTTTTAGGCAAAGTTTATACTGGGAGCCATGGAATTAGAAAATATTTCCAAGCTCTTAAAGTGGTTCCACCATGGGTCATTTAACCAGAATGTAGGGATATGAAGCTTGGTGGGACCTACAGAGACACAGGTGTCATGTAATTTATTCCTACACTAATCCTTCCAATCATGAGTAAAGAATATCTTCTCTAAGACTGTATTTCTGCCTGGCTGTGAAAGCCATATTTTGAGTAATTGCTGGGTAAAATGAATAGATTAACTTCAAAGTTATAATTAAAAGGTCACATTTTTTAAAATGCACACACACACACATGTTGTATCTCTCTTAATATGGTTCAGGTTATGACCTATGCATGTGTGTATCATCAGAAACATTAAAATGCCTTTTCCCCTCTTTGAAAGTACAGCTGTATTCTTCCACAAATGAACAGCTTGAATCTGCAAGACTATCTACTGTGCTTGACAGAATTTGGAATTGTACCACTGGGAAAGCAAAGGCATGGCTCGGCATTAATTGTGGCATACAGACTTGGGAAACAGAAAGCATCTGCACATTTGTAAACAGGTTAGAAACTGTAGTAGCAGCTTTAGTTTATAGTCACAGAGATTCACTAAGCATTGCATGATATGTATATATCTCCAGTCCATGTGTTAGTCCTTGATTGGAAACCCAGATAAGTTCAACATATAAAATCAATCTTCAGCAACTTCATCTTTTATCTGTCCTTAGGATTGCTTTATTATAAAGTTGATTTTATCATTTATTGTTAAGTGTAATTGCATACACATTTGCAATGTGATAGAGAATGAACAGTAAATCATTATTTAAGACATGGTACTACTGGTTAATAGTTTTTATTAGACATTCTTTGCTAGGTAGGGTTCTGGCTTTCACTACAACAGGAACTAGACAATATTAATATCTGATAGAAGAGTGTGTGTGTGTGGGTACACACACACACACACACAAACACACACACAAAACAAAAAAATTGGATTGCTAACAAAGAATTAAAGGGAGACTGGTATAGCTATTTCAAGCTGCTTTGCTCTTATCAGCCAGCCAGCATAAAAAACCCATCTCTCTCTCTCTCTCTCTCTCTCTCTCTCTCTCAATCTCTCTCTCTCTCTCTCTCTCTCTCTCTCTCTCTCTCTCTCTCTCTCTCTCTCTCTCTCTCTCTATCTATCTATCTTGGCATATTCAGGTCTTTTCCCGTGTAAGATTGAGGGTGTCTTGGCGACGTTTCGATGAGGTCCCACTCGTCATCTTCAGGCTGGTGTCTTCAGCTTCGTGCTTTTGCGAGCAAAGCGTGATCGGAGCTGCCGTCTCTCTATAAATATTGGTGGGGTTGTATGTGGTGCTGGCTTTGTTGCTGTAAGTGGGTTGGTTGGCTGTGTTTGGAATCTTTGGAATCCGTTGGAAATTAATACGTTTGTGAGAGTGTGTAATTCGGTTTTTAGGTGGTCTTTGTCGGCTAGGCGTTTGGTTATGGAGATGAGGAGTTGATCTGTGCCAGGTGATGGTAGGATTTTGCATTTAAGTAGAGGTTGGTGTGTGTGTTTTTCCGGTAGATGGTGTGTCCTAGGGAACCATTGGGTTTTTTGTAGATTAGGACGTCCAGAAAGGGGATTTGGTTGTTGGCTTCTATTTCCATAGTAAATTGTATTTTGGGGTGTAGGCTGTTGAGATGTATGAGGAAGTTGTCTAGTTTTTCTTTCCCATGTGGCCAAATTATGAAAGTGTCATCTACATATCTAAGCCAGAGTTTGGGTTTGTGTTCAGATTTGTCTAAGGCAGGGGTGTCAAACTCAATTTCATTGAGGGCCGCATCAGCATTGTGGTTGCCCTCAGGGGGCCGGGTGGGTATGGCCAGGGTAGGCCTGGCTAGAGAGCATATGGCCTACTGGGTGGACATGGCCAGCTATACATTGTTCGCATCAAGGGTGCCTATGGGGGCCTGGGCAGGAGTGGGACAGATCTGAGGGTCTCTGGCAGAAGGAGGGTCTCTGGGCCAGGGCCAAGGCAATGGGGGCCGTTCCCTCACTGTTTCCAGGATGGCTTCGCGGGCCACATGAAACCACTTTGTGGGCCAGATCCGGCCCCCGGGCCTTGTGTTTGACATGTCTGGTCTAAGGTGTTGGTTTCAAAGTGTTTCATGTATAGGTTTGCAATGACGGGTGAGAGAGGTGAGGTGAAACCAATGTCCTTTCCAAAGGATTCAACTTTGCAGTCGCCCCCAAATGCATCCCCACTGAAAACATCATATGCAAAGTTGAGGCCACCCTAACCAAAATCAACCCAGATGAAGCCAATAAAATCAGACTTGAACTCACCAATGTCCTCTGCTCCAGCAATCCACCTAAAAGCAACTTACACAAAGAAAAACAAAAAGCACTCACCAACCTGAGGAAAGACAACAACATAATCATTCTCTCAGCAGACAATCAGCCCAGGTTCAAATCTCAGAAGGGTATGGCTGACTGATGAAAACAAATAAGTTTGAAATGCATATCAGTCTCCCTTTAATTCTTTGTTAGCAATCTAAAAAAATTTACACACACACACACACACACATATATATAAAAGCTTTCTTTAAAAGAATAAAATGGGGTTTACATATTTTTGTTGCTTATAATTATTTGCAAACATCCTAAAATCACAAATGGGAGTGGTTAACCTATACATTTTAACAAATAAATAACTTATAATATTCAAAGGTCTCAAAAATCTCTAATTATAAAGTTTCTCCACAAACCAATAATGAAGAATCAAGAGTTCTTTAGAAAGCTAAACTACAGTTCCCAGAATCCAAGAATAATAGAAGTAGAAAAGAATATATACCCTATTATGTATGTTTGATTAGAGCATGCATCTTTTACTCTTCATTTTATTTAATCACATTTTGAAAACAAAAGAATAGGAAAAAGCAATACAACCTTCACCAAAGCTCAAGAAGAATACAAACTTAAAGAAAAAAACAGAAAAATATCATAAGCTAATACATTGAATTTCCTTTTTATGGATGCTTTCTGTATCTAGACTGTTCAAGAAGGAACATAAGGTAACCCAAGCTATTTGCACTCTATATGGTAATCTTAGCTTCCACTGCTGAAATCTCAGAATTCTTTTACATTACCGATAACCTCACATAACAAGGAAAAACTATGTATTTCACAATTTTTACCCTAAGCCACAAGAATTCTGAATTTTGTTTATTACAGTATGTTAGACATTTGGTGATTGAAAGATGAGTGAAAAACAGCAAGCATTCTTTTTTTTGTTTTTTATCTCTGTGTCTGCAATGAGAAATAAAACTTTCCAGTGCAAGAGCTGTTTTTCTCAACCCTTTCAATATGCAAGGCTGATATTTAATTAAAGGATGAATTAAGTAGAAGGGGGAAAAAACCAAAAGGAAAATTATATGTATCTGTGTATGTGTATGTTTCTCATGTATGTAGATTTGTATGGAGCATTTTACAGAACAGCTTTGGTAAAATGACTTCTTTAATTATAATCCTCTATATGTAGTCCTCTTAATCATTAGTAAGTCATAGGTAACACATACTTCCAATCAAATGACTAATTCGGAAAATGAATTTATTTTACCAGTGTAGAAGAACACATTTATTAGCATTAAGAAGGATGCAAAGGGTACAAAGAATCCACTTCTGTTACCCAGTCTTTAATTTCCATCAAGGAATACCATAGACCAGGGAAATCAACTTGACTGGGTGTTCAAAAACATTCCAGTCAAAAGTAATGATAAACACACCTGATTTATATCAAGAAAACTACATAGGGAAATTCACGTAGTCACTAGAACTTGAAATTGACTCATGGGAATCTTTCCCCTTTTGTATGACCAAAAAAGCAGGATTTCCTACCATAATTTCAGCCTTAATCTATTTTAGCTACTATGATAAACTGTCCACTGGGACCTTGGAGTCCTAGTGGACAATAACTTAAATATGAGCTAGCAATGTGCTGTGGCCAGCACTGTGGCTCAATAGTTAAGACACCAGGCTTGTGTGCTGCAAAGCTAGCAGCCCAGGTTCAAGACCCAAGTGCCATGTGACAGGGTGAGCTCCCATCCTTGCCCCAGCTCCTTCCAACCTAGCAATTTGAAAGCATGCAAATACAAGTATATAAATAGGTACCACTTCAGCACTCTGTGACATCATACTGGCTGCATGACCACTGAAATGTATTTGAACAGTGCTGGTTCAATGGTATTGAAACATAAATGAGCATTGACACCCCCCACCCCAGTCAACAATGATCTCCTAGTGTGCTGTAGTCACTAGAAAATTCAGGGCAGTCCTAGGCTGCATTAACAGAGGGATAGAATTAAGGTCACATGAAGTGTTACTACCATTTTATAATGCCTGGTTAGAGCACACTTGCAATATTTCATTCAGTTTTGGTTGTCAAGGTGAAGGAGATGGTGCTAGATTTCCAGAGGAAAAGAGAGGAACCTGCCCCACTTTACATTGGGGGGGAGCTGTGTGGAGAGACTTTCCTCCTTTAAATTCCTGGGAATCTACCTCTGTGAAGATCTTACCTGGAAAGTCAATACAACCCAGGTGTCCAGAAAGGCCCAACGGAGATTCCATTTCCTCAGGTTCTTGCGGAAGAACAGGGTAGAACAAGAGCTAATGACCTTTTACCGGTCTACTATAGAAAGCGTCCTCTCGCCCTGTATTATGGTTTGGTATGCTGGTCTGACAGCCGCAGATAGGAAAGTATTACAGAGGGTAGTGAGCACAGCACAAGACATTGTGGGCTGTCCCCTGACACCACTGGATGACATCGCCAGGGCTCGCTGCCTTGGAAGAGTAAGGAAAATTCTCAGGGATGACTCACACCCTGGATGGTATCTCTTTACTCTCCTACCATCGGGTAGGAGATATAGATGTATAGCCAGCCATATCAACAGGCTGAAGAACAGCTTCTATCCATGGTTTGTCAGGCTCTTGAACGGGAAATAACTTTATGTATGATTGACTTGCGAGGCCGGTGTGTTGTGTACAATTAGTTCACATGGTGTAATAAGATGGTGGATTTGTTGCCACTGTGAGTTGTGGGGGGGGCATGAAGGGAGGCTCAGCCAATCTCAATGTATACATGGTTGTACTTTGACAATAAAGGTTCATTCATTCATACATACAAAAAAGATGTTGAGACTCTAGAAAAAGTTCAGAGAAGGGCAACAAAGATGATTTGGAGGCTAAAATATATGAAGAACAATTACAGAAATTGGGTATGTCTAGTTTAATGAAGAGAAGGGCGAGGGGTGACATGATAGCAGTGCTCCAATATCTCAGGGGCTGCCACAAAGAAGAGGGAGTCAAGCTATTCTCCAAAACACCTAAAAGCAAGACAAGAAGCAATGGATGAAAACTAATCAAGGAGAGAACCAACCTTAAAAATATCCAAGAATGCTTATGGTACCATCATCATGGCTTTATGAATAGTTACAAATTATCATTTTAGTCTTTGTATGCCTCCATAAGTTGTGGGTGCTCCATCACTGGAGGTTTTTAAAAAGAGATTGGTCAACCATTTGTCTGAAATGGTATAGGATTTCCTGCTTGAGCGGGGGATTGAACTAAAGGATCTCCAAGGTCCTTTCCAACTCTATCATTCTGTTAATTCTATTATATTGTACATCTCTAATCCTGATAGGGAGAAATCATGTTCTGAAAGGGACATGGGGTGAAATCCAGCAATGTAAGTGAATGCTAGATGTATTGCAAATTGTCAGTCCAGTTAGTTCCACAAGCTTGGCATGAGATTCAGCTCCATAAGCCAGTCAAAGTTTATTCTTCACCACTCTATAATTGTTAAAATTCAGAAGCCTGTGGTCTTTCAAAGGCAAAAAAAGGTGAAGAAGTTACTTGTATATTCTTCATATCTATGTGTATTTAAACTTATAATCAAAAGTCCTGAGTTCTTGGTCTGTCTCCTGTTACAATATTCCATTATTAAGAAAGTTTTCTAGAGGAACAAAGAAATGGACAAAAATAAGGCAATAGCTGTACCAAGAGACTGGCTGAAAAATAAATAATGTGAAACAAAACACACTTAGAGCAAAAGAACAGATGGAATATGTAACAGACACAAGGGGAAAGCAGTCATGTGGGCAATTAAAATCCTAATGATCTAATGCTGAAGATTTCTATTAAAAGATGCAAAATAAAAGAATGAAAAAGATACATACGCATGGCTTTGAGAAAACAATGAGAAACTGGATACATCTGCCTTACAATGGTCTAGGATATATGTCGCTAACCACAAAGATAAAATTCCCTGATATGTGAGAAAAAGCAAAAAATGGTTTTCTAAAAATTGCCAGCTTTAATATTCAAGGTCATTGATCATGCTCTAACTTCACTGACTTTTTTGGAGCTGCTGCCACAGAGAACACTGATATGGCATATAAATGGAAAATTTCAATGAATTTGAAAAATGTTACATGATTACAGTATAGATATATTGTAAACAGAAAACAGAAATCTGGTTCTCTTTACATTGAAGACTGATTCACACAAACTATTTTTGTTTTCTTCCCTGTACAGTTCAAATAGCCTGTGTTCATTGTTGACCATGTAAATATAGCTAATGGAAATAAATCTATAGGCTTCAAGGGCATATAATGGAGATGAAGATTACATTGTTCTTAAAAACAAAGTGAACAAAGTTCTTTAAAACTTAGTAGCTAAGTGAGCTTTCTCCTCTCTTCAAATTTACAACACAGCGATATAAAGCCTATTTGTGTAATCTGATACACAGACCATTTTTAATCTATATGGGGATGAGGGTGGGGGTGAAGGGGTTCTGAGGTTTTTATAATGTTGTTTACCATGTTTTTATATTGTTGGTTTTTAATGCTGTATGCAGCCCAGAGTCACTGTGCGCAAGTTGGGTGGCTATAAAAATTTATTTAGTAAATAAATGAACACATTATCTTCAGCCAATTCAGTTATCACAGAATGTATGAATATATGCATTGTGCATGGGACAACTGCAAAACTAGAACTATAGACTTTTATTTAGTAAAGCAGAATTTGTTGAGAACTTCTCCATTGTATTATTTGGACGTCATTATATATGGTTTACACAAGATGGTATTATTTCCAGATATCTACGGTAGCTCCATATAAATCATGATCACAGTGCATAACCATTCCATGCTGAGAGCCTATTCCCCAAAGTGGGTTTGAACAAAAACAAAATTAATTCAAATCAATGCAATTTAAAACTACATTCTACTAATTAAACTTTAATTTAATACTCACCATGTTTTTAATATTTTACCCCTTGGTCACATTAAAAATTACATTTCAGCAGCAATTTTGGCAAAGGCTCTAAAGAATGCCCAAAGCTTTCTAAGGCCCAAAGCATTCCAGGACAATGGGTTATGTGTCCCTGACCTAGAGTTGGATATGAAGAAATTGCAGATAGAAATAAATTTGCAGGAAAATAATTTGCTTTTGGCAGTTACAAAACTTATCACAGGGAGGGCAGAAAAGCAGCTGCTATGTTTTTTTTTTATAAACAGTTTATTCTAAATATGTTTCAAATATTTATCAATGTAAAATATAGCACACAGATTAAAAAATATAAGATCATTGGGTATGTCTGTCATATTTAGGATTTTCCTTGATAATCATGTCAAATATACCATGAAGAAGATATACATATATAACTGGGGAGAAGTTGGGCAGTAGGTAGACATAGCTGATGTCATTTTGTTTGTACTTGCTACAGATCCTAAGGGTCACTGTGCCGTCTTCCCTGGACCATGTTTCTTCACATATCTTTGTAGTGACATATTCTGGAGAGGAAGAGTTATGATAACTAGAGCTTAATAAAAAAATAATAACTAAACTGTATTTCAGGAATGATGGAGGTGTAGCACAGGGTTACTTAGATGAACTGCCCCTTCCAGTGTTGTGGCATTCTGAGCAGTTCAGGACAGGATAATATTTGAGATCATGGTTAGTCTAGAGAAAAGAAGAAACAGGGATAACATGACAGCAGTATTCCAGTATTTGAGGGGCTGCCACAAAGAAGAGGGTGGCCAACTTGTTTTCCAAAGCACCAGAAGACAAGTCAAGAAACAATGGATGGAAATGGATCAAGGAGAGAAGCAACCTGGAATTAAGGAGAAACTTCCTAACAGTGAGAACAAATAACTAGTGGAGCAGCTGGCCTTCAGAAGTTGTGGGCGCTTCAGCATTGGAGGTTTTTAACAAGAGACTGGACAGCTACTTGTCTGAAATGGTACGGGTGTCCTTCTTGAGCAGGAGGTTGGACTAGAAAACCTCCAAGGTCCCTTCCAGCTCTATTCTGATTGATTGATTGATATCAAGGATGCACCCACACCCAACAAAATCAAAATGAAAGACAGATAACCACTGAGCAGGTACAAAAGACTTTCTTTGCTGTCATCTAGTGGCTATTTGAATCCTTGCAATCCATATACAGGTAGTCCTTGACTTAACAACAGTTCATTTAATCACCGTTTGAAGTTACAACGGCCCTGAAAAAAGTGACATATGACCATTTTTCACACATACAACTGTTGCAGCATCCCCATGGACACATGATTGAAATTCATATGCTTAACAACTGGTTCATATTTATGATGGTTGCAGTGCCCTGGTGACATGTGATCATCTTTTTCCACCTTCTGACTTAGCAGCAGAAATTTTGGGCTCAATTGTGGTCATAATTCGAGGCTACCTATATGGTGACCCTATTTTGAGGTGACTGCTTATCTAAACAACCTGGTGGGCTTCAAAGAGTACAATTTGCTCACATGTTGGATTATTATATTGAACTGGGCTACTGCTATGGGATTAACAGAAGAGTTATTCTAAGACTACTGTTGGGACCACAATCTGGCTCATTTAAACCTACCTTCCTTCCTTCCTTCCTTCCTTCCTTCCTTCCTTCCTTCCTTCCTTCCCTCACAATTATGAATCCATAGGCAAGGCCTTATCAAGCCTGAGGCTGGAGTGGAATGGGGGTTAATTTAAAAGTAAGGTTTCATTGTCAATAGTGGCAGTACAAAACCAGAGGAAAACCAAGATGTTGTCCATTGACCCTTCTACCTTTTGAGCCCATTTTTTTCTGGGAGATACTTTGGGAGGTATGAAGGAGGTCTGGGGCAACAAGCAATCCATTGATTATAGGGAACTTAACCTGATCTAGATGCAACTGGGCATTTTCCTTTTTGTTCTGTTACCACCAGGGAGTTGTTATGAATAGTTTGTTCAAATTATTTAATGTTTAGCATTTCAAACAGCTTGTTTCAAATGAGTAGATAAATCACAGTTTTCTTGGCTGAGAATTATAAAGATTTTTTGTACAGATCACTGCCCAGGCACTTTTCAATTTCTATTTCTGCAGATGTGAATGTTGAAAAATCCATCAATGTAACATTGGTTAGCAGTAATTTGAATATTATGCAGAAAAAGCAAAATACATTGAAAACCAGTGAATGAGACATATTTTAAAATTAAATTTAAATTCAAAGAAATATTGGATTGTTATTATGGTACAGGATTTCTGGAGGTTGTTTCACCTAGTTATATTAAAGCAAGCATCTGGACATCTAACAGAAATGTGCTATTTAGTAAGAGAGACGGTTTTAAATAAAATTTTAAAAATGAAAGATGCATTTGTGTAGTTCCTTCAGACTTGCACATTTTTTTCAAATAGCCCTCAGAAATAAATTACAAGGTATTGTGACACTGTTGTTTTGACTTTTTTTCCTCATCACTGTTGTTAAGTGATGGCCTGTGTTTAAGATGGCTGCTCTTCTAGACCACAGGTAATAAGCTTATGGGGGGGGGGGAACAATTAAACTTAATTATTGCAAATTCAGCAATAGAGTACATAAATAGACTGTGCTTATGGTGAATACATAATATTCCAGGTTACCAGTCCACCACAAGTTAGGAAAAATAACAACCCAGAAAAAGAAAATCTGAGCTGATTAAAGAGCAGCCATGTTGTTGTCTTCCTGGCTGAGCTAAGAATGTCTCCTATAGTAAAAGATGTTGAACATCTTTTACTATATGTAGAAGTTGCGATGATTCCTCAATTCCTGGTGATTTATTTTTTTACAAAGATCGCTACTCCCCAAGCATATAAGAGGTCACTTGACGGCTCATAAGATTTGGTTTTCATCTTCTAGGTTAAGCTCTTTGCTTTGTTTGAGGATTTCAGCAAAACGCTAGTTTAGACTCACCCGTGGTTCTTAAATCCCTTTACTCTGTTTTGTAATGTGGGCCGTCAAACATCCCTAACTCTAAAATAAACATGCAAAAACGAGTCCTTGGTAAACTGCTGATCCCAGCTTTTTGCTGCTCCTCTCTTTTCTACAGAAGATGTTAACTTGATTAAAAAGTGAAAATGCACCAACTGTTCCTGTGCTTTCATGAAGGACACTTTTCTAAAATTGATGTCATGACTCAGCATCCTTCAGCACCCTGAGCCTCACATTGCTCCCGACATAAATTGACTAGAAAATAAAGAGAAACCCATTTTGAAATGAAACACAATATAACCATCTGACAGCAGAAAACTGTCCCTGCTCTGATGTCAGGGACAAAAGCCTCACTGTAAATCTGATGAAAACACATTTTGTTGTTTTGCACAGTTATCCCGCTGCCCCTTTGTTTTAGACTGGTATCTTTGCATACTTTTGTCAGGGCAGCTTCTGATTGGAGCGGACTTATATCACTTTGGAGGCTTTGCAGTTCTGTTTAGCATTCTTAAAATCATTCCTCTATTTCAGCCCTGCCTTTAGCAACAACTAGCTGAGAGAAAATGAGGGTGAGTCTCTTCCATTGAACTGTGCATTTGGGAAAACAGTTTTTCATTAAATACCTAGAGCAGGCATGTCAAACTTGTGACATCATGTGACGTTGTGCAACGTATCATGATTTTTTCCCCATTGCTGACCATTGGGGGGGGGCGGTTTCAGTATGATGCATCCGGCCTACAGGCCGGCAGTTTGACATGTCTGACTTAGAGAGAGAGAGAAATGTATTGGCCCAATGCAGTATTTCATGATGTCCTGATCATTCCAGGGATCATCAGGAACAATCGATTTACAATCAGAATAGAGCTGAAAGGGACCTTGGAGATCTTCTAATCCACCGCCTTGCTCAAGCAGGAGAACCCAGGGCTTTTTTTCTCATAGAACGCTCAGAACTGTGTTCCGGAACCTTTTTTTTTGCGCAAAAAAAACAACAACCCAGCTCCCTTATTGGTTTTCCTAAGCCTATTGCAGGGCTAGCGATCTTGGCTCTTTTTTATGACTCGTGGACTTCAACTCCCAGAAATCCTGAGCCAGCCATGCTGAGGGGAAAGGGAGAGGTTTCCAAGCTGAGCCATGCTGGCTCAGGAATTCTGGGAGTTGAAGTCCTTGAGTCATAAAAGAGCCTGCACTAGAGGAGGACATTAAAATTATTTACAGGATTACTTCTTTAGGAACTAAACTTTTAGAATCTAAAACAGCTAATTCAGAAAAGCCAACAGGAAAGAACCTCACATTTTTCATCTGCTTCTGTCTTTTGGAAGGTAAAATTAGATAACAAAATAATCTATTTCTTATGTTAACATCTCTGCAATGAAATCAAAGGTAACAGGAAAGAAATGAGAAATATTTTTCTCAATGTAATGTGTCTAATTTAGCTGATTCTAGAAAAAAATAGTATCTTTTGTACACTCTTGAAAACTATTTGGAATCTAAACAATTCTTAAGAATGAAATATTCTTAATTTGGACTTTACTTTTACTGTTTGGACTGTTGTGTGTTTTGAAAAATAGATTATTTAGAATCTAGTTATGTTGCACTTCAGTCTTTAAATAATTAACCTAGTATATACATAACAATATATGATGTTTTCCCTGGTGAGCTTAACATCAATAACAACATTTATTAAAAAGGCTAAAATAATTTCTGGGGGTATTATCTGTATAGTAAAATTTTGGACAAGCAGTGATCATGTTACATATATGCATAAACGTAATCAGTAGCATATGCCTTTTTAAAAATATCAAACATGCAAAGAAACAAAAATAAGTCCAAAATATCTGTATTACATCCAGAAATGCCAACTTTGCAACCAATATTTCTCATCCATAACTATGGCACCCTAAAGATATCTGCATACATGCAAATGTTTCTCTGGGATCAGTAACGCAACAGGGATTGATTTTTCCTTCCAGTAACATATACCTAAAACCAGTTTATTGCATTTGACAATTGTACTAAAAAAATCTCATTCATTTAATTTGAAATCAAGTGAAAAATTGATTTAAATTATTTTATTAAAACAAATTAATGGCAATTCTTTTATAAAAAGTTGCCTCAAACAAAATGAGTTTGACATGCCTGCTCTAGATAGTTGAATGCTCCAGAATAAATTCTAGACCAGGCCTGTACATGCAGCCTACCAAGCACCCTTGGACAGAGCACAGACTTTTTTTAAAAAAAGTAATACAATCACCACCACTGCCCTGAAAGTCATGTTGCCTAGTGCCTCCATGGTTTACCATGGCCATAAGCTCCAACACTGTAGATGCTCCTCTAGTCACCAAATCATTAATTAGCCCACCAGCATTCCTTTGTAGACCACAAAGATTTTTAATTTATCAGTGTGGGCCTTTCCTTTCTACAAGATAATAATAATAATAATAATAATAATAATAATAATAATAATAATAATAATAATAATAATAATAATAATAATAATAATAATAATAAGAAGAAGAAGAAGAAGAAGAAGAAGAAGAAGAAGAAGAAGAAGAAGAAGAAGAAGAAGAAGAAGAAGAAGAAGAAGAAGAAGTTGGAAGGGACCTTGGAGGTCATTTAGTCCAACCCCCTGCTCAGGCAGGAAACCCCATACCATTTCAGACAGTCTCTTCTTAAAAACTTCCAGTGTTGGAGCATTCACCACTTCTGGAGGCAGGTTGTTCCACTGGTTAGTTGTTCTAACTGTCAGGAAATTTCTCCTTAGTTCTAGGTTGTTTTTCTCCTTGACTAGTTTCCATCCGTTGCTTCTTGTCCTGCTTTCAGGTGCTCTGGAGAATAGTTTGACTCCCTCTTCTTTGTGGCAGCCCCTGAGATATTGGAACACTGCTATCATGTCACCCCTCACCCTTCTCTTCATTACACTACATATACCCAATTCCAGCAACCGTTCCCTATATGTTTTAGCCTCCAGTCCCCCAATCATCTTTGTTGCTCTTCTCTGTACTCTTTCTAGAGTCTTGACATCTTTTTTACATCATGGTGACCAAAACTGGATGCAATATTCCAGGTGTGGCCTTACCAAGGCATTTTAAAGTGGTATTAGTACTTCGCTTGATCTTGATTCTATCCCTCTGTTAATGCAGCCTAGCACTGTGTTGGCTTTTTTGGCAGCTGCAGCACACTGCTGGCTCATATTGAAATGATTGTCTACTAAGACTCCGAGATCCCTGTCACAGTTACTACTATTGAGCAAGGTACCACCTATACTATACCTGTGCATTTGATTTTTCCTGCCTAACTGTAGAACCTTACTTTTTTCACAATTGAATTTTATTTTGTTAGATAGTGCCCAGTGTTCAAGTTTGTCCAGATCCTCCTGTATCTTAAGCCTATCTTCTGGACTATTGGCTATTCCTGCCAGCTTGGTGTTGTCTGCAAATTTGATGAGTTCCCCATCTATCCCCCCATCCAAATCGTTGATGAAGATGTTGAAGAGCTGCACAGACCTCTTCTAGATTTTCCTCTTGCCTTTCTGAGTTAACTCCTTGGTCTGTCATTGAGCAAGAATTGACTTTGTAGGGAAGCATATTATCATTTGATGTATATTTAACATATGTTCTACCTTTATTTACCAATTATATAATATTTGTATGCAATCCACATGGTGAGGTTTGGGGAAACTTACAATAGAAAAAATATATTTTTAAAATCATAAGATTAAAACATCGCCTGGCCCGCACCGCCTCTGCTGCCCGCATTGCACAGCTCCGCCATGTAGAGTGGGCTCTGCTGCTCCCATAGCACCAGCTGTGCTGGCTCCGGCCCCAGGGAGGGGAGCCCACTTCCAACACCCTTCGCACCTGTGACTGCAGCAGCACCGCCCCCCCCCGCCTCCTGCACCCGCCAAGATGAGAGTTCCGGCACCTTTTTTTAAGAAAAAAAGCACTGGGAGAACCTATACCATTTCAGACAGGTGGATGTCCAGTATTTTCTTAAAAACCTCCAGTGATGAAGCACCTACAACTTCTGAAGGCAAGCTGTTCCACTGGTTAATTGTTCACACAGTTAGGAAGTTTCTCCTTCCTAACAAGCTTATATTATTATTTAAAAAAAAACAACTGTTGTCATTGTAACTTCTCAGTTGTTGTTGTTTTTTTTTAAAGGTAGATTAAAGATGTTCTGCAGTCACATCATGTTTTGGGAAAGGAAATGCACCTGCCTTCTCCCCCATCACTGTTTGTTTTGCCGTTGTTTCTGAGCAAGGATGAATAATAGCTGGACGTCATTCGTACAAGCTTTCTTTTCTGTAGGGATCCATCAGGAGCAAGTTACAGAGTTTGTGGTGCAGTCCTGTCACCCTGTCACTGGTTGTCTTTTGGCTAGTCACTCTCTTGATTCAGCCTACTTGACAGAGTGGTTGTCATGGAGAGAAAATGAAAGTGGGGAGGGGATCCCCTAGGAACTATTCTGAGCTTCTGGAGGAAAGCAAGGAGAGTGGGACAACACAAATCTAATGAACAAATATTTCTACTTTATACTTTGGCTGGTCAACAATATGGATTCAAAGGGCAAATAAAATTGTGAGCACACGTACCTAGCATCTGTTGAGAACAACTTTGAGCAGCTGCATCTGGGTTGTTGTTTTTTTCCTGAGTTTGCATAGTTGCTGTGCAATTCAGGAAAAAGGCATGTAATTTAAAGTGTTCCATACAGGTGCTGTGTGCTTGTGCTCCAAATCATGGTTTGCCCTGCAAACCAGAATCAGTGACTAGCTATAATATTCTCTTCAAAATATTATTTTCTTGATAATTTACCAGAACATTTTGACTGTTCTGATATTGTTAAAAAGAGTTTTTCCCCCCTTCTGATATGGTGGGATAGATTAAAAAGGTAAAGGTTCCCCCACACATGCGTGCTAGTCGTTTCCGACTCTAGGGGCTGGTGCTTATCTCCGTTTCAAAGCTGAAGAGCCAGCGCTTGAACAAGGACATCTCCATGGTCATGTGGCCGGCATGACTAGTCGCCAAAGGTGCACAGAACGCTGTTATCTTCCCACCATAGTGGTCCCTATTTTTCTACTTGCATTTTTACGTGCTTTCGAACTGCTAGGTTGGCAGAAGCTGGGATGGGTAACAGGCGCTCACTCTGTTACGCGGCACTCGGGATTTGACCTGCCAAACTGCCGACCTTCTGATCGACAAGCTCAGTGTCCTAACCCACTGAGCCACCGCGTCCCAGGGATAGATTAGAAGGAACCAAATAAATGAATTTTAGTATCATGTAGTATCCAACTTGTTGCAACTACCAGCGGGCTTCCTCCCATTAATTTTTACAGAGCCAGACCAATATAAGCCAGCCCTACATACAAAAGTTAATGTTTTGGTAGATGGAATATAGGAGACATGGAGAAAAATAAGGTCATTTGCAGTTGTATTCCATTAGCTACTTCACTTCTGCCAAGTAAAAATAGGCACTGAAAAATTAAATGTAAAATGACTTTTTATGAAAGGGTTTTGAATGTGGTGAAACATACTACTCATACAACTTGTGTTCCATTAATTGGCATGATGTAATCTGGATTAATCATCTCCCTCTGCTCACAATCAACAACATTGACCTGTTTCCTCAGTTTGTTCACAAGCATGACTTTAAAAAGAAAGCATTCTGATGGATGTCAGATAGACATAATTGTGTCACACAAGTACATATTTCAGGTGGCTGGATGGAGTCACTGAAGCAGTAGGCGTGAGCTTAAATGGACTCCAGAAGATGGTAGAGGACAGGAAGGCCTGGAGGAACATTGTCCATGGGGTCGCGATAGGTCAGACACGACTTCGCAGCTAAAAACAACAACAACAGATATAACTTACTAGCTACAGAGTGATGGATTGCATTGAGCAGAACTAATATGCCTGAAGACAAAGGAAAAACTATTTTTATATACAAGTAAACCATAGGGTAGGGTAGGGTAGGGTAGGGTAGGGTAGGGTAGGGTAAGGTAGGGTAGGGTAGGACAGGACTAACTATCATTAGCAATTAATCTTCATATGTTTCTCAGATGGCATTAACATGAATGTGAGGCTACCATTTCAAGTGCTGAAAGTTATCAGTAAAATGCTAGAAAACAAGATTGCATTTTTCAAAGGTAGCAAAGATGAGTGAAAAAGTAGAATTACCAGTCCAGTTGGAAAAGGGGGAAGGGGGGAGGTCCACTTTGCTACATTGTACTACAATGTGTACCAGTTACATGAAATTCTTATAATTTTTTTTCCCTAAGAGATCCATTGGACTTTCTCATAAGAATTGTCATGCAATGTTTCCTACTGATTGTCCTGTCCCTCCATTCTGGTCTCTTGCCAGAGACCCTCAAATTTCCAGATATAGGAGTGAATACTAGATACATTTGTCTCACTCACAAGTGTTTCCAGTAATGCCCATAGATATCGATATATGTAATACTAATCAACTTTATCAAGACTGCATATTAATTAACAGCTAGAACTTCTGTCATGCTGTGATTCCCTAAGCATATTTACATCCTGTTGCAACAAATAAATACATAGGGACAATAGGTATCATCTGCCAAGCTTCTTTAGCTTCTTAGGTCACTGCCCTCAGGACCTGCCTCTGTGTGTTGTCTTTCCATTCCAACAGAGCAGCTGAATTGCTCTTTTACAAAACCAGATCTGCAATGTTGCCTCCCACACTTACAACCTTTTTTGAATTCCAATCTTCTTTTTTTCCTTTTCTTCATAACATTCAGATTCTTGTTCCCTAAAACCTGGTAAAGATTATATCTCAGTTACCTTCTCCAGTAGACGTCTAGGATTTAAAATACTCTCTTCCATTACTGAGGATAGTAAAGCTAAAGTCAGAAGAAGAGAACATGAAGCAAGCAAAGAGCATAGTTTCCTGGACATTTTCCAGCAGAACGTCCCTATCTATCCCAAAGCAAGCTAATGCTTTCACATTACAAACTCTGTCACATGCCTCGTTGAAGTTTCTTTTGGTGGTTTCACTATGGAGTTAAAGCTGGAATGGGACTTTGGGAGGTAAGGTTGACAATGAATTGTATTGAATGCTAAATAAATCATGCTCTGTTTTCTTCTTTGTGAAATCACTTGCACAAAGGAGTTTACTTCAGGATAACAGTCAGCTGCTTTCAGCTCACCAAGGGTTTCTTTTCCAGTCCAAATAGTAAAAGTCATGTAAATGTGAACCCACCAACATGAGCATGTTTAATTAAGCAATGACATGAATACTGTGCCATGGATAAAATGCAGAGCAGACAGATCTTAAAATGGATATCAGAATATACGCTACACTGAAATTGTCCAAGAAAATATTCCAAAACCATGCAAAAGTTGTACATTAACAAATGAAACTTTAAGGTATATGTCCTGCATTTATTTCAGTTTTTTAATCAATTGGTATAACTAAGTTGTAAAGTGTCTGCTAGGAGTACTTTGGATGCTGGTATCAAAATAGTACAGTCTTCCCAAGAAGTGTAAATTGGATTTACCTCAAGACTTTCCAAAAATTATTGAAACTTGGGATGTTTAGCTCAAGCTTTAGGAATCAGAAACCAATCAAAGCAACTTGTTTCTAGCAGAAATGGTTTATGAGACCACCTAAGGCCACTCAGTGTAAAATATGTAAAATAAATCCACCTCTGATTTCAGGAGCAGTGAATGGACAGGATTCACTGCCAAGACAAGTTTTCTAATGGTATAGAAGTTATAGCTTTTTAAAAAGCATTTATTAGGAATACTTACATTACTGTAAAGAAATCCAGTGACTTAGGAAATTGCATATCAAACTCTGTCTATTACAGAGAGTTTCATAGAAAACTATGCATAATAGGGGGAAAATTAGAAAAAAATATACAAGTATTCCAAAGTTTTAAAAATGGCACACACAAAAAATGAAATGACAGAAAAGAGGTAACACTAAGACAAATTAGAGTTGGACTGATTTTCATATTCTTAGCTCAGTACAAGTTTAAATCTGAAATGTTGTCCTTTTAGATGCTTGAAAAATCCAAGCTAGTGCCATAAATAATGGTTATACTCTGGATTCTGCTGAAACAAGATCTGATTTATTATTATCTATCTATATCTATCTATCTATCTACTTTTAAACAAAAAGATTGAAAACTAATAGAAATTAATATAAAGTAAGGAAGAAAGAAAGAAAGAAAGAAAGAAAGAAAGAAAGAAAGAAAGAAAGAAAGAAAGAAAGAAAGAAAGAAAGAAAGAAAGAAAGAAAGAAATGTAAGGAAAAAATAAAAATAGAAAAGAAAAAAGATATTAAAAATAGCTTCTGATATTTTTCACTGCAGCTATAAATACAAGTAGATTTTAACCTTTTGAAACAAGATCTGCTTCTGTTAGCAATCTATTCAGGATCTAAACAATTTTAGTGAGATCTAGCTAGTTCTAGGGACGCGGTGGCTCAGTGGGTTAGGACGCTGAGCTTGTCGATCAGAAGGTCGGCAGTTTGGCGGGTCAAATCCCGAGTGCCGCGTAACAGAGTGAGCGCCTGTTACTCGTCCCAGCTTCTGCCAACCTAGCAGCTCGAAAGCACGTAAAAAGGCAAGTAGAAAAATAGGGACCACTACGGTGGGAAGGTAACAGCATTCCGTGCGCCTTTGGCGTCTAGTCATGCTGGCCACATGACCACGGAGACGTCCTCAGACAAGCGCTAGCACGCATGTGCGGGGGAACCGTTACCTTTACCTTTTAGCTAGTTCTAACTTGAGATGAAACATTATTCATCAAAGAGCTGTAGTGGCGCAGAAGTTAGAATGCAGTTTGATTCTTACGTCTCAAGGTTGATTCAGCCTTCCATCCTTTTGAGGTCAATAAAATAAGGACCCAGATTGTTTGGGGCAATATGCTGGCTCTATAAACCACTTAGAGAGGGCTGTAAAGCACTGTGAAGTGATATATAAGTCTAAGTGCTATCACTATTCACACAACAGTTGTATATGATGTTTAACAAGTTCTGTTAAAGTTGATCTATAACCAAAAAAACCCTCCCAACAAATTCAATTTGATTTGTATAAAAAATAAACCAATAGCCAGCTTGGTAATTCAATCCAGAGTGGGAACAGACAAGGTACAGTATGTGGATTTAAAATTTTGTTACCTGAGATACGTCCAGGCAAGCTTGGAGTCCCTGTATCTGTCATTTCATAGAAATGATATTTCATAGCTGGTCACAGCTGCTATAGGACCTTCCTCTCAGCCTTCCTCCCCACCCACCCAAGTTCCTAGAAAAAAGCCTGGCTCAGCCTTCTCACTCAGCTCTGTGGAATAAGGCTGAGAGAAGCTCTGAAAAAAGCAACCTGGCCACTTTGTGAAGATATAACTTGGCTTTGTGAAACAGCTTATTGTTAAAATGAAGCTCTCTTTCAGAGCTGTCAACAGCTCTAGTAGTCAAATATCAGCTGAAGGAACTGGAAAGATCCTCACAAACTCCACTATCTGCCTTGTGATGCTTACCTGAGTGTGTTAGAAATAAATTCTTTTGTCCCAGACAAGAGTTTTCTCATCACGTTTTACACCCTGCTGAGCTTATTTTGGGGAGTTGTATAAATTTGACCTTGGTATGCTGGTCTATGACTATAATAAAGATATGGTTTGACTTGGACTTCATAGCCAAGCCTTTACAATCCACATTTTCTCTTGGATACTTTATTACATGCCCAGAATTCCTGCCATTTTTAACTATTCAAGTTTACTGCTGCTCTGTTCCAATGACGGAAACATTTGAAGTTGTAACCAACAGTGTCTTGCTGTTCCTGGCACACACTTTTAGTCAGTACAGGCTGCAAGGAGAAGGAGAAGGAGGATGGGAGGGGGTGAGGGAGGGAGAGAAGGAGGAGGAGGAGGAGGAGGAGGAGGAGGGGAGGGGAGATTGATTGATTGAGGAGGAGGAGGAACTTTTCACAAAGATTCCTTTCCTCCACGGATCCTTTCCCCATCTATGCCATCTCTTAGTTTGTTTTAAAGGGTCCCCATATGTGGAAAGAACTTGAAGAGAACAAAAACTTTCATTTCGTACCATCCAGGTGAGCCTGTTATATTTCCTGTGGCTATTTATCCAGCACAAGCTGCAAGAAGGAAGAAGAGGAGAAAGAGGAAGAGTGTGTGTGTGTGTGTGTGTGTGTGTGTGTGTGCACGCGAGCACGCGTGGAGTGAGTGAGAGAGAGAGAGGTGGGGGGAGGGTGAGAGGGAAGGAGGGAGGGGGGAGAGGGAGAGAGAACTTTTCTATTTTTCCTCAATTTTTACCAGTTTACCTCATCTTCAGAACCTGTGTTATGGCCCATATGCCATTAAAGAAATAAGCAACTGGCACACTTTAGCCTGATTATAAGAAAGATTCTGTCTTGCATATTGAGGAAAAATCTTTCATCTTCTTTCCTGAACAGTCTCTAACAAAAGTGCATGTGACCAGGCTGCCCTTATGCTTTGGACATTAACACCTGAAGAACAGCATAGAACTATATATGTGCAGGTTGCCTTGCATAAGAGCTTAATATGAGTGAGAGATCCATAGAAAGGGAATTTCACTCACACGAAGCTGCTCCATATGCTGCTCACTGACCCACAGAGATTCATCTGAAATCTTCAGTACTTGCTGTACAAACAGTGGGAAGAGGGCCAGCCTGAACATGTGGTGTCAGGAAGCACCTTATCCTTTCCAATCCAGTGAGATATTGAAAATGAATCCAAAGCGAGTTGGGACTCCATCTGTCAAACCCTCCGTCTGTTAGTTTGTCCACCAGCAGAAAGATAAACATGTCCATGCAAAAGGCAGCATAGATAATTTTATTATACAGAAGAAAATGCGTTGCTTCCTTTGGTCAGACTCCATGCTCTGCATTGTTTCCCTTACTTGTTATTATAATCATAGATCTCCTCTGCATGTGAAAAGGGCTTTTAATTTAGAAAAGAATAGTGATGGTGAAGAGACACTTCAATAATCTCACTACTCTTAGAAATTTATGTAGTTTTCTGCAAAATCTCTCAGATGATTTTGCCCAAAACAGAACACTGTGTGCTTATATATATTCTACCCTTATTGAGCTGTAGCTTTTTTTAGACATTTAGTTTCCCAAACATGCAGGAAATAGACATATCTATTATAGCCTCCCTCTTTGTATCCCTGACTTCATAGGCTCGTAGTTAGAATCCTTGTATAAATTACAAATTATCCATGCCTTATAAGCAAATTCAGGCAGATTTGCAGTAGAATTATAAACCTTTGTAAGTGATATGGAGGGATTTGGAGCTCAGAAATTATCTGAAGAGGATTCCAAATCCAGTGATTTTACTTAACCTGGGAAAACTTTCACTATCTATTCTATGACTTCTTGGTATGGAAATATAGCTCTACTTTTATCTACAAATTCATATTCATATGACAAACTTTACCTGGTAAGCTTTGCAACTTGCTTTCTAATGTTATAATGATGCTTTAATTTGTCAAGATTTACTTTTCCTTGAGTTTTCAAGCCATAAGATTATTGTTTTATACCTTCACATTGGTGACTGAATTCTTTGATGTTCTTTATATTTGTGATATCTGAACCTTTAAATATATTAGAAAATTAATCTTTATTTTGGTAAATCACATTTTTTTATCAGGATGGAATTTGGTACAATTCAATTTTCTAGAAGCTACAGCTATTCACACTATAAAAACTGGAGTGTGGAGGTCACTTATGTTTTTTTACTAATCCATCATAGACAGATTTGGATAGATAGCCTGATGAAACAAAGCAATACAGAGCTACAGATCTAATTAATCTCCTCTAGGCAGTCATACAACCTCTGAGAAATAAAGTGAAATTAGGAAAAGGAATTGGGAAAAGGAAGGTCTAGGTATATTACACGTTTAAGATGCAATTATTTCGGAGAGAATAGTCTCTTGATTTCATGCTCTGCACCATTTTTAATTGATTTTACTTTTTTTATCATTACTGCTGTTACTTTAGTTGAAGAAATTATTTGTAATGTTCTAATCGTAATGTGGATATTTAAAATGTTTGCTGTATTATACATAATGTAAGCTTTCAAGAATGACTAGGTAGAGATGGGGGATAAAGTAATGAATACATAAATAAAGATTTAAATACTTCCAAACTCTAGTATTTCTACTAAATACTCTCTCTAATCTTAACAGAAGCTGTGGAAATCTTCTGAAAGAAAGAGAATTACCTCTCTCCCTTTCCTGCAGTAATTGTCCATTTTTCTTCTAGAACAAGATTGTTTCTCAATCTTGGCAACCTTAAGATGTATGGACATCTTCAGCCAGAGTTCCACATATCTTAAAGTTGCCAAGGTTAAGAAACACTGTTTTAGAAGATACCTACAAATTCACTTAAGCTGAACTTCAACAACTCTAATCTTTTAGTTAGAGATTTTTAATCATTCCACTCATTTTAAAAAAAACCTTACTCTGGATTTATCTGGAATAATTTTATACTCACCCATCTTATTCCTAGTTTTAGGCATGATTCAAAGAGTATAAACTTAGCTATACTCCCATGTTTATGTATTTGTGGTTCTGTATGTGTGGGCACCTTTGTGCACCCATTTTAAAAGAAATCATTAGAACAACACTGTGAGAGTTTGAGAATAAAGCTGCAGGGAAGGATTATGGAGTGTGTTTTGTTGAACAGGCAATTTTCATTTAACATCAAAGGTAAGGTAAGGTTATTATAATTCCCATCAGTTCTAGGAGGTCTTAAATATTTGAAAGCCAATAAATTGTCTTCCTTCTCAAAGGCATTTTTTTCCCAGCAGCCAATTAAAGTGAGAATGGCATGGCACTGTGCAACAAACTTTCAGGCACTTCTAAATGGAGGAAAGTATCTTGGACCACAGCCACAGGAGTAAAGAACAACAAGAACTGAACATTGCAAATTACAGCACAGCACAATTAGGTTACATAAATTTAGAGTGCAAGAAAAGCTGAGCTGATCATAAAATATGTATGTGTAAATGAAACCCATTATGAATATATGAAAATTTATAGTAGGTGTGAGCAGAAAACTGATTTGAGATCATGCCAGCTGACCTTTAGTTGCAAACACACTGAGGACCCTTTACCATTTCACAACAACAACAGTATGGATTCTACCTCCACTCCTTTGGCAGAGCTTCTGGGTCTTCAGTGGCTTTGGGTTGAGCCAAAGTGTGACTTTTGTGGCAGGGTTGTCTCTTTTCATCTCTGTTCTCTAGTAGTATAAAAACAAGCTTTGTGCTTCTCATACTGCAGTAAAAAAAAAAAAAAAACAGTAATTTTCACCGGGGTTGGGGGGAGTTGACAACCCTGTTTAATTAACTGCTTCCAAGCTGGCAATGGTAAATATGAAACACAAGATGAAATTAACTCCTGTTGCTGAAGAAATGTGAAAGCACCTGAATTCTTCAGAAGTTACTATCCATTTCTTAGATGCTTTCAGCTCATACTCTTTTGCTGATCTTTCTTTGTTCCAAAACTGCAACATTTGTTTTGTTTGTTTTCACCTACAGAAATCTCAACAACAACACTTTGACTTACCTTCCCCAAAATGGGTCCCACTGAGCAGGACACTGCAACTAATTTCTAGCCTTTAAGGTCATTTGCCCATACTTTCCCTGGCAAAATATGTAGACTAGGTGACTGACCATTAAAGAAAAAGTCATTCAAACACGTTCATAGTGGTAGAAAATGAGCATTTCAAAGTATCACTTAATGATCATTTTGGCTACTGATACATCTAGACAAATCCACTGTGTTTCTAAGGTAGAAAACCACAACTGGAGCCCAACTGCCTATGTGGCAATTAATCCAGCTTGCTCATTCAGTGATTACCTTAATTGTTGCAAAAGCATCTTCTATACCTTTTATTTATTCCAAAATAAATACATGGACAAAGCAGCAATAACAAAGCAGTCATCCGAGAAGTCAAGCTTAACCTCTAACATAAAATATATTTATTGATGATGAAAGCAGCTTTTTAGTCAGCTTCTAGTTAGTTAGTTTGGGCTCCAAGATCACTGCAGATGGGGACTGTAGTCAAGAAATTAAAAGACGCTTGCTCCTCGGGAGGAAAGCCATGGCAAATCTAGACAGCACACTAAAAAGCAGAGACATCACCCTGTCAACAAAAGTGCGTATAGTCAAGGCTATGGTCTTCCCAGTTGCAATGTATGGCTGTGAAAGTTGGACCATAAGAAAGGCTGAGCGCAAAAGAATTGAGGCCTTTGAACTCTGGTGCTGGAGAAGACTCCTGCGAGTCCCTTGGACTGCAAGGCGATCAAACCAGTCAGTCCTAGAGGAGATCAACCCTGACTGCTCTTTAGAAGGCCAGATCCTGAAGCTAAAACTCAAATACTTTGGCCACCTAATGAGGAGGAAGGACTCACTGGAGAAGAGCCTAATGCTGGGAAAGATTGAGGGCAATAGAAGAAGGGGACGACAGAGAATGAGGTGGCTGGATGGAGTCACTGAAGCAGTAGGCGTGAGCTTAAATGGACTCCAGAAGATGGTAGAGGACAGGAAAGCCTGGAGGAACATTGTCCATAGGGTCGCGATGGGTCGGACACGACTTCGCAACTAACAACAACACTTAGTTAGTTAGTTAGTTAGTTAGTTAGTTAGTTAGTTAGTTAGTTAGTTAGTTGTCATACTTATATAGCCACCCATTTCACAAAATATGACTCTGGACAATGTATAATAAAATATCAGAAACAATAATAATTAAACAGCATTCTACAATTAAGAGCAGCAGTCAAGATTCCTAATGATAAAGTACATAATATAATGCAGGAATCATTTAATTCAGGAATTACTACACAAGAAAAGTCAAGACTTGAATTACATAGTGTATTTGTTAATTTTAGTTTGGGCCAGTTTCTATTTTTTCCCCCAATGTGTTTCAATCCTAAGTGTGACTAGGCATTTGCCTGTACACTAATTAAGTGTGCAACAGAGTGTTCATTACGTTTGTTTGGACTGATTCCACATCTTTTTTGTTTTGTTTTATTTTGTTTTTAGGAAAGGGGAGGAAAAAGAGATCTGGACTTAGGTGAATTTATATGTGGGCTTGTATATGTATCTACAGAATATTAATAAAGTCCTCATATATATTACTCTAAAATATATATCATATATTGTTATGTGCTTGGAATAGATCTTACATTCACTACCATGCCTCAGGACTCTCTGACATCTTTTCTGTATATTGCATTTTAAAATATAACCTTTGCTTTGAAGTTGGCACTTGCTGGCTCCTATTGTGTTTGGTCTGCTGTTAATTTGTCCTTGCAGCTACTAGAAACACATCTCCAAAGCCTAAATATTTGCATCTGATCTGGGTTATATAAGCCTGTGTTTGACAGCAGATGGGTGTAAACTGATGGAATCTCAGGAGAGGGGAAAAAATCCCATACAGAAGAAAAAAGCCTAGGATTCTCCTGTCTGGCATCAGGCGTGCTATGCACATGGGTGTTTAAATGTTATTTATTTACTTCTATAGAGGAACTATGAGTTCTAAGATCTCACAACAGTTAGAAGTGATGCTACTTAAACCCCATGAGTTTGTTCTTCCTGTGAAAAGCAAGCCTAGAACCGACACTTTTAATTGCTAAGAAAATAAGTCAGCTGAAAACTCACTTAAATGATGCTTTAGGAAATTGGGAGTGGGGTGTGCGTGGGGAGAAGAATAGTGTTTACTGACTACAGAAAGCATAAGTTCTAAATATTGTGGGTGGAAGAGTGACAGATTGTACAATCAGCAATCTAAGCTGTTGAAGGTGAGTGACAGCAAGCGGTTCTTGTATTGTCACTGAGCAACTGCAGCTACACTACACTTTTTCCTCCTTTATCCTTCTCTTATTTATTTTTGCTTTATTTATTTATTGTTTACCAATGCAAGGAGCAGCACAAATTAGGATTACTTATAGTTTCATTTCATTGGACAGGGATAACAGAGGCAAAGGAGACATATTCACTATTTATCTCTAGCCCTGTCATTGGAACAGACTGGCAACTGTTTCCAAATGGAAAATCCAGCTGGATTATGTGCCCTTCCCATTAATATTCTTGCCCTCAAACTAGGTGAGTATCTGCCTATTAGTTTTTAAACTCATATTATTGATTGACTATGCCTTGAATGCTGGTGTCATTTGAGCAAATTAACTATAGAATAATTGCACCTGTTCTTTGGCTAGTGCAAACTGTAGAAGGCATGCCCCCTTAAATGTGTTCATTCTCACTCCCCTGAGTAGCCATTTTCTCCTTGGTGGCATAAATGCTTGGTGGCACACTTGATCCATAAAACTGGTTCTAAAAGGTTTAAAATGCAGTGAGTAACATTGAATTACAATGGGTAGACCCTGTAACTCATATCCTTGAAAAGTTGGAACGTTAACTGTTATGTTTTAGTACATCAGTGATTTTTAAAAATTTGAATATTTTATTTTATTTATTTTTATTACATTTATATCCCGCCCTTCTCCGAAGACTCAGAGCGGCTTTTACAAACTTAGCAGTAGCCTTCATTCTATGTATATGCCTGCTTATTAGGGCTTTCACCACCCCCCCCCAAGCGGCATTATTACAAAGTCAGCTTAATTGCCTCCAACAATCTGGGTCCTCATTTTACCCACCTCGGAAGGATGGAAGGCTGAGTCAACCTTGAGCCTGGTGGGATGCGAACCTGCACTAATTGCAGGCAGCTGGTGTTACTTAAGGAGGCATCAGCCCACTGCTCCACCAAGGCTCTTATAAGAAAATCCCTGTGAATGTGGCCCAGTCAAATGAAGCAAGGGGAAGGGGGGAAGGGTTAAAGGTTAAATGAAAAAGAAATGCATTTCCACCTACAGGAAGGTCAATAAGGTGAGTGACAGGAAAGGGTAGGAGCTGCAGCAAGAAAGCTGTACTGTACAGTATAATCAGCTTTTGTTATGGCCTGCTGTCTGGAATGCATATTCTTCTAAGGTAGGGGTGTCAAACTGCCACCCCGCGGGCTGGACATATCACGCGGATGCCACTCCCACCCCATTGAAGGCAATGGCAAAACAGTCCCGATACGTTGCGCGACATTATGTGATGTCACAAGTTTGACATGTCTGTTCTAAGGGGTTGGTTTGAAAGAATCGGCCCACAGATAACAGCCATGCCATCTTTCTATAAATTGGACAAGAGTAAAAGAAATTAATTATGTGTACAAAATCTCACTCCTTTTCTTCTCTTTGGGCAGACCTACCATTTAGTTGGAAGAAATCTGAACCTAGTCATTTTTTGGCACACAGTTGCTGTTTTATTGAAGGAACATAGATTATCCTTTGATATCTCTATTCCCGTCTTTGTGTGCATGTTTGTGTGTATGGGATTTCATAATGAACTATTCAGGGACTCCAGTTACAGCAGAGAAGAAGATTTATATAACGAATTATGGCTGGCTTGCAGCAGCTCCCAGTTTGGCCTTTGGTAACTGAAGAGAGATTAAACGGCTTATTCAGACTTAGAAGTTTAATAATGCTCCTAGTGAAGATCTACCTCCTGACCTGTTCAGATACCATGCTGACTGGTGGGCCCCTTTATTGCCAGGTTTATTTACTCATAAAAATAACTCCTACCCCATTCCAAGGGGTTGAGAGTTCTCCATTTCTGTTTAGAAAAAAAAGATAACAAGGACACTCCATTTAATTAGAAACCAATTAGTCTAATCAATATCATATCAAAATTGTATGCCAAATAGTTTTTTTTTGTATAAAATTGAGAACCAAGCTGCTGATAAGTGTTAGTTAGCAGTACAGCAGTCCAGTTTAGATGTGGCTGCTTTACTACAAGTGTTTCATTTTATGCCGTCTTTTGAAAAAATACACATTTAAAGGAACTCAATTGCTTATAACTATCATAGATCTTAGTGCAGCCTTTAATTTACTCAACAGAGACATACTTTGGAAGAAACCTGTGACCCAGAAAATGGAATTTAAACTTTTCTATCTCACCAAGATCTTATATTCAAACTCTTGGTCAAGTGTACATACAGGTACAGAAGGATAATAAATAATAATAATAAGAAACCTTTATTGTCAAAGTACAACATGTGTACATTGAGATTAGCTGAGCCTCTCCCCATGCTCCCTCCCCCCAACACACAGTGACAACAAACCCTCCATCCTACCACACCATGTGAACCAACTACACCACACACCGGCCTCCCAAGTCAATTCTGCATAAGTTCACAGAGATTATATCCCATTCAAAAGCCTAACAGCCCATGGATAAAAGCTATTTTTCAGCCTGTTGGTATGGCTGGCTATACTCCTATATCTCCTACCCGATGATAGGAGAGTAAAGAGATACCGTCCAGGGTGTGAGTCATCCCTGAGAATTTTCCTCACTCTTCCAAGGCAATGAGCCCTGGCGATGTCATCCAGTGGTGTCAGGGGACAGCCCACAATGTCTTGTGCTGTGCTCACTACCCTCTGTAATACTTTCCTGTCTGCGGCTGTCAGACCAGCATACCAAACCACAATACCATACGAGAGTACGCTCTCTATAGTAGACCGGTAAAAGAGGATCATTAGCCGTTGTTCTACCCTGTTCTTCCACAAGACCCTAAGAAAGTGAAGCCTCTGTTGGGCCTTTCTAGCCACCTGGGTTGTGTTAACTTTCCAGGTCAGATCTTCACAGAGGTAGACTCCCAGAAATTTAAAGGAGGAAACTCTCTCCACACAGTCCTCCCCGATGTAAAGTGGGGCAGGTTCTTCCTTTTTTCTCCGGAAGTCTAACACCATCTCTTTAGTCTTGCCAATGTTTAGGTGCAAGTTGTTGTTACTACACCATATGGATAGTTTTTGTACCTCCACCTTGTATGCTGTCTCATCCCCACCTGTAATAAGACCCACTGCAGTTGTATCATCTGCAAACTTGATAATCGCAGTGGATGGGTCAGATGATACACAATCATATGTGTATAAAGAGTACAGGTAGGGGCTAAGCACACAGCCCTGTGGCGTGCTGGTGCAAAGCTTCAGGGAGGTGGACAAAGCAGACCCGACCTTCACTGTTTGTAGCCGGTCCCTAAGAAAGTCTTGAATCCAATCGCAGATGGCGGGGGATAATTTCAAGTCAGTCAGCTTCTCGATGAGAATGCTCGGCAAAATGGTGTTGAAAGCCGAGCTGTAGTCAACAAAAAGCATCCTGACATAACTTCCAGGTTTCTCGAGATGACTTGCTACAGAGTGTAAAGCAGTAGCTATGGCATCGTCTGTCAACCTATTTCCCCTGTAGGCAAATTGATGTTTATCAAAGTCCAGTGACAGGCATGTCCTAAGATGTTGGAGAACCAATCTCGAAGCATTTCATGACTACAGACGTTAATGCAATAGGTCTGTAGTCATTCAGGCACTCAACTGCAGTTTTCTTGGGGACTGGGACAATGGTAGCTGCTTTCAAGCGCGATGGTACACATGCCGTTTGCAAGGAGATGTTAAAAATCCTTGTCAGGACCCCTGCTAATTGGTCGGCACAATTCCTGACCACTATCCCCAGTACCCCATCTGGGCCTGCGGCTTTGCTGGGATTCACAGCCTTCAATACAGCTCTCACTTGGTGTTCACACAGGGTGATTGGCTGAGAATCAGAAGGCCAGCCAGCAGAGGCTATGGGGTCTAGTCTTTTAACCTTGTAGCGGGTGAAGAAGATATTCAGCTTCTCAGCCAATGAGGCATCGGTGTTTGCCATGCTCCTCGTGCTGCCCTTATAGTTGGTTAAGTGCTGCAGTCCCTGCCATACTTGCTTCGGATCGTTATCTGCTAAGTGGTTCTCCACCTTTTGTTTGTATTGTTGTTTTGCCATCCTAATGCCTCTTCTGAGATTTGCCCTGTCCTCTCTGTATGTGTCCCTGTCCCCTGCCTTAAAGGCAGAATCCCGGGCTCTCAGGAGTGTTCGTATCTCTGCAGTCATCCAGGGTTTACAGTTCCCGTAAACTATAATACACTTATCCATTGTTACACTATCAGTGCATGTTCTAATATAAGAGAGTACGGCATCTGTATATGAATTTAGATCTTGTTCTTCAAATACACTCCAGTCAGTGGTTTCAAAGGATCCCTTACTAAGAAAATTCACACTGCTTAAGTCTAGGGATATATATTGGTTCCTCTCCTATGTAATTTTTATATAAATTTTATTCCAAAATTGATTCCTTGGTAAGGTGTGGAAAGTTTCATGGAGTCTCATTTTCAGAAAGATGAATATGTGGTGCTCCAGCCATTGAAGAATTGCTTATATTTGGTTGATAGCAAATTATATTTTATAGCAAGCACTGATGGTTTAAATCCTTTTCTAAAATCTAAAATACTGAGATATTCAGCGCAGATTGTTATACTTTTTGTGGGAAACACACTTGGATACTGCTGGAAGGATCATGTCCTTTATATCAAAAGCTACCCAGCTGAGAGTGGACTACTTAGAACAGATTAGGATCGACTAATATGTTATGAATTATGTGCTTCTTTTTTCCTCGTATTGTTTTTACAGCTTTTTGATATGGCTCAACAACTAATCAACATACTAATTGACTGATTTAAGGTGTTGCCAATTGATTAAGCCTGGTGATATTTTGCTTAAGCTGCTTTGATGTTAAACTGTGATTACCACAGTACAGGAGCAGCTTAAGTGGTAAGTGTGGATATGCTTACACTCTTAACAGTTTGGAGGAAGGAGATCCTTTGCTATATCACAATCATTGGCATCAGATAACCAGCTTTGATTTCCAAACTAGGATTACATTGAAATCAGCCCCTTCCCTGACTCCCAAAATGGAGCAAATCAATCAGAAATCCAAAGGCCTTTTGCTCACCAACCATCTGGTCATCTAATTCAAAGGTCTGGAGATTAATGGTTAAGTGCTTTCTGGACATTGCCAAAATCTTGCCAAGAACAAGCATGGGCTTGTTTATGTCCTTCACTGGAGTCTAGACTGAGAGAAAGGTACCGCTACTGCCCCCCCAAAAAAGACAATTTACCAGCAATTGGCCTACTATTAAAAATATTATTATATCACTTTGATATAATGATAACTGCATGCAGTTTTGGTCACCATGATGTAAAAAAGATGTCAAGACTCTAGAAAGAGTACAGAGAAGAGCAACAAAGATGATTGGGGGACTGGAGGCTAAAACATATAGGGAACAGTTGCTGGAATTGGGTATGTGTAGTTTAATGAAGAGAAGGGTGAGGGGTGACATGATAGCAATGTTCCAATATCTCAGGGGCTGCCACAAAGAAGAGAGAGCCAAGGTATTCTCCAAAGCACCTGAAAGCAGGACAGGAAGCAATGGACGGAAACTAGTCAAGGAGAGAAGCAACCTAGAACTAAGGAGAAACTTCCTGACAGTTAGAACAACTAACCAGTGGAACAACCTGCCTCCAGAAGTGGTGAATGCTCCAACACTGGAAGTTTTTAAGAAGAGACTGGACAGCCATTTGTCTGAAATGGTATAAGGTTTCCTGCCTTAGCAGGGGGTTGGACTAGATGACCTCCAAGGTCCCTTCCAACTTATTATTATTATTATTATTATTATTATTATTATTATTATTATTATTATTATTATTATTATTGTTGTTGTTGTTGTTGTTGTTGTTGTTGTTGTTGTTGTTGTTGTTGTTGTTGTTATTATTATTATTATTATTGTTGTTGTTGTTGTTGTTGTTGTTGTTATTATTATTATTATTATTATTATTATTATTATTATTATTATTATTATTATTATTATTTCCTTTGACTGGATTGTAAGCTAAAGGGAAGGAAAACCAATCCCCTGCCTACCTTCTTTTAGAATAGAATAACAGAGTTGGAAGGGAGCTTGGAGGTCTTCTAGTCCAACCCCTTGCTCAGGCAGGAAACCCTATACCATTTCAGACAAATCAGGCTGCAACCTGGCTACTTTTCTTTGAAGCAGCTAGGTTGCAGCTATTCAACATTCCAATATTGTATTGGAATTCAATATAATAACATGTATCCTTTCCTTAGCAGCTTGCTGCATAGACAGCAAGAGGAACAAGATATATTTTGTTATAAAGAGAATGGATATGTAAAAAGAAAAAGAATACATAGCCCAACACAATTCTTTAAAAAACTACTTTGGTTACCTGATAGCTTCAGCACATATGCACATCGAAGGCAATGCAGCCTCAATTAGAGAAAAAAAACCTTTAAAATTTAAATGTAACTTCACATCATGTTCTCTATTTTCACAGTATACTAAGACATTATTAAAAGAAGAGTGTGGAAAACTTTGCTAAATTCTTTTCTGGCATTGTCTTTTTAATAGCTAGGAGATTCATCTAAATCGATTTGCTCTATTCATTTCTGACATAGTTGATGTCCTGATATATGTTAAATGGTGACAGACCGCCACCCTGGTTGTTTTTGTTTAAAGAACAATCCAAATTAATGGGAGTCTACTGTTTATTTGACTGCACATATCACTCAAGCACCATGAGTCCCATAAAAAAGAACCAAATGTTTAGTTTTTCTATTCAAGGAACCAGTCTACTTTTGTTGTAAGTCAAAAGCTCTGAGATGACAAGCAGGTCAGGAAGCTATAGAAGCTGTGATGGACCGAGTGTAAGACTTCCAGGTGGACCAAACATGATGGATGAATGGCAGGAGCTGTAACTGAAGACAGGAGGTCTATACTGCCTTTCCAGCAGGTGCAGCACAGCACAGTTTTCTGAATATGGAAGAAGGAGTTCCTGCAGATTTTAGTCCACTAGTCATTGCTGACTATAGGGGGCAGAACTGATCTCCATTTCAGGGCTGTGAGCCAGCACTATCTGAAGACATTCCTACAGTCATGTGGCCATCTTGAAATCAGAGTGCTGTTTCTTTCCCACCAAAGTGGTACCTATTTAAGAGCCCTGGTGGCACAGTGGTTAGAATGCAGTACTGCAGGCTGCTTCTGCTGCCAGTAGTTTGATTCTTAACAGCTCAAGGTTGACTCGGCCTTCCATCTTTCCAAGGTCATTAAAATGAAAACCTAGATTGTTGGGGGCATATGCTGACTCTGTAAACTGCTTGGAGAGGGCTGTAAAGCACTGTGAAGCAGTATATAAATCTAAGTGCTATTGCTATTTATCTATTTGGATTTGCATGATTTCAAACTGCCAGATGGGCAGGAGCTAGGCGAAGACGGGCACTCCCTCCCTCATGCGATGCTTGGGTCTTGAACTCGGGCTGCTGCCTTTCCAACTGAAAAACTCAGTGTTTTAACTGTCGAGCCATAGCACCACCTGAATATGGTAGACACAAAACCTATTGACTAGACTTGCTGGAAAAATTCCAAAGCTACATGCTAGACAGTTGCAGCATGGAGAACAAATCCATTGAACCAAATTCAGTATTAAAGCCAAGCCTCGAGAACAGACCTAAAGTTGTTAAAGCTTACAAGATGATATCCAAGCCAAGAAGTAACTTCTTTCATCACAAAAAGCCAGGATACTCTTGCAATATAATCAAGCCCATGACTTCAGATAGCAGTGATTAATTTAGGTGAGAGAATTTAATCTAATCACAGATTTAATTTGGATGTCTTGTACTTTCAAGAGCATTGACACATCTTCCTTACATTTCTTTCAGTGATAAAATAGAGCTGTAACAGTTCCTATTCTGTTAAAGAAAGATTGTGGGTTTGGTTTGGTTTTTTGCCTCATAGACTTGTAACCCTTAGTTGTCAAATAACTGAAAAAGTAGGCTATTCAGTGCTTTCAACACTACTTTCATCTTCATAAATTGGCAGGTAAAGTCCACTTCAACATGGCAATAAATATTATCTATTGATGGTTAGAACCAACTATCTCTGTTAAGAAGATTGACAATCATCCTCACCTACCATATGTGAGCAGGTTGTAGCCTTCCAAATATTGCTACACTACAATTCTCAGGAACCTGACCAGTAATGCAGATACTGGGAGTGATAATTCTGCAAGATATAAAGTATGGTGGTTTGCCCACCCACAACTAGAAGCTTAATGCCTGTTCTACTTTTCTGTTCTGTTCCATCAATAGATAAAAATTGCAATTTATTGTCTTATGTATTGCCATAATAAAGTCATCAAATTAACTTCATAGATATAAATCTAGTCCTAGCTGAGAACAGAAATACAAACTCATTGAGGAAGTAGTATCTAAAGCAGTAAACATACAGAGAAATCAAGAAACGTAATGAAGTCCAGTGCTAGATATTTTCTACAGCAAGGAATCTGATGAATAGGAATAGGACAATGTTGTTATAACAGCTTTGACTGGTTCACATTGCTCTCCAGATACCAAGATTTGGCCTTTGTCAGGCAATATTTTTATCAGCAGCTTCATTCTAACTAGCTCTGCCTAGTCCAGCTGTTGTGGCCTTGCTATATTTTTCCATTTTCTAGCCTTCATTATTTCCAAATATGCCTGCATAAGGATTTCAGACTAAGTCCCAGGAAAAATGGGGAGAGATGCCTTGGAGAACAGATTGTGAGGAGAAGAAGATGGCCGCATACAAGATCTGGATGGGAAAATATAGCAAAAAGATACATGGAAGAGAAAGAAATGGAGTAGATAAAGATTTACACTAAGTGCCCTTTAAATTTGCCAACCTAATCCTTTTTCTATAACCTAGTTTTATAAAAAGAAATTTCCCTAAAGGAAGGTTTCTGTAAAGACTAAGAAAAATTCTGGGCCAAAGAGGATCACATGGCATTATATTACAAGATGAATTATTGTCAGAACCAATTATTACTTGATTTAGATTACACCCCTGGATAGTGAGGTTATTGCTGGTTCAGCATAGTTGCTACATCCTGAAGACATTGCATCTAGTTCTTGGGATGTTTTTTCTCCACCTCCTCATTTGAGGAAGTCTCTTGAGGTTATGCCCATCTCATATTTTTGAACCAGCCTGGAACAGTTCGTATCCACATTTAATATAATTCCTCCTCATGTATTGATTTTGTTGTCTCTCGCTGTTTTCCAAACAATAGTTAGGTATGTTTGTACAAAACTATTATTTCACACACTCCAAGATTACAGGATTGGTTCCACATTTAGCTTCAGCTATAAAACCATTTAGAAATCTTGAAACAATGGAACTTAACATTAATCATAATTAAAATGAGGCTCACTGAACTCAGCAGGCTTATTCTAAATCTGACTAGGCTTACTTCCAATCTATCATCAACTTCAAATGTTATGAATTGCACTGATACTTTCTTCTGACTACTAAAAGTAGCGTTCCATGTGTTCATAACTTTTAATTTTCAGATTAAGTGCCTGAGCTAAGTGTATGATAATAAACATCACACACACCACACACACACACACACACAGAGAGAGAGAGAGAGAGAGAGAGAGAGAGAGAGAGAGAGAGAGAGAGAGAGAGAAGAGAGAGAGAAGGACAAATACGAGTTGTAGTGGCACAGTGGTTAGAATGCAATATTGCAGGCTAATTCTGCCGACTGTCAGGAATTCAATTCCCACTGGCTCATGGTTGACTTAGCCTTCCATCCATCAGTAAAACGAGGATCCAGATTGTTGGGGACAATATGCTGACTCTGTAAACCACTTAGAGAGGGCTGTAAAGCACTGTGAAGTGGTACATAAATCTAAGCGCCATTGCTATGGCTAACAAAATGTGCTCTCTTAATGGTGGATATTCCCATTATTTCCTATCTTAATTTTGTTTTGTGTGATCCAAACACAAATAATTACTGCTTTACAGAGTGCTAAACACACATCATCATGTTTTGCTTTTGAAATGTATTTGTGCCATTCCAAAGTTTCTAAAAGCCCTGGTGTGCTTGATGTCTAATAAAACTGGTGGCCTTAACTTTTTTTTAAGACATAAGAAACCCTAAAAATCATCTCATGAAGAAAGTGGAAAAGGAACAATAAGAAAGTTGCTAGAAACTGCAGAATGCAGTTGCTAGAATGCTGTAATTCTATGTAATTCTTTACTTCACAAGCTAATATATAAATGAGGTCATCTGCATGGTGACTAGAAGCAAAAAGGAAGAGTTTAAGGTAAGAAAAAGAATCTAAGTCTTAGCAGCCCTCTCAAGAGAAAGCCATATCTATAATGATGTCAAAACAATGAAATATGTTATACCACAACCAAGTTCTGCCCTTATATACTTGTCCCCTATGGATACCAGCAAGACAAGACAAATGATATAAGAAATACAAGGCACTGTGAAGATCATATGAATCGTGGCAGCAGTGTAAATAATATTTCAAGATAAGATTAGCTGTAAACATTACCATACCAGTCCCTCTACTTGCTAGATAGATCTTCTCAATATCTAATTTCTTTCAGACTACCTGTAGCCCATCCTCTTTTGCTTTCTTTATTGGTTTCACATTGTCTTTGACAAAATGCGTCCACTATAACTTGCCCATGCATGGTGAGAGCTAGTTTAATAATTTTGTCAGTATGTTGTTCCCCTCTTGACTTTTCTTAAAGACAAGAATGGACATATGTATGCTTCCTTGAGCTCTGCGTGGGAAACGTGAGATATAAATCTGCCAAATAAATAATAAAATAATCACATCATGTGAAAAAGGAGATCCATTTGAATATAATGCTAAATGGTATCCACCCTCATATCATATTCTCCCACCCTCCTTTCTCTCCATTCATGTCTTCAAGGAGGTGATTAGACATTACCACTTTCATTTTTGTGTAGCTATAATTTTTTATGTATCATTCAAACTGTGCTTCAACTTAACCCAGATCTGTGAACTCAAACCAGCATTGTAAACTGTTATTTGAAGTTGATCATTTCTCCGTGTAGTTAGGATGAACAGCTGTTAAGTTAATAACATAGCTGTTAGGTGAGTCTGGCATCCCCATTGACTTTGCTTGTCAAATGACCCTGGAAGACAGCAAACATCATAAATATGAATCATTTGCCTAGCATCTGAATTTTGATCACGAGATCATGGGGATGCTGCAATGGTCATAACTGTGAAAAACAGCCATAAGTCATTTTTTTCAGTGCCATTGTAACTTTGAACAGTCACTAAATGAACTATTGTAAATCTAGATCTACTTGTATTTTATACTATATGTTGTTTTTCTATATTCCAAGGAGCTGGATATATTGTTCATGGATTACTAACTTGTCTTTATTATTTGGAATAAAGTTTGTTAGTATAAGGGGACGCGGTGGCTCAGTGGGTTAGGACGCTGAGCTTGTCGATCAGAAGGTCGGCAGTTTGGCGGGTCGAATCCCGAGTGCCGCATAACAGAGTGAGCGCCTGTTACTCGTCCCAGCTTCTGCCAACCTAGCAGTTCGAAAGCGCGTAAAAAATGCAAGTAGAAAAATAGGGACCACTACAGTGGGAAGGTAACAGCGTTCCGTGCGCCTTTGGCGTCTAGTCATGCCGGCCACATGACCATGGAAGACGTCCTTGGACAAGCGCTGGCTCTTTGGCTTTGAAACGGAGGTGAGCACCGGCCCCTAGAGTTGGAAACAACTAGCACGCATGTGCGGGGGAACCTTTACCTTTACCTTTACCTTGTTAGTATATACCGGTATTTTACTTCCAATACTTTAGCTCTCCATTTTATGGAGGGTTGCCTCATTATTATTTTTTTTCCAATAAACCTAACTATAGTTGAGTGTGTAGGGGGTGGGGGGGAATTAAAAGACCAAAGGCATATTTCTTGACCAGATAATGCAAACCAATTGGACAAAAATGGGAAAGTAGAGTGCAAATAAAAATAGAATGATGTAGCCCAGAAGAACCTGCCTTTCGTTTTCTTCTCTCAAAGGAGCTTCATTATCAATATAACCAGTTCTGCAAGTTTTCAGCCAGGAGTTTATGAGAGAATCGGCATGTTTTTCATATACACACGTTTCACACTGCAGGTTGAACAGTTTATTTGATTGAGCTTCAGCAGATCTTCACAAGAGAGAACATATTGGATAGACTGGAAAATGTTTCAGTTAGATTATTTTTCAGTTTCAAAAAAAAAAAGAAAGTGTTTGACCCAAATTGTCCTTTATAATCTTTCAGGGGAGAGGGCTTTAATGTTTATTTTAATTAAATATATCCTGCCTAAAATAAGCCGAAACTTTTTTTAAAAATAATCTTGGTGAAGAAAAGAGAGGGGAAAAAGTTGTAGAAATGTTACAGTCACCTTTAAACTTATGGCAGAGGTCCAATGCCATTACACTATGTTTTTGACCTAAAGTCATAGCTTTGGTTCATTAAGAAAATATAGAAGCCCATTATCTAGGGGAAAGTGGGGAAAAAATACTCTGAGATGTTACAGTAAAACAAGGGTCAGATCAAGAAATTGTTCTGTTGAAAAATACAAATCAGCCAAGCTACATCTGAGCTAGGAGCCAACAGCACAGCCTTTCTAACAGATCGGTACTATTTTCCTGTAAAGATTAGAATTAAATTTGAGCTTATCGTCAGAACTGGAGCCTGACAATTTCAATATCATTTGTATTTAAAAGTTAATGGTCAATGCCTTTTCCTTAATTAAGTATCCTTCAGCTTTTCTAAGATTGCCAGTTGCAGAAAGTAGAGCTGGAAATTCTGAGAGTTGTAGTAATAACGCATTTGGAGTTCACCAGATTGGACAAAATTCTGTAACATAACCTAATAAATATTGTTTTAGCGCAGACAAAGGATATTACAAGATCTGTCACAGATTATCCATAGTTAACAATTGCAGTGAAACTTATTGGTCAGGATTAAAATATTGTGGAACAAGAAGATAACTCATCTGTGTGATTGGTATCTTGAAAATAATCTGTTCAGTGTTAACATATATTGTATAAAAACAGCATCAGAACACATTCAATCAAGTCAGAACAGTGTGTTTCAAACTAAATATATTTCAAATTTTACACACCTCCAGTTCCTGAGTACCGTACCTTGTAAGGTTGTTATGAGAATAAAGTATAGGAGAGAATAATATAAATTGCATTCCTCTGAGAAAGAACATTAACCTAGAGGCCTAGAATGTTTCTTCAAATTAAACTCATAAAGAATCTAAAGGCATGTTAAAAAGTAAAGTTAAAATCTTTCCCAAAAACTCTTGGAACTACTGTTGTGCATAGTTTATTATCAGAAAGCAGGAGCTGAATGACTTTGCTAATCAGGTGAAAAGCCCACCAACGTTAAAAGCATTTGAGCATTGTTAGATCAAACCAAAAAGCCCACTTCAACTAGTCCACGTTCTCTCTTCATATAGCAACCACATGTCATCAAAAACAATTAGAAGTCAAGATTCTGTTTCAATAGCAAGAAAATTTTAAAGCAGGATTATGGAAAATGTGAACATACAATAATGGATCCAAAGGAACTCAGTAACATATCCAGGAAAACAAGGGCCCAGAATTGAATTGGGAAGAAATGTAAATTCCAAATCAGTGACTGCTAATGGATTGTAATACAGGTAGTCATCACTTAAAGATCACAATTAGGATCAGCAACTCTGTCATTAAGTGATGCAGTTGTTAAGCAAATCACCACATGATCACAACAGACCTATGACCTCACTTCCACCTGGTCATTAAGTGAATCACCCACAGTCATTAAGCAAGTCATTGTGACTTGCAATTTTACTTTGGGCTAATCTATTGCTGCTGCTTTTTAGAAGCTGCTGTAAAGCATGTTTACATGACTGTGGGACTCTACAGTGTTGGTAAAGGTGAGGAATAGACATAAAGTTACTTTTTCAGCATTGCCGTAAGTTTGAATGATCACTAAAACAAGGCAGTTGTTAAGCATGGTCTACCTATAATATTGTTCCAGCATTACAATATAATTTAATTTGTAGTCAAACACCTGCACAGTTATTGCTTAGTTTGTGCTTACCCTAGAAAGCCTGACCAAAGCAGAAGATCAATAAAACCGCAGTCTCCTTTTTCTGTTTTGATATAACCGGTATCAAAAACCATATAAAAATAACAAATATGGGACATAGATTGTCCCAATTTTCTGGATCTGACAAATTTCCTTTTTAAAAGTTCCAAGTTTCAGTCCATTGTGATTATACCAATTTATCTCAGTACCATAAGGCCTTGCGTAAGAAATGTATGCAGTGATCCTATGTTGATTCCATGAAGAAATGGTTAAGAATGATTTTGGATTAATTAATTTTCCAAGAGACTGACACATACTTGAAATTAGCTTTCTCTAAAGCATCTTCCCCAGTAATGGTTCCCTGGCCAGGCATTTTGCTCTAAAATAGCTAAGTACTGCTTTTTAATCTTTCAGTGAATTGGGCTCAATGGAGCTACTAGTCAGAAACTAACCTTTTTCATAACAAAGTGGAATCAGGAAAAAAGTCAATAATTCAGTGTTCATTTTTTAACAAAATTCTCTTACTACAAACACTTGTACCTATCCAGCATAGCAATATCTAATTTCACACAGTTACTAAAGATAAATGATTTTTCCTGATCAAATTATATCAGGATGAATAATTTTATACTATATAATTGGTGAGCTGGATAATTCAATAAGCCCATTTTCTATACTTGACTTCCTTTTACAAGTCAAAATTCCATAATGAGGAAGGCAGCTTTGTCAAAACAGCTGCCAAATGGCAACAGCGTCATAAAAAAAAGAATTGATCAGTAAATTAATTAAACATTTGGTATATATAAAACCTGCTTTATGTTGAGAAAATGTGAATGGCCTGACAATAGTTTTTGTAAGAACATACTCATCAGTGGTTTCTATTGAATAGACAAGGTTTTCCTGCAGGACATAAAATCAGGTGTTCTTTGTATTATTATTTTTTTCAAGTTCCTACTTCTGCAATTTCTCTAGGCAAAATAATAAATGAGAAATGTGATTTTTCCCATTTATTTTAAAATGTTGATAATTAAGTTCAAATTCCATTTCATTTTGTATTAAAAAATTTAGAAAAAGGATAAGTTTATCACAAAGGGTCAACAACTTATTTAATTTGCATTGTATTTAATCATGATGTACCTTGACCTAAAAATGAAAAAATGCATTTGCAGGAATTATTTTACGTGGACTACAAGAAACATACATTCATGAAGACTGCAGCTATTATAAGGAAAAAGAAGATTTCTCCCGAAATAGTTTCCTAATTCTGCCACTTTAATTTAAATTTGTTTGGAGTTGTGCATTTTTCCCCTTATAGTAAAATGTAATATTTATTTTCTTATTATTTGTATATTTAAAATAGTGTTGGTTCTTAGTCCTTCTCTTTTGGAGGACACAATGAAACAGTCTCATTTGGGGGCTGAGGCATCACAATTCAGCCACCCAATTTCTAATGACAGGAGACTGCAGGTAGTTCTCAAATTATGACCACTGCTGACATCAGAATTTCAGTTGCTGAGCAAAACAACTGAACTGAAATGAGTCATGCCCAATTTTATAACCTTTTTTGCCCTGTTTGTTAAATGAACCATGCAAGGGGTACCTGGCTCAATAATAGTGACTGTGAGAGGGACCTCAGAGTCCTAGTGGACAATCACTTAAATATGAGCCAGCAGTGTGCTGCAGATGCCAAAAAACCTAACACAGTGTTAGGTTGCATTAATAGAGGGATAGAATCAAGATCACGTGAAGTGTTAATACCACTTTACAATGCCCTGGTAAGGCAACACTTGGAATACTGTATCCAGTTTTGGTCATCACGATGTAAAAAAAGATGTTGAGGCTCTAGAAAAAGTACAGAGAAGAGCAAAAAAGATGATTAGGGGACTGGAGGCTAAAACATACAAGGAACGGTTGCTGAAATTGGGTATGTCTAGTTTAATGAAAAGGGACGCGGTGGCTCAGTGGGTTGGGATGCTGAGCTTGTCGATCAGAAGGTCAGCAGTTTGGCAGGTCGAATCCTGAGTGCCGTGTAACAGAGTGAGCGCCTGTTACTCATCCCAGCTTCTGCCCACCTAGCAGTTCGAAAGCACATAAAAATGCAAGTAGAAAAATAGGGACCACTACGGTGGGAAGGTAACAGCGTTCCGTGCGCCTTTGGCCTCTAGTCATGCCGGCCACATGACCACGGAGACGTCCTCGGACAAACGCTGGCTCTTCGGCTATGAAATGGAGATGAGCACCGCCCCCTAGAGTTGGAAACGACTAGCACGCATGTGCGGGGGAACCTTTACCTTTACCTTTTAGTTTAATGAAGAGAAGGACGAGGGGTGACATGATAGCAGTGTTCCAATATTTCAGGGGCTGCCACAAAGAAGAGGGAGTCAAGCTACTCTCCAAAGCACCTGAAGGCAGGACAAGAAGCAATGGATGGAAACTAATCAAGGAGAGAAGCAACCTAGAACTAAGGAGAAACTTCCTGACAGTTAGAACAATTAATCAGTGAAACAACCTGCCTCCAGAAGTGGTGAATGCTCCAACACTGGAAGTTTTTAAGAAGAGAATGGACAGCCATTTGTCCGAAATGATATAGGGTTTCCTGCCTGAGCAGGGGGTTGGACTAGATGACCTTCAAGGTCCCTTCCAACTTGTTGTTGTTGTTGTTGTTGTTGTTGTGAACCATGTGGTTGTTAAGCAAATCTGATTTCCCCCATTAACTTGGCTTGTCAGAAGCCTGCTGGAAAGATTGCAAATGGTGATCACATGACTTCCAGGATGCTGCAACCATCGTAAATACATGCTGGTTGCCCAATGCCCAAATTTTGATCACATGATCATGGGGATGCTGTGACAGTCATAAGTGTGAGGAATGGTTGTAAGTCCTTTTTTTGAGTGCCATTGTAACTTTGAATGGTCACTATAAGCCAAGGACTACCTGTATCTAGTAACACTGGCCATCTGGTGGTAGAGTAATTAAAAGGGGGATTTAAAATGGGACTAAGAGCAGAAAGTACCCCTTAAAACAGAACAAAACCTAAGGAAAAAGGCAAAATCTAGTTTACAAAATCCAGCCATTTTGCAGTTTTCATTTTGCAATTTTGGCACTTGTGTATTTGTACATACTGTAATCTGAAGGTTGCCAAACCCTAAGTCCAGTCATGATACATACATGATTATAAATTAGCATTTTCAATGGTTCGTGGGGGTGGGGTCAACACAATGAAAGCAACATTGCATCATCATAATGGAAGGGGTTTACGACAACTCACCATGGCCAACTCACTGCAAACAACATGCCACAGGACAACTCACCACAGGACAAGAGTTACATTAATATGGAAGAAATAGTGGAATAGAATCATTTAAAGAAAGGATGCCAAAGGAAAGACAAAATAAAATGTGAATGACAAAAATGTAAATATTTTTTTAATTATTTTAATTATTTAATAATTAAATTGAATTGTTGAATTGTCCTTTAGCAAGTTGTCCTATGGTGCGTTTGCCATGTTGAGTTGACAAGTGACAAGTTGGCCATGGAGCGTTGGCTGCAGCAAGTTGTCTCATTCCATGATGCAATTGCTGCCCCTTTTGTATGTACTTGGCACACATACCCAAAAGGAATCATGATGACATGATTTTGGCAAAAGTAGCAAGATTGTTGGATACCTGCCTACATCCCATTCATTTTACATTAAATCAGGATGTAGTGCCAAGACCTCAAAATTCTTTCTAATTACTCATCTCATTGAAATTTTCTTTTGAAGTTAACTTTCTTCTGTCAAGAAAGCACTTATCACAGTTGTAGGCTTTTTTGATTTGCACATCAAAACACCAACAACCCCTGGCAACATCATCTGCCATATTCTCATGCTGTTGCCTTCATCTTAGTCCCAACTCACAAATGAGAGAGGCTGAAGTTGTCCATAACCACACTGTTATTGAACTGCCAAAGGACAGTTTCCAGGTGTGTAAAATCTTTGTCCCATTAATGTAGAAGGAAATCATGCAATTTCTGTGACTTGAATGATAAGCAAGAGATGGGGTGGAAATTAGTCATGGGAACACATTTCATGCCAGTATAGTTTACTCAAGGATGGGTAGATAGCACTTCAGTTCAGCAATAGAGTAAGACCCTCTAAAGATCAATGAAATGCCAACTAACTGAATACATCCTCAGTAGACAGACCTGTCCAGATAGATAATGGAGGATTAAAGGAAGAATTTGGGAGACTAAAGAAAAAGTAGTATACTTTCTTCTTTGCTTCAAGGCAAAAAAAAAAATCAGTCTGGTTAGTTATTGAAATTTTTGATGATACTGATGGTTGCGGAAAGAGATCTACTAGAGAATGGGAAAAAATAAAGAAAGCCAATAGCAATAAGGATTGTATTGTGTCCTTTTAAGGTCCTATGTTGAGCTTTATCTTTGCCATCTTCTCTTTCCTAAAAGAACTAGGAATATTTATACAATAGCTAAAAGAACTACTTTGAAGTGTCATTTGCTGAGCTGAGCATAAGTTACGATTTTGCTTTAGCCCAGCAGGAGATTCAGCTACAAAGAGAGAGAGTTTTGAAGTTGTTGGTCCTGTTTTTCTGAACAGATTCTTTCCAGACTCTTAAATGCAAGCCATGATCTCTTTCCTTTGGGTAGGAATCTGGATTTCATCTGAAAAACTCTGAATAAAGCTTATAATGAGCCACAATGGAACACCACTGTTTTGAAAGGGTAGATGCAGGTTGTTCAACAGCCCTATGGATTTGCCTTGGGTAGAATGATGCAGTTAATAAAATGGCATTCTGTAATCTGTATTTGAAAAAGAAAACATTTAACACTCTCAATTTCTTTTAATTCGCTAGAAAAATAGGATTAAAGACTTTTTCAGATTGCAGTTGCTGATTATAACATGCAAAAGCTACAGGATCCAATCTGGGTCAGTCACCAGGACAAGAGGTTTAGTCTTCTGAGTTTTCAGATTCGTGATGGAGCCTGTCTTCCAGGAATTTCTGTCTAGAAGGCTAGAAAGAGATTCCCTGAAGATGGACTCCAGCACAAATCCAAAAGCTCAGAAGACTAAACCTCTTGTCCCGGTGACCGACCCAGATTGAATCCTATAGCTTTTGCATGTTATAATAAATAACTGCAGTAACATTAACCCATCTGAGGACATTATCCTGGGATACTTATATTTGCCTTCATTCGTGCAAGAGCTATGTCTACTTGCTTTGTACTGCGGACAGTAGCCTTTATAATATTTGTATCTACTGTAGTAAATATTCTATTACTAATATACTGTAAATATTGCTTTTGTCACAAAATTTATTAAATTGCATCTAGATGTAAGGCATGATTTTAAGGTTTATCTTCCTTAGTAGATGATGCACAATGATGATGGCAAGTATCATGTAACTTAGGGAAAGTCACATCTTCATATCTGGTACACTTCCCTATAAGGATTCTGCACCAGCTTAAAAGACTTCTGTAATTTAACATCAGCATTATTTTTTATTATTATTTATTATATTTTTGTAAGTCCATGTTAACTGTCCAAAATTATACATTCAAGTTGATTGAGTGAGTGAATGAGCGAGTGATTACATGCCATTGTCGTTCTTGACTCCTAGAGACCACATACATAGATCTATTCCTAGCTTATTCTTTCAAGTATCTCAAATGCTGCACTCATTCCCACTGTAACTGAGTCTATCCATCTTGTGGATTATCATCCTCTTCTCTTTCTTTCTTTCTTTCTTTCTTTCTTTCTTTCTTTCTTTCTTTCTTTCTTTCTTTCTTTCTACCATTACCAGCATTACACCCTTTTCCAGAGAACTGGATCTTCTCATAATGTCAAAAATAGGATAATTTGAGCCTGGTCATTTGTGCCTCTAATAAAAAAATTGGGGTGATCAAATTGGTTTGCTTCTTTAGCTATTCACAATATTCTCAAGAGTTCTCCAACACCAAAGTTCAAAAGCATCAATACTGTTCCTAACCTGCTTCTTTAAAGTCCAATATTCATTTCTGTAGAGTGTCCCAGGAAATGTTATGGGTTACACGATTTTGCTCTCTGTAGGTATAAACACATCATAGCCTTTTCCAAGGCCTTCATGGCTGCTCTACTGGTAGTCTGTAGGATATGTCTTGGCTGCAGCTTTCTTTACTGTGGAATGTTCCTCCTAAGAGGCAGAAGCCATCTATCCCTTCAACATCTTCATTGTTAACTCTAATGCCGGTTGTTCTACGTGTCATTAGTTTGGTCTTCTTGATATTTAATTTTAGTCCCATTTTATTCACTCTGTGTGTGTGTGTATATATATATATACACAGTATATATATATATATATATATATATATATATATATATATATATATATATATATATATATATATATATATATATATATATATATATATATATATATATATATATGTGTGTGTGTGTGTGTGTGTGTGTGTGTGTGTGTGTGTGTGTATGAATTTACTCTGATGGATATACTTACAACCATATGTGGATTTCAGTAATCAAGCATATGGTTCAAAGAATCAAGTAACCTGTACTACTGACAGGTAGTTCTTGTTTAGTACTCACAATTAGATCGAGCAACATGGTTGCTAAGCAAAGCAGTCACTAAGTGAAACTAACTGTGCTTATAATCTTACTTCACTTTTCCTTTGTTTTTGGAGACCTGCAAAGATTGTAAATGGAAGGATTGGTTGGAAATTTTCATCACTGTTGTAACTGTGAATGGTTGCTAAATGAGGCAGCAGCCAGACCTGTAGTATTCATACATAGTTTAAGTTAATGGATTATTGCGAAAACACTGCTTAGTTTTGAACAGATGTAGATAGGATTGGATCTATGTGCTTATCTCAGGACTAGATAACATATTTTCAAATTTTCAAATGTGCACGAGAGACACTCAGAAATGTCTACCATGGAAGGTTTGCCTATTCACAAAAGGTTGGCATGATTTATCAGCAAGTAGAAAGTGAACGAGATTTCCAAGATAAGCATTGCACATACAAATACTGTAAACTGGTCTATTTTATTGAAAGATTATTTTTAAAGACTATTTTGAAAAGTCATCTAGCTCAGAAAATATAACAGACATCTTGAGTAGACTGATGCTTAGTCATAGCTTATCTGAATATCCAACATTACTACTTTAAGAAGTTTATCCTTTCTAGAGAAAGCATATTTAAATTGTTACAAAGAGGAGAGGAGAGGAGAGGAGAGGAGAGGAGAGGAGAGGAGAGGAGAGGAGAGGAGAGGAGAGGAGAGGAGAGGAGAGGAGAGGAGAGGAGAGGAGAGGAGAGGAGAGAAGAGGAGAGAAGAGAAGAGAAGAGAAGAGAAGAGAAGAGAAGAGAAGAGAAGAGGAGAGGAGAGGAGAGGAGAGGAGAGGAGAGGAGAGGAGAGGAGAGGAGAGGAGAGGAGAGGAGAGGAGAGGAGAGGAGAGGAGAGGAGAGGAGAGGAGAGGAGAGGAGAGGAGAGGAGAGAAGAGAAGAGAAGAGAAGAGAAGAGAAGAGAAGAGAAGAGAAGAGAAGAGAAGAGAGAAGAGAAGAGAAGAGAAGAGAAGAGAAGAGAAGAGAAGAGAAGAGAAGAGAAGAGAAGAGAAGAGAAGAGAAGAGAAAAACTATTTTAACTTCGCTGTAATAGATGAAACAGTGTATAAGGACCAAAGAAGATGGGAACTTGTACATAAAATGTGATAGACTTGAAACATATGCAGTTGCATATTAATGATGACATCTGTTATGTACAACCTAGAAATCCCTTAACTATGGAACACCACATAAGCACTGACAAGAGATTTAAAAGGCTTCCATTAATTCATGATGGCAGCAATTAGTAAAGAGGGTGTTAATGCTCGCTAGTGCTCAAGCTGTCGATTTCTGGCAATTTTTCATTGTGGGGATTTCTTTTAAACTTTTGCTGTGGCTTATCTCAACATAGGAGTGCATTCAATCTGGAAATCAGCCCTCCTTCTCCTTCAGTGAGATATTTTAGAACATATACAGTTTTCTGGACACTTTTCCAAAACCATCACGTTTAAAAATAATAGGAACTGTAAATCGGCCAATTCACTGCAGACTAGAAGAGTCTCTTTGAAATCTTAAGAGGAAGTATTTGGTATCAATAAATGTACCAAAATGTAATCATTATCATAGTAATGGACAGATGGAGAAAGACAGGTGTTGTCCACCAACTGTTTGTGCAGTGCAGCAGAAACAGCCTACAGAGAATCAGTGCTGTCAGAAGAACTGACAGCCTCCTGCCAGGTATGATTTAAAAATCCAGAATTGTTTATGAGCATTTAAAAGGCCTTGCTTCAAATTCACCAAGAGAAATTTGACAAGAATTTTTAAACTAGTAATGTTGGAATCCACAACTATCTGCTATTGCTAGAATTATTGTTTTATTTTGCAAAATCAAATCTGGGTCAGTCACCAGGACCAGAGGTTTACTCTTCCAAGCTTTCAGACTCAGGCTGGAGCCCAGCTTCAGGGAACTTCTCTCTACTGGAATATGTGCTTTGGGCTATTCTGTGAGTTGCATTTATGTGGTGCCTTCCTATTGGATGATCCTATGTTGATGGCTGGTGATTGGCTATTGTTTCCTTGTGCTGCCAAGTTCTCAGCTCCTGAGTACCCACTAAGCTGGTAGTAAATCAGCACACCAGTTAACTGATAAAGGGCCAGCTTCCCAGACTTTGATCATTTGCCTGGCTATCTTTCTATCTGCATGGACAATGACCTTAGTAGCTGCAAAATTGAATATATGTCCTTATTCATTGCAATGTGAGGCTACCAATGAGTTTGGGTCTCCTTATCTGACCGCTCACTTGTGTTCTTGGTTAGCTTCCTCCCAGACTGTCCTTTATGGTCACAGGAGCAACCCATACAAGGATAATAATAAAATAATCCATGTATTATTTTACTTTGAAATTTATATTTTATTTTAAGCTGTTTTTCAGGGTTACAAATTTCCCCAATGATATACAATATAAGATGCAAAAGTGGCATTTGCCATATTTTAAGTTATCGCTTACATGCTAGGCTATTCAGTGGATATGTATACTGAGTGAGTATTAGGGCAGTGGGGCATGAAAGATTTTAAGGGAAAATCTGCTTCATAGCACATGGAGGTATGTTTCTGTTATAAACCAAATCATAAACCAGTCTTTTCCAAGGATTCCAGGAAAAGATGCAGCTGCGGAACCCATAAAGGTACAAATTAAAAAGCTGCTGAAAAAAAGGACATTTAGAGAACATGTTCTTATGATGTTAGCGATATGAGGGTGGGCTTTGTCAAGTCTTGACAAAGATAAACATTCATTTTATGTATCCATAAACTGAAACCAGATTTAACAGCTGATCTAACATCATATATAACAATTCCTGCATATATAAGCATTTCAGCCAATGTGGATTTATATGCTTTTCCCCAGATTTCCTCAGTTCAAAAATAGAAATTGTTGTTAGAATTAATAACTTTTTACAGCCCTACTTTCAGAATCCCCCAGGTAAAATTTCTGTTTTTGAAATTCCCTTTCTAATTAAATATGATTTTAAAATTTATAATCATCATTTCTAAAAAAGTTTTGTTACTGCATATTTTGTTTTATTTTTTGTTTTAGATTACATAATACAAGTGATGATTCATAAAGTTTATTATCTGTTTCAGGAGGTCAAAACATGATTAAAACATGCTAGAGTGAAGAAAATCTACCCTATATACTTGACAATTGCCTTATAGTATTAAAATTATCACAGATAAAGAAATTAAGCTTTCAGTCCTATATTACAATTATCTGATAATAAATCAATTCTAAATTATTACTTCTGAGTGGGGCATAAAATAAATCTGTCCCTGTACTATAATGTGATATGTCACAGCAGAATTTTTTGTGGCACCCACAGAAATATAAATCACAAATCAAAAAATGTGCACAAAAATTATATATTGAAGAAAACTGAATGCAAAAAACCCCCATCTCTTTAAGGAAAATGTTATGCCAAAAAGCATATATTTGGGCAAGTTACATAGGAAAGATTTATCTGTATGACTGTTACCAAAATGTTTATTTTAGATAAAAAGTTCAGATTGTAGGGAAATATGAACACAAAATTCATTTGCTAAAGAATCTAATTTCAGTTTTGATGCAATCCACTAAAAATTGCAGGATGAGTTAGTAACTGAATGAATGTTGTATTGAAATGAGCAGGATATATGTTTGATGTATTTCTATTTTAAATGCATGAAACAACATTGCATTAATGGTCTACTATTGAAAGTGATATGAGTCTGATAGCTGAGGGATAACTGGATTATTCTAGAAGATAACTGGAATAAATATGATCTGATAATCTTTCCAAATTAAAATAGCCTGGGGGGGATCCTAAATGCTACAATGTCATTTCTATTATTGTAAGAGTGGCATAAAAAACATTCCAGCACTCACTACATTCAGTGAAAGTTTTAGAGTAGCTCCATACCTGAAAATAGAAAAAAGAGTCAAATGATCACTCAGTGCTAAGACTTTGAGATGATCTTGATAAAACTATTAATGCTATGAAGATTGGAGTTTTGATAAATGTCCTCAGAGTAACTGAAAGGAAGCAGAAGATTAGCTCAGTCAATAGCTTCCAAATAGAAAAGCCAAAAAAAAACTACACTTAGGCTTAAGCTTAAGGCAAATGGAGGCATTGCTATATCTGTGTAAATTCCTAGGATTTATTCTGTCTCTTCAATCATTCCATATTCCAAGGGAACTTTAAAGTAAAGTTAGCCTTGAGGGAAACAATATTTTCAGCACTTTGCTAAACTATAATTCTAAACAGACTAAAGATGAATGTAAAATGAGAAGATGTGTGTGTTTGTTTGTAATCATCCAGGCAGGAGAGAAACAAAAGATTTTCCTGCACTTTTTCCTATTCCTGAGAGTAAAGAAACTCTTTCAAAACTGAAAAAGGTTTCTTGCATATGTTTAGTTAAAAGATGACCAAAGCCTATGTACGAGTTCACTATTTTTCATACACATCATATCTCCAGAATCCTTTCTGATTTAGCCAGATATTTTCCCCAAAGCATTCATATTTGGAATTAGGGACGGCATTCTTTAAAACAGGGATTGCTGTTTTCTAACTTTGCTTCTGTGGCATTTGTACTAAAATGACATTAAGCATCACCTGCCTTTTCACAACTTCTCCAAGTTAATGAAAGTGATATATCAGTGTGATCCACCTGATATAGCTAAGTGTTAAAAAGAAGAGCTAATGTAAGCTGTACATTTAAAAAATAAAACAGATGACTAATTGTTTCTGCTTTGCAAGTTTCTACTTTATCAAAGGAATTTCATCCTCCTTTTTTTAAAGTGATGCTTTTCACTAGAACTTATTCATCTAATGCAGGCATGTCAAACTCGCGACGTGACATGACGTCGCGCGACGTATCGGAACTTTTTCTCATTGCCAAAAATGGGTTGGGCGCGGTTCCTCCGTGACGCTCCGGCCCGCGGGCCGGCAGTTTGACACCCCTGATCTAATGCCTTTAAGCTTAGATTATTGCAAAAATAATGAATTCAGTCAGAAACATCTCCAGCAGATGAGCCTTCCAACAAAATGACAAAAGCAGCATTGCAACATGGAGATAGAAAGACATCACAACATACTGTACATACAAAAGGGATGAAGCTTGCATTATATTGATGTAATGATGTGTTTGTTATTTCACACACACACACACACACACACACACACACACACCTTACATATGAATACTCTGATTGATTTTCAACATTATAGTGAAGAAATTTAGGCACACCATATCTGGATTTTAAAAATCTGGAGAATCATTAAATGGCAACCAAGACTTATGCCCATTCCCTGATTCCTAGAGGAAGTGGAGGAAGATGATGGGCTGAATATGAGAAGTTATCATCACTTCAGTTTCAGATAGAGTAGTTCCAGAGGAGGTGAAGATGTACCCTTTCCTTAGGCAGCCCTTACTACAGGCGTGTCTAACTCGCAACATCACATGAGGTGTCGCGATGTATCTTGACTTTTTTCCCATTGCCAGCAATGGGATGGGCACGGTTTCACTATGATGCATCCAGCCCACGGGCTGGCAGTTTGACACCCCTGCCTTACTATATCCAGCAATTCTGGCAACTTTCCCTTCTTGGGATGGATTCTTGAGTACATCTTTTGTTGAACACATCTTGTGGGTATGGATATAGATACAGATATAAATTATCTGGGTCCTTTTCAGTCAGGGTTCAGGCTTAAGCATGGAACTGAAATGGCATCACTCACTCTGGTAGATTATCTTTGTTGATGTAGTGCTACTCCAAACAATATTTGTCATAGTGGGCAGCTTCAGCTTCAGTGAATTTTCTTCTGTGCCGTTGTACATACTTTTTCAGCCTTTTTTAGAAGTTAGACATTTAAAGTAATTGCGTATTCTTCATTTTCTCATAGTTACTTTCTATTTCCCAGCATAAATTCATTCTGAACCTGCCTTATCAGATTTTAATGCTAGCCACCTAGAGGAAGAAAAAGGGATGGTGTGAATGTGCAAATTGGCATCATCTAGAACAACACGTCTAACCACTTATAAGAAAATCTAAATAAACCTAAATGATAGAAATACCTAATTACAATCGTGGTACTATATACATTTAAGCTGGAGAATCTTCTCAGATGAAGGACCTCAGGACCAACTGCATCACAGGAGAGTACTGTACCCCAAATGGCCTTATATAATTTCAATTATCCTTCTAGCCCTGACTAGAAATGCAGAACTTGATCAGAATTTGGTTGTTACAAAATAGTCTAAAGTTGAATTCAATGATACAGGATTTCTCTTAGTCCTTCACAATTTTCTGTCAGCTCTTGTGATATTTTAAGGGAGAAGTACCACCCATGAAAAATCAGGTTCATGACATTACTGTCCTCCTGGATTCATGGCTACTGCTAGATCAGCAGGTAGAAGCCAAAAACAAACTCTGTTCCAGGCCAAACCTGCACAAATACATGAAGAAGTGGTTATAGGTTTTTAATGCTAGTGAAACAGATGCTAAAATGGTGGAGAAAATGTGAGCACAATTGCACATGCACACATGGTGAGATGTAAGTCAGAAAGCAATTCAAATCCAAAGCAGCAGACACAAGAGTAGTGAAAGCTAGGTCCAAATGTCAAATATTGTGAAAGATTTGGTAAGATAGTCTGGGTCCAAAGCCAAATCATAGGATTTTAACTCAGGAGACAAGACTCTGTGTCAGAACTGACACTTCATGCCTGCCATTTGGTACCAGTCTGCCATGAACCCTGGGGGAAGGGTGAAAGGGATGGGGAGTGCTTGGGGTGGGGGATGAAAGTTACAAAAGTGAAGGTGCCTCTCCAAGATGGTGTTCAAGGTTGCCTTGCTACAAGAAGGATGCAGCTGTGACACAGCCTACAATCAGAATGGCCATTTCAAAAACAGCTTCTTGGAGATTGATTGAACAATGTAGGGGTGAGGGGACAGCAATGGGAAGTGCCTAATCAGAGTAATGTTTTCACTTTGGGAATTGGTGCATGAATTTCAGTTCTGGCTTTCCACTACTGTATTTCACTTGGCTTCTAGTAAACCATACTTTTTTTCTCAACCCAATGATGTTAAGGATCATTTTTACTTAGAAGCTCAAGCTGAGGCAGGTCTGACACTCTGAATGGATTGGTGCCCACAGAGAAGGGGGATTTTGCTGCTCTTCTTAAGTAGAACCAGCACTGGCATTGCTTATTGGGAAGGGCACTGTTCATTTCTTGCAAGGAATCCCACAGATAACCTTTGCTCTGCTGTCTTTTTTGCATGGAGAGCCCTTGTGTTGGGAGAATTCATCATCTTTAGAGACCAGTGGTAACAGCTGACTGTCAGTCAGCCCTGTCTCAACAGTCTGTGGTTCTTCAGGTTGTGAGTTGTCCAGCAACTGTGGAGTGGGCTTCCCTTGTCAATCTCCTATCTGAGTCAAGCTCACCATGGCAGTTTCCTTGAGAGCCCCATTTACAGCCCTACCTGGAGTGGAAAACTGTCAGGTTGACCAGATCAGGAATCAATTTCACTGAAAGGCTAAAACTACTTTGAGAGTGGCTGTAGTACAGAATCTTGCAAGTCTGATTATGCTGTACCTCTTTCCACCTGTTATGTGAAATGGAGAAGTGTCTCTTCCCATATTTACTATATATTGTGGACTTAAGAGATGTTTTTCCCTTTATGTTTTGGCAACAAAACTTGCATATCTCCATCAAACTCATCTTTGTTACTCTTTGAAGAGTCCTTGTTACAGTGACTTTTACCTAACCACCATTGATTTGGGCTACTATAAGGTCTCCTATATTGGTCTGACTTTGATGACCACCCAGAAACTTTTGCTGACGTTCAGAATTCAGCAACCAGCATGTGGACTGGTGCATGATGACATGATCAGGTCACACTAATTTTTCTGTACTTGCAATGGTTTCTAAGAGAGGTCTGGTTGCATGTCAGTCCTTAGTTTGATATCATTAATTCATTATCACAGTAGCAACAACTTAATTAGAGGAGAAGGCTCTTGTGTTCAGACGCATAAGCCTTTTCCCTGTCAGGCCTCAAAATTTGTCAAAAAGCATAATGCATTAATTTCCAAAATCTCAGCGTTTGTGCATCATTGCAAATCTCAGTGAGATAAGTAAAATTTCCTATCTGCCTTGGTGAGGAGGGAAGTAGGGAGGTTTATAACATATGCATTGATATCATAAAGCAACTACTCTGAATTCTGTATTTGTTGAGGCTATTATGTTGCAAGTATTTATTGTAGCAAGTACATGATTTTATCATATAGTGTCACTTTGATGTGTTGCAAATGCTACTGCTATCAGTTAGTCTTTACAGAAATTGAGAGTCCAAAGCAACAAGCACAACCTTTTCAGCATGCTTAATAGTGTAGTAGAATCTGCAAACTATACATTTTCACTGACATTCCTTCTGTTATCTTCTTAAAGGGACCTTGTTCCATTCTTTTCAGCATAACAGGGCTCTATCTATGCAACTCCAAAATGGGTGCTACTATATCAGTTACATTTCTGAAAGCCTTGGCCTTTGAAAGTGCATGGAAGCCCTGGGGTGGCAGAGTTAAACAACAATAAATGTCTGGCTTCCCACTGGTCACTTGTGCTGTTTATGTATTTCTGAGATTATCTCTATGGCATAGAGCTGGAAAACAGCATTGCCTCTGTGACTTCTGGAAAGCTGCCAAATTGCTTGCAGAAGTAAGATTGCCATGGACATGGCAATGAACAAAAGTTGGCTGCCAATACATACCCTAATGACGATTTGATGCTCAATAACAGAAACAGAGCACAACTTTCTAAGCATGTCACAGTTTAGCTTCCTAATTGAAGCTACTGTACAATAGCTGTACAATACTGTACTATAGCTGCCAAATCCAGTTAACCAATAAATAGATGGCAACATAAACCCTACCCAACCTTTTAGCAACTTTGTCCAGCCACATCTTTCTCATAACTCTCAACCCATTCTGTCTTCCTTCCTTCATATATTTGTTTTGTAATTTGATTCTCATTCTCCCTATATCATCAAACCACATTAACATAGTTGGTTTGTCTGGTCACTCACTTTTGTATTCAGTGTTCTTTCTTTATTCATAATCCCGTCTCTTCTTGTTTTACCATACACTACCTCATTCTGATTGCATTCAACTTATTTTTTGCCTGACATACCTCAATACACACACAAGCCTCGTACACATTTCTACATAACTAAGTGTGCAGAATCATGCTCATTCCAACAGACTATGTATTATTCACTTCTCTACTAGCAGTAGCATAGCTAAAGATTTCTTCATCCAAAAGAGGAGAATATTTGTAGCTCAGGTAATATCATCAGTTTGGGTAATGAAATGTCTGCAAGAAAACATCCAAGCTCAAAGAGCACCAAGGTCCTCTAATTTCTTCTTCCATTTTCACATCCATTTTAGTAAAATTTGTACCATGTAAACAATTCCATCTATTTGCTCTAGTTCCTAACCTTTTATGTCTAACTTGCAATGATTCACTCCATTTTCTACACAACACAATTATCTTGGTCTTTCCTACATTAATTTTCAGAATCAGTATTTCTTCTTGTATTTCTTCTTATATCATAAAATGTATCTTAACATTTGTTGCAAATTATTCTTTCAGCCAACACAACATTGTTTCCATACAAAGTAGATGTACATTCTTCCCCAATAACTTGCTTCTAATGTCACCATAAATATCCTTTATACATTTTTTACAAGTGTATTAAAGAATCAAGGAGTGACACACCTCGTTTTATTCCGTTTATTATTGAATAATTTGCACAGCATTCCACAATTTTTCCACTCAACATACTTCAAGCCGATTTTTGTTATCATACTTCCTCTAAATCAACTAATGTAAAATAAACTTTCTCACAGTTGTATTATTTTCAATGATCTACACACCCTTTAACGGACGCGGTGGCTCAGTGGGTTAGGATGCTGAGCCTGTCGATCATAAGGTCGGCAGTTTGGCGGGTCGAATCCCGAGTGCAGCGTAACAGAGTGAGCACCTGTTACTCATCCCAGCTTCTGCCAACCTAGCAGTTCGAAAGCACATAGAAAATGCAAGTAGAAAAATAGGAACCACTACGGTGGGAAGGTAACAGTGTTCCGTGCGCCTTTGGCGTCCAGTCATGCCAGCCACATGTCCACGGAGACGTCCTCAGACAAGCGCTGGCTCTTCGGCTTTGAAACGGAGATGAGCACAAGCCCCTAGAGTCGGAAACGACTAGCACGCATGTGCGGGGGAACCTTTACCTTTACCTTACACACCCTTTGTTTGGCATAAAGTCACAATACATTTCCTTTTGTTGTTGTTGTTGTTGTTGTTCATTGTCTCTCTTGTACTGTTTTGGTCAGAATTCTGCCAAAAATCTTTCAGGTGCAGAAAACAAACTAGTTTATATTCATTCTTGCTCTTATTCCCTTTACATAGTCCTTCCATTGTTAAGGACAGAATAAGTCATCAAATACACATTACGGCTAAACAAGCTGTACATATGCAAACTGCAGCCATATGTTAACATCTCTCCAGTTATACCAACTATACCTCCACCCCTCACCATTTCTCACCATGTTCATTACTTCTTTTCATCATTTCTTTTTTATTGTATAGTAACATTTATAGCATTTGTTTCGATTCATTTTTTCTACATTTCCCATGCAAATCTTTAAATACACCTTCCAGCATTTCATTGTCATCACAAACTGATTTCATCCCCAATTTCTACACTTTCATTAATAATTCCTTTCACTCTGTGGGAGGTTTCTTACTTAGTTCTTTTCACACTCTCCCAAATAGATTTTATTTCCATCAAAATCACTCTGCTTTTTTCCCTATTTTAATCCTAACAATTTCTTGCTCTCTTTAACCACATTCTTTACAATTAAGTTTTCCTTTCTATACACTTTATAAAAATATCTTGCTTTCAGCCTCATTTTTACAGCAATCATTCTCCCATGCATTTCAGCATTTTTTCATCATTCCACCCACCATACTTTTTCATATTTCTCATTAAGATCACTATACCTACTTTTGTGGTATTTGGAACCTAATTATTTTTCCTCTGTTCCTTCCACATCCTTTCCTTTCCATTCATTACCCTTATTCGTTATAAGCTTCTGTACGAATGCAAGCGGGAATGTGTAATCTAGGGATTACCTTGCAAACCTACATCCCACTATGTGAGGTATATTGGCACTTATTCAGGAAGACTAAACTTCTTATAAAATTGATAAGCAGGAGCAATATGAAGGAGTTTGAAAATAGTTGGACTCTGGTGTAGAAACTTTTTATCTATAATTATCAACTAACAATTGATATGGTTAAAGAATCTAGTTATTGATAATAGGCCAATGATAAAATTGATGCCTTGGATGTATAAATTCGTTGTACAGCTCTTTTGTACATAATAGATACATAATATATATCTATTGTATCTATAGGTACATAGATACATAATAAATACTCCCTTAGAATATCTAGATATTTATTACAACTGAAAGCAAGTAACATTAAAATAATCCAAACAAAAATATAATATTAAACTAGTATGGTACTTGTATAGCATAATAATAGCAGTGAAGGCACTTACAATTAAATTCATTGGAATTTTAATATAGAGAAAAGAGTTGTTGTTGTTGTTGTTAGCTGCGAAGTCGTGTCCGACCCATCGCGACCCTATGGACAACATTCCTCCAGGCCTTCCTGTCCTCTACCATCTTCTGGAGTCCATTTAAGCTCACGCCTACTGCTTCAGTGACTCCATTGAGCCACCTCATTCTCTGTCGTCCCCTTCTTCTATTGCCCTCGATCTTTCCCAGCATTAGGCTTTTCTCCAGTGAGTCCTTCCTTCTCATTAGGTGGCCAAAGTATTTGAGTTTTAGCTTCAGGATCTGGCCTTCTAAAGAGCAGTCAGGATTGATCTCCTCTAGGACTGACCGGTTTGATCGCCTTGCAGTCCAAGGGACTCGCAGGAGTCTTCTCCAGCACCATAGTTCAAAGGCCTCAATTCTTTGGCGCTCAGCCTTTCTTATGGTCCAACTTTCACTGCCATACATTGCAACTGGGAAGACCATAGCCTTGACTATACGCACTTTTGTTGACAGGGTGATGTCTCTGCTTTTTAGTGTGCTGTCTAGATTTGCCATGGCTTTCCTCCCCAGGAGCAAGCGTCTTTTAATTTCTTGGCTACAGTCCCCATCTGCAGTGATCTTGGAGCCCAGGAAAATAAAATCTGTCACTACCTCCATTTCTTCCCCATCTATTTGCCAGGAATTGAGAGGGCCAGATGCCATGATCTTGGTTTTCTTAATGTTAAGTTTCAACCCAAGTTTTGCACTCTCCTTCTTCACCCGCAACAAGAGGCTCTTTAGTTCTTCTTCACTTTCTGCCATTAGAGTGGTATCATCTGCGTATCTTAGGTTGTTGATATTTCTTCCGGCAATCTTAATTCCAACTTTTGATTCATCTAGCCCTGCCTTTCTCATGATGTGCTCTGCATATAAGTTAAATAGGCAGGGCGACAGTATACAGCCTTGCCGGACTCCTTTCCCAATTTTGAACCAATCAGTGGTTCCGTGTCCAGTTCTCACTGTTGCTTCTTGACCCGCATATAGGTTTCTCAAGAGACAAATAAGATGGTCTGGTACTCCCATCTCTTTAAGAACTTGCCACAGTTTGTTATGATCCACACAATCAAAGGCTTTAGCATAGTCAATGAAGCAGAAGTAGATGTTTTTCTGGAACTCCTTAGCTTTCTCCATGATCCAGCGTATGTTGGCAATTTGATCTCTAGTTCCTCTGCCTCTTCGAAATCCTGCCTGTACTTCTGGTAGTTCTCGATCCACATACTGCTGAAGTCTAGCTTGTAGGATTTTAAGCATGACTTTACTAGCATGAGAAATGAGTGCAATGGTGCGATAGTTTGAACATTCTTTGGCACTGCCTTTCTTTGGAATTGGAATGTAAACTGATCTTTTCCAATCCTGTGGCCACTGTTGAGTTTTCCAAATTTGCTGGCAAATTGAGTGTAGCACTTTTACTGCACCGTCTTTTAAGATTTTGAATAGCTCAGCTGGAATACTGTCACCTCCACTAGCTTTGTTGTTGCTCAGCTTTTCTAAGGCCCACTTCACTTCACATTCTAGGATGTCTGGCTCGAGGTCAGTGACCACCTCATTGTGATTATCAGGGACATTAAGCTCATTCTTGTATAGTTCTTCTGTGTAATTTTGCCACCTCTTCTTAATCTCTTCTGCCTCTGTTAGGTCCCTGCCATTTTGGTCCTTTATCATGCCCATTTTTGCATTAAACGTTCCCTTCATCTCTCCAATTTTCTTGAAAAGATCTCTGGTCCTCCCTATTCTATTGTTTTCTTCTATTTCTTTGCACTGTTCATTTAAGAAGGCATTCTTATCTCTTCTAGCTATTCTCTGGAATTCTGCATTCAATTGGACATATCTATGTTTTTCTCCCTTGCCTTTCGCTTCCCTCCTTTCCTTAGCTATTTGCAAAGCTTCCTCAGACAGCCATTTTGCTTTCTTGCATTTCTTTTTCTTTGGGATGGTTTTGGTTGCTACCTGTTGTACAATGTCGCGAACCTCTGTCCATAGTTCTTCAGGCACTCTGTCTATCAGATCTAATTCCTTAAATCTATTTGTCACCTCTACTGTATATTCAACAGGGATATGATTTAATTCATACCTGAGTGGCCTAGTGCTTTTCCCTACTTTCTTCAGTTTAAGCTTAAACTTTGCAAGGAGAAGCTCATGGTCTGAGCCACAGTCAGCTCCTGGTCTTGTTTTTACTGACTGTATAGAGCTTCTCCATCTTTGGCTGCAGAGCATATAGTCAATCTGATTTCTGTGATGACCGTCTGGTGATGTCCATGTGTAGAGCCGTCTCTTGGGTTGTTGGAAAAGAGTGTTTGCTATGACCATCGTATTCTCTTGACAAAATTCTATCAGCCTGTGCCCTGCTTCATTTTGTACTCCAAGGCCAAACTTGCCTGTTATTCCGGTTATCTTTTGGCTTCCTACTTTAGCATTCCAATCCCCCATGATGATAAGGACATCATTTTTGGGTGTTAGTTCTATAAGGTGCTGTAGGGCTTCATAGAACCGGTCAATTTCATCCTCTTCAGCACTGGTGGTTGGGGCATAGACTTGGACTACTGTGATATTGAATGGTTTGCCTTGGATTCGAACTGAGATCATTCTGTCATTTTGAGGATTGTATCCCAGTATTGCTTTTCCTACTCTTTTATTGACTATGAAGGCTACTCCATTTCTTCTGAGGGATTCTTGCCCGCAGTAGTATACCTGATGGTCATCTGAATTAAATTCACCCATTCCTGTCCATTTTAGTTCGCTGATACCTAAGATGTCGATGTTCAGTCTTGTCATCTCTTGTTTGACCACGTCCAGCTTTCCTTGATTCATGGATCTTACATTCCAGGTTCCTATGGAGAAAAAATCTTTACAGCATCGGACTTTCCTTTCACCACCAGACACATCCACAGCTGAGCGTCCTTTCGGCTTTGGCCCAGTCGCTTCATTCTTTCTGGCGCTACTAGTACTAGCCCTCTGCTCTTCCCCAGTAGCATATTGGACGCCTTCCGACCTGAGGGGCTCATCTTCTAGCGTCATATCGTTTTGCCTTTTGGTACTGTCCATAGGGTTTTCATGGCAAAGATACTGGAGTGGTTTGCCATTTCCTTCTCCAGTGGATCACGTTTTGTCAGAACTCTCGGCTATGACCTGTCCGTCTTGGGTGGCCCTGCACGGCATAGCTCATAGCTTCATTGAATTACACAAGCCCCTTCGCCACGACAAGGCAGTAATCCATGAAGGGGAGAGAAAAGAGTATGTAGTCTCAAATCAGGCAATGTACACTGTGGAATAGAATTTGGCTACATGGTATGCAATACACTAAAGTGCCTATTGGAAAAAGAGAAAGTCATGTTTCAACTGCACCTGACCCCAAACAAAATGTCTATTCCCTATAAAAGATTTTATTATTTTTTCAAGAAGGTAGACATTAGGGTGGATCCAGGAGAAAATTCTTTGGCATGAGGGTGAAGGTTCAGTCTCCAAGCTTGTGGGTTGGTTTCCAAATGTTTCATTACCAGCTAGTTTACATCCTCAGTGGAGTTTAGGGATTGTCAGTGTCAGTGTTTTGTGTGGTCAGTGGGTCTTGTGATGTGTCAGGTATGCATATGACAAGTGAGGGTCTTGTGATGAATCAAGTGTGGGTGTGTTAAGTAAGGGTCTTGTAATGGGTCTTGTGATGGGTCAAGTCAGAGTCATCAGTGGGAGTCTTGTGATGGGAAGGTTACATCAGGTCAGGGTCATTGGGAAGTGAAGTGCTGGTTGAGGGGGCCTTGCAGGGGTTGGTTAAGGGTCAGTGCTGTCTCTGGTTAGTTGTGCAGTTGATTTGGATTCTGAGGGATTTATAGGCTGGTTGTAGGTCAACATGCCAAGCTTATTGGACAAAACGTTTAGCTTAAATCAGAGACTGCAGCTCACTAACCAAGATCATGTTTCCAGGCCAGGTATTCTACTCTCCAGGTGCAAAGCTGCATTTAACACATATATGGAGTTCAGCTCTCAAAACTTGAACTGAACTTATTCTGTATACTATTGTTGGAATATGGGCCCAATTGAACTCCACAGAACAACAACTTGGCTGCAAATAATTTATGGCAAACAAGAACATTCAATCCTTTTCAGCAAAGGAAGGTTGGGATTGCTGCAGTTCATTCTGAACCTACCTTTTATTCATGACAAAATAAAAATAAAAAGTGCCATGGATAAGAGAAAAACTCAGTCTATCTATTCTTCTTACCCTTGGTATATCAAAAGTAATTTTTAACACTAGGTGTTACCCTGAATTTTACAGCTTCTTAATCTAGGTCTTTTAGAAAACAGCATTCTTTTTTTTTACAGAAGACTTCTTGATGCAGGCCACATTATGTATTATGAAAATTGATATGAAAATTGTTGTGCTAAGGTGGTCCCTCCTGTTGAATATCGATTGGGTCTTTTGTATTTATTAATGTTAGATTGTGGAGAGTTGACTCAGCTTGGGATCTTTATGCTAACCACTCAGAAACTCCATATTTTGTTGAATTAATATACTAAGGTTTGGTTTCATTTGTAGTGAAATACTTTTGTAAGGTTGGAAGAAAGGCCATTAACAAATACTGGATTGAATGCTGCCACCTATTGGCTTTAAAAAAATCCTTTAAGCATTTATAAACAGCAGTAAACTGCCTTTTTAATATCCCCCAAAATATTTCCTTCTCTGGGGAGCAGGGGGTTGACTTCCCACAAGGGGAAATAGCAACAGCACAATATCCTTGTAGTAAAGCATATTGCAACTTAGATAACCACTCACTAGTTCTAAAACTGCCTTCTCCAACTTGATCTCATCCATGAATGTTGGATTACTCTTCCCAGAATCCATCTAGCTTTGTTGATAGGAAATTATTGGAACAGTAGTCTCCAATGTTTTTTTTCCAAAGTATCAAAGAATATATGCTGCTCAAAAGCTCTGAAAATCTTTCACAAATTCAAACTAAATGGGTTTTTTTTCCCCTCAGTTTCCCAAAGATCTTTCTCCTTAATTATTTTTAACTTGTTTTTTTTTAAAAAATTCTTTAGCTGAGCCAACCATCACATGAATTTCAGTCTCCATGACATTCCTTTTGTTACCTGTTAACTCTGATACTTTTTTCACAGAAATAGGTAGTTAAAAGACTTCTCAAGGTTTTAGCTTTCTACTAGCTAAGTTAGCAATTGTCTGCGAGCAGCGTGTAAAAAAAGTTCACAGGGTCAGAAGGATGGAAAATAATTTGAAGAGTGAGAGAGAAACCAGCAGGATTAAGATTCTCAGAAATGACTTGTAATGCTAAGCCATCAAACAGCCCATTCTTCACACTGCAGTAATACCATGCTCCACAGTGTGCCAGTTCTTTCCTATTTCTATAATTCCGGTTTAAAAAAAAGGTGAATTGTTGATACTACAAACTTTATTACAGTATTCCTACTTTCTAGATGTTGGACCAACCATAATTAAGTATCACAGGATGCAATAATTTGTTAGTTTTCTTCTTCTGCAGATTGTTCTACACATTTATATTTTAGAAGTTTGTGGTTTTTTTTTCTAATAATTGTTCATGTTCACACAAACCATTTTCAAGAAATATATATATATTGCTCTTGAAAAAGAGCGTCAGTTATTTCATGATTTCCAGATGTCATTTTGACTACAAATAAAACTATTGAAAATGTTGGCACATAGAGGGAGCACCTTTCAACATATTGCTTATGTAGTCCTTTTCAGAGAAGGGGGAAAATTTTGAAACTGAATAGTGGAAAGAGGAACTTGCAATTTAATCATCAAGATCTATTTTGTTTTCACTTAAGGTACCTATTTTTGTTTAATATCTACAGAATAATTCTTACCTAATATGCTGTTATTTGGTTATAGCCTAGCATTTAGGAATACATTATTTTATATTTTCATACCACATTTTTAATTTGTTATATGGTTGTATTTTCATGTACTGAAAGTTGGTTACGCCATTTTGTTGAAAGACAAAAAAAAGAATTTGTAGTTTGTTTAGAGATAGAGATGCTAAGTTACAAAACCATTTTCAATTTGAGAGAGAGAGAGAAAGAGAAAAAGAACAAGAAAGGGAGAAACTAAGCTAGGAATTAGTACTACCATGTGGAAAGTCTTCCTTCATGTCAAAGCCAAGTAGTAGATCATAGAACATAGAGCAGAACTTTTCCTGAAGATTGTAGGTGAAAAGTTGGAAAGCTGGAAAGTTAATGTAACTGAATCTGTCATATCTGTGATATGAAGAACAACACTTCATATATAATTTGAAATTATTCTTTTTATTAATAATGTAGGTTGGATCATCACTTAATTATATATCTCACTCGAATTACCGTGGCAGCCTGTTATCCAGATTAACCTTTGATTTGAGTCCAGAATGCCAGTCTTCATACTATTCTGATCCTTTCTTATTCTTTCTGTTACCACTTGTTACATTTGAGGAGATTCGTGAAAGATTCCAGACTGGTATTGACTCACTATATCCTGTATATGGACACACGTAGCTATTTTGACATGGCATTCTAGAGAAAACAGGCCTTTTTAGGAGCCAGCCCATCTACAGAGCCCTGAAACCACTTCCAGCTTAGAGTATTTCTTAAACTACCCCAAGAATTGTATGGTCCAGAGTTGCTTCAGCACAAAAAATTCATATGTGACTATTTGGATATTCCTTACTTATTAGTTAAAAGAACAGCCTCCACACAGTTCACCTAGAGGCCACAGATAAAATAATGGAAATTTCTCTACCTTAATGAGTTTCTAAAGTAAAAGTTGCCTAGTTGCCTAAAATTGCTGTAGCTCTCCCCCACACACACACCCCGGGGACACAAAAAATCCTTTGGGAGAACCTTGCTTTCTATTAATGTGGGTGGACAAGACTGATATGTTTGTAGGAAAAATGAAATGTTCCAGTGTTCAGTGGAATGTTCTGTTTCCAAATTACCATATTTTGCATATCTGTAAAAAGGTATGGAAGCTAAGACCTCCAACAGTTGTTGGGAAAGCTAATGCAGCCTTCCATTCTAAAAACTCTTAAAGATAAAGAGGATTCAAGGTGATCTGTATTTGTGAAGGTTGGAGCATAATTCTCAAAGAAAAGATTACCTAAACTTAGAACAATCACTCAGCTTCAAAACCATTGAGTGCTGTGCCAATTATCCACTAATTCCGAAGGCTAGGAGGAATAATTGCAATTTTAAACAACCAAAGTTATAAATATAATTTCATTTTGCACTAGAGACAACTGGTTTTGCATTATTTCACATTTGCCTAAGTCTAGCCAATAGTGTCAGTGAGTCTTCCGCCCAGTCAAACTGAGACACCAAACTAAAGCATAAAATGTTAAGAAATCTGTGATCAAATGGATAATTTCTGGTGCAGGAAAGTTTGTCATTATTCACTGTGAAACAGCCTGCAATACTCTAGAAAATGAATTCATTGTTCCATTGCAATCATCTTAAATCTATTTGTCTACAAAACTTTAGAAGAGAAAGAATTTAGTGGAGTGCAGTCTCCTTATTTTCCCCAATGACATGGACCTATATCACTCCAAGCCTCTGATTTGACATGAAAATTGGGATGTGATGGCTTAGCAGTTAAAGACACTGAGCTTGTCAGCTAGAAAGCTGCCAGCCTGGTTTCAAGACCCAAGCATTGTGACCAGGTAAACTTCTGCTACTTGCCCCAGCTCCTGCACATCTAGCAGTTTGAAAGCATGCAAATGCAAGTAGATTAATAGGTACCACTTTTTTGGGAAGGTAACAGCATTCTGTGCTCTTTTGGCATATAGTCATGCTGGCCACATGACTATGAAAATTGTCTTCAGACAATGCTGGGTCCCTTGGCCAAGAAACAGAGATGAGCACCATGCCCTAGAGTCGGACATGACCAACAGGGAAACTTGTACCTCTTTAACTCCTAAAATGACTTTTGTCAAACCCTCGTCTCCGCCGGGAATAACAGGCACTCAGGAAAAACCACGACGAAGTACGGATGACTGCAGAGAGCACCTTTAATATCAGGATCTCCAAGCATTAATAAAGTCAGCGTTGAGAGCCACACGCTCTCAACGCACCTTTTATTCCAAACCTGTAACTAGGTAGCAGCCCCACCCCTAGGCCCCACCCCTCCCCCGTGCTGACCAGCATCCGCCTGGCCTGCGTAAATACTCCACCCCCCTACTCCTTCAACCCACGCCCAGCTCCCTCCACCGGCACCGTGCTTCCCAGCGTGAAGGTAAGTACAAGCCCACCCCCCTCCTAACATCCTGAGCGTGCTCCCCGCCACCACTGCATCTCCCCGCGCCACACCCATAACCCCTTGGCAGCCCCCAAGGTCCGGGCGCAGCTGTTCAGCACCCCGTGTCGCTGCCGGCGTGCCCGAAGTAACAGCCACCGGGTCTGTAAAACCATCGCCCATAGCCACAACCGCCAGGCCGTCGTCAGCTCCAGAAAGTGTTGTGCTGCTTCCGCGGGCGTCCATAGCTGTTCTGGGCCGTCGCTCAGCTGACCGAGCTGCGCGACCATCAGCGGGCATCCCTGGCCGCCTCTCAGCTGCTTGAACGATACGAGCCCCGGTAACAGTTTCTGCCCGCCTGTCAGCTGACTGTGCCGGCGCGGACCATCTCCCGGCTGGCTGCCCCGGCGTAGCCTTCCTGCAGCCACTCACGACCGCCCTCAGCCGCCTCTCAGATCGCAGCACACCCGCGGGTCCGGCGCTCGCCCGCCGGACAGCTGGAGGGCGTGGGCGTGGCTGGGCTCTCGGCGTCGCACGGCTACTCGCCCGCCGACCAGCTGGGGAGCTTGGAAGCGGCTGGGCTCTCGGCGTCGCGTGGCAGCTCGCCCGCCGGACAGCTGACGAGTGTGGGCGTGGCCGCTGCTGTTGCTGAGGGCTGCGGGCTGCGGCTGAATCCCTCTCCCGGTAAGTATGTCGAACCCGAAGGGCTCGACAGTCGGCCCCTCCTACCAAGGCTCCTCCTGGAAGGCAAGATATAGAAGTCATACAAGTACTAAGGAGAGCAGCAGCTTCCCCTCGACCCCCTCCCGAGGGTTTACCAGGGTGCTTCTGGTGGAACACCTTAACCAATCTAGGGGCCTGAACGTTTGATTCCGCCACCCAGGATGCCTCAGTAATCGGGTATCCTTTCCACAGCACCAGGTATTGCAGTCGCCCTCTCCGCATCCTGGAGTCTAGGACTTCTTGTACCTCATATTGCCCATCACCCACGGGCCCCGGCCCTACTGGCTCCCCCCGAACAGGAACAGGGGCTGGTTTTAGCAAGCTGCCGTGGAACACGGGATGCACTTTGCCCAGGAATTTAGGCAGCCGAAGGCGCACCGTGACCGGATTGATGATGTGGGTTACCTGGAAGGGGCCTATATACTTAGGGCCCAGCTTCTTACTAGGTAATTGTAACCTCAGGTATTTTGTAGACAAGTACACCCAGTCCCCAACCCCTGGGGTGTAGAACGGTTGGCGCTTCTTGTCTGCTTGGGCCTTTACGATACTGGCTTGCTTGTTCAGGGCCTCCTTGGTTGCTGCCCATGCCTTTCTGATTTGTAGCATCCACTCCTGGGGTTGACAAGGGGAAGCCGATCCCTGGTCGCACTCGGGAACTGGAGGGAAGTCGTAGCCAGACACCACTGTGTACGGTGGGAGACCAGTGCTACTGTGCACCGCGTTGTTGTGGGCGATTTCTGCAAACGCCAGTAGGTCAGCCCAATCTGCCTGCTGGTACGAGACATAACTGCGTAGGTATTGCTCCACTGCCGCATTGGCGCGTTCAGCAGCACCGTTCGTGCAAGGATGGTACCCCGAACTCAACCCCTGGGATGACCCGATGAACTGGAGGAATTCACGCCAAAACCTGGCGGTAAACTGCACTCCTCAGTCCGAGATAATGCGTCTAGGCGCCCCGTGTAAGCGGTACACGTGGGTAATGAATAGCCAGGCCAGTCGCTGGGCCGAGGGCAAGCCCCTCAATGGAACAAAATGGGCCTGTTTAGAAAATAGATCAACCACGGTCCAGATAACAGTGTACCCCCAGCTCTCTGGTAGGTCCACGATGAAATCCATCCCGATGTCCTGCCATGGCCGGTTAGGGTCCGCCACCATCTGTAAAAGCCCCGCTGGCTTCCCGGACTGGGGTTTGGCCATAGCACACGTGCGGCAACGCTGGACATAATCTTTGATCTGCCGCCTCATCCCGGGCCACCAGAACTGACGTCTAGCTAGGTGCAGGGTTTTCAGGAACCCGAGGTGCCCGGCCTGCTTGGCATCATGACACCTATAAAGCACAGTCTCTCGCAGGGTTTGCGGCACATACATCTTACTTCCATACCAGGCCAGGTCATCCCGTTGGGTTAGGAGCCGCGGGTGCTGCTGTAGCCAGTCATCTCCTACCAAAGCTTTTTTCAGCTGTTGTACAAGGTCACCCACACCCGTGTTCTGTACAGCCCGCACCATCTCTGGGCCGAGAGGAGGGATAAGAGCTTGCACCACCTCCTCCCGCTGGTTGTCATACTGCGGAAGCCGCGAGAGGGCGTCCGCCAGGAAATTCTTCCCCCCTGGAACGTATTTCAGGGTAAACCTGAACCGCCTGAAATACAGGGCCCACCGCACATGCTTAGGGGCCAACTTACGTGGGGTTTGTAGGGCTTCTAAGTTCCTGTGGTCCGTCCACACTTCGAAAGGCTTTTCTGCCCCCTCTAGGAGATGCCGCCACGTCTCCAATGCCCACCGAACGGCGTAGGCCTCCTTTTCCCAGATAGCCCAGGCGCGTTTGGTGGTCGATAGCTTTTTGGACGCATAAGCACAAGGTTGCAATGCGCCTTTACTGTTGTGTTGCAATAGAACAGCTCCGACCGCCACGTCGCTAGCATCTGCTTGCACAACGTATGGCGCTGCTGGGTCGGGATGCAAAAGTATGGGCTCTTGGGTGAACAAACCTTTTAAGGTCTCGAAAGCCCATTGGCATTCTACAGTCCACATTACACGCAACCCTGGCCGTGGTTTCACCGCTAACTTCTTAGTTTTTAGCAAGTCTGTTAATGGAAGAGCTACTGCAGCAAAAGATGGTATGAATTGGCGGTAAAAATTGGCAAACCCCAAGAAGCTCTGTAGCTGTCGTCTGGTCCCCGGAGCTTGCCACTGCAATATAGCCTCCACTTTCTTTGGATCCATTGCAATCCCGGCCGCCGAGACCCGATAGCCCAAGTAGTCCAGTCGAGACGCGTGAAATTCACATTTTGATAATTTCACATACAACCGTGCCTCTAGGAGTTTCCGCAGAACTTGGCGTACAAGGGCAACGTGCTGGTCCAATGTCTCCGTATATATAAGGATGTCGTCAAGATATACGAGCACCCCCCTATATAAATGTTCATGCAAAACTTGATTTATTAGTTGCATGAACACGGCGGGGGCCCCCTGGAGTCCGAATGGCATTACACGGAATTGGTAGCTGCCCAATGGGCAGTTAAACGCCGTTTTCCACTCGTCTCCTCTCTTAATACGCACCCGATAATAGGCTTCGCGTAAGTCCAAGCAGGTAAACACCTTCCCCTTAGCCAGGTGGGACAACATGTCCTTCATCAAGGGCAGTGGATATAAATGTTCAACACACACTGCGTTGACCCCCCGGTAGTCCACACAAAGACGCAGCCCCCCGTCCTTCTTCTCCCTAAAAAGAACTGGTGCTGCCATCCGCGAACGAGCTGGTTGTATGAACCCCCGTGCAAGATTCTTGTCGATATAACTCCGGAGTTCTGTCATCTCCCGCGGGGTCATGGCATACATCCGGGGCTTAGGGAGTTTGACCCCCGGCTCCAGCTCAATCGCGCAGTCCGTCGGTCGATGGGGAGGTCGCATTCTTGCTCACTGAAAACCTCAAGGTATTCGGTGTACTCTGGTGGCACGTGTACCTCTGCCCCAGCCCTGCAACTCTCCTCCGACTTCCCTGGCGGGCCAGTCGTGCCTGGCTGCTCATGATCAGGGGGCTGTGGCCCAATCCCTAAACGCAGGTGTCGACAACCCCCCTCCCACCAAATGGTCGGCCCCCACTTGTCTAGCCACGTTAGTCCCAAAATCACCTCCTCCGTCATGGAGGGCACCACGATGAACCGCAACCGTTCCCAGTGCTCCCCCATATCCAGCCGCACGAGTTCTGTGACATGGGTGATAGGCACCCCCCCCAGAAGAGACCCATCCACCTGCTGGAAACGTATTGGATTCCTCAGCCGTACCACCCCAACACCCAGTTTGGCCACCACCTTCCGGCTAATGAGACACCTCGTGCTACCCGAATCAATTAAAGCCTTAAACTCCATCACCTCCCCCGTGGCGGGGTTTGTTAACATAACCGGGACTGAAAATGGGCTAACCGGAGCACTTACCATGGGGTCCTCCTCTGGCCTATCCCCATGCTCGTAATACTCCACGTTCACATCGATGGCGCTGTCCCCCTCCGTCTGGCCGCTTCCCCCTGGTGTTGACTCCACAGCTTGCCGAGAAGCCCGGGAACGCTCTGCCAAGCGCCCGGGGGTTGTGCTCCTTGCTGGGGTTGCTGCTGCAACCACCCGGGATGCAGGTATAGGGCAGGCGGCCACGCGGTGCCCTGGCTGATCGCACCTGAAGCAACGCAGAACGGACCGTGGTGGCTGGATGGCAGGACCCAGCGACGATGGTGGCGGCTTCTGCACTTGGCCCTGCGATCTCGGCGGGACCTGACGGGAGTCTCCTACGGGCCGCACACGCCGTTGACAAACCCGTAAGGCCACATCCAGCTCGACCGCGACCCGCAGCCACTCTTGGAGCCTAGGAGGGATCCCCCGGACGATACAAGCTCGTAGGAGATAATCGTCCAGTCCGGCCCGGAAATGGTGAATCAGCATTCTCTCTGGCCAGGAACTGAGCCTGCCGGCCACTTCACGAAAGTCCTGCACATAGGCTGTAACTGGACGGCCGTTCTGCCGCAAGCCAACGATCTCAGCCTCCGCTCGGTGCATGCGCGTCACATCCTCGAATCGTGTACGCAGAGCTTCAAGGAGAAGGCCCACATCCCCCAGTTCACGGGCACGGTCACCGTAAAGGTTCGCCACCCAGGCCGCTGCCTCCCCTTGTAAAGCCGTTGTGACAGCCATCACCATTCCCCACTGGGAAGTATACAAAGGACCATACTGGTCCAGATGGTGGATGGCTTGTCCGAGGAACAGGGCCAAACGATCGGGATTGCCGTCGAAGGTCACAGGCAGCGGTGGTGGGGCCCAAACCGCAGGCCCTCCCCAGGGACCTGCCGGGCCTCCCAGCCTCTGTGCAACCCCTGGTTGTTGCCACCCCAGCACCCCGGCTGGTACAGCACCCCCCGGCCTTGTTCCACCAGGTCCTGCGGGGCCCAAGTCGGGAGCAGCCACCGGTCCCGGCGATGGAAGGCCTGGGACCTGTGGGGCACCAGGGGCCTGCGGGGCCCGAAAACGGGGACTTGCCAAACGGAACCGGGTTTGACTCCTACGCTCTGGGTCGGTCCTGGTTTGTGTCCATCTACCAGTCTCCAGGTCGGCATCAGTAGGGGTCCACGGCCTGGGTTCTCCAAAATGGTCCCTCAGGACGTCCATAGTATAACTGCCAGGAGCCGTGGTGTAGCTCCACTCCTCTCCGCCCTCATCGGTGGCACGACGCTCTCTCCACTCCCAGAGGGACCCCTTCCCTCTAGATGGTTGGTTTTGTCCAGCCACTGGCTGGCTCAAGACAGGACTGAGCCACCACTCCCCAGGCTTCTCCTGGACAGCCGGCTCCGAAGCCTCAGCTCCCTTTGGTGATGGTCCAAGGTCCCGGACCTTAGGCCGAACCACTGGTGGGGCCTCTGCCAATTCCCCCACCTCAAGGGGCACAGCAACCCCAGCTGGTTCCTCCCCTCCTGCCACGGGCACACCGCCCTGGGTCCCCTCAGCCATGGGGGCAGGCAAAAACCCAGAACCCAGCAAAAAGAGCGCTGTGCTGTTTGAACGCTGACTTACTGTCAAACCCTCGTCTCCGCCGGGAATAACAGGCACTCAGGAAAAACCACGACGAAGTACGGATGACTGCAGAGAGCACCTTTAATATCAGGATCTCCAAGCATTAATAAAGTCAGCGTTGAGAGCCACACGCTCTCAACGCACCTTTTATTCCAAACCTGTAACTAGGTAGCAGCCCCACCCCTAGGCCCCACCCCTCCCCCGTGCAGACCAGCATCCGCCTGGCCTGCGTAAATACTCCACCCCCCTACTCCTTCAACCCACGCCCAGCTCCCTCCACCGGCACCGTGCTTCCCAGCGTGAAGGTAAGTACAAGCCCACCCCCCTCCTAACATCCTGAGCGTGCTCCCCGCCACCACTGCATCTCCCCGCGCCACACCCATAACCCCTTGGCAGCCCCCAAGGTCCGGGCGCAGCTGTTCAGCACCCCGCGTCGCTGCCGGCGTGCCCGAAGTAACAGCCACCGGGTCTGTAAAACCATCGCCCATAGCCACAACCGCCAGGCCGTCGTCAGCTCCAGAAAGTGTTGTGCTGCTTCCGCGGGCGTCCATAGCTGTTCTGGGCCGTCGCTCAGCTGACCGAGCTGCGCGACCATCAGCGGGCATCCCTGGCCGCCTCTCAGCTGCTTGAACGATACGAGCCCCGGTAACAGTTTCTGCCCGCCTGTCAGCTGACTGTGCCGGCGCGGACCATCTCCCGGCTGGCTGCCCCGGCGTAGCCTTCCTGCAGCCACTCACGACCGCCCTCAGCCGCCTCTCAGATCGCAGCACGCCCGCGGGTCCGGCGCTCGCCCGCCGGACAGCTGGAGGGCGTGGGCGTGGCTGGGCTCTCGGCGTCGCACGGCTACTCGCCCGCCGACCAGCTGGGGAGCTTGGAAGCGGCTGGGCTCTCGGCGTCGCGTGGCAGCTCGCCCGCCGGACAGCTGACGAGTGTGGGCGTGGCCGCTGCTGTTGCTGAGGGCTGCGGGCTGCGGCTGAATCCCTCTCCCGGTAAGTATGTCGAACCCGAAGGGCTCGACAACTTTCATCAGAGGTTCTGGACATTATTACCAGTTACTCAGTTGAGCCAGGAAAGAATAAACCCAAGTCATACAGCTGCATTGTTTTCTGGGGTAAAATATTTATGTGTACATTATTCCTTTTGTTTCTCATTATTTGTCTTTGTACAGACACTTGTAATCTCCTTCATTGAGGGAGATGGGCAGTTTGGAAATGTAAATAAATAAATAATGTGGCACCTTGGTCCCTTCTGCTATTCTCTGTTGCAGAATGTTGTTTGAGCAAATAATCTGTTTATACATTTGGATATATAAAATTTTGCCCATCTGCCTTGTGCGTATACAATATGTAGTTCTTCCAGCTCGATAGCTTTGTGACTGCCAGATCAACTGTAAAACCTGCATAAGGCTGTATTTCCTTGCTCTGTCAACAACATTCAGACTACATTTCATGGCTGATATGAATGTCAAGATTCTTCTTCTTACAACAGATCTCAATCAATAGTAGGCAGAAAAATAGCTATATATATATATATATATATACACACACACACACACACACACACACTCACACATATATTTTGACAGCATAACATTGCTCTAGGAATACAGTATTGAGAGCAAAACTTTTAAAAAGAGTTCTGAGATTCAAAGGGCTGCCTACTGCTTAAAACTAAATTTAATCACCTCCTGCTTTGCTACCATTTGGCAAATTTGGAAAAGTTGTCTCTCATTTCTGCTCTCTGAAGCCAAGCTAATAAAGTGCTAATTAAAGAAAATACACGGAAGACATGACCACTAAGAGCCTGGAATAATTGGCTACAAAAAGGCAGGGCTGAGACACGTCACTTTATCTGCTGCTCCTGATTAGCCTCTAAATCAAATCCCAATATTTTAGTCCCTGTAAAGGGGATTTGGGAATGGGAATTTGGGTTTTCTCAACAGTACCAAGATCCCTGCTGTAAGCAAGAAAAGTATGGCAAGCTGCATATGTGTGCATGCGTATGTCTGTTCTCTATGTTCATTTTTTGGCAGCATTTATGTTAATAAAGGAAGCCTCCCAGGCTCCAAAAGAGAGAGAGTCAGTTATAATTCAGCTGTAACTTAGTAGAGAGATCAAGAAGGGAAGGGAGTAAAAAGAAACAGCATTTACAAGTAAATAAAATCCTGAGATGTTCTAAAAAAAGGAACCATATGATTAAATCCAGCACATCAGAACTGTAATTAAATTGAAGGGCTTGCTCATCTGCCTTGACGCTTACATATTTTTGAGTGGATGTTTCTTGATTTCCCCTTAAAATATATAGCTGCTAAGGAAGTTGATTATAGAGTACCCTGGGATGCCAGTGCAATATACTCTGATGTGCAAATATGCCCACCAACACCTCATTTGTCATCCAAGAGGCTTCCTGGGATCCCTGGCTTAAAAAAAAATATTAAGCACATGACAGAAAGGAAACAAGCTGCAAACTAGCGTCTTCAATATACAACCTGTATTTTCAGTAAATATTCTGGTTCCATAATTTCCTTTTCTGAGAATATTCCAGAGCCATTTTTAGAAAATAAAAAGGTGTGGTCACAAGCCTGTGCTCACCTGCTCTACATTCACTTCAAAAATATGAACAGAAGCAAAAGAGAATCTTAGAGGCTAGGGGGAATATTAGGGAGTAATACCATAGGTTACTAACCCTCTGAGGTAAGCTAAGTCAGAAACAGATGGTGTAGGAATTCCAGGGATGCTATTGTTGTAGATGTACGTCAGGGGTGTCAAACTGCCAGCCTGCGGGCTGGACATGTCATGTGGAAGCCGCACCCACTCCATTGCCAACAATGGCAAAACTGTCCTGATACATTGCGTGACATCACGTGAAGTCGTGGGTTTGACATGTCTGATCTAGGTGGGCAACAATGGACCATTAATGTCCTATGGACTTCAACTCCCAGAATTCCTAAACCAACCATGCTGGCTCAGGAATTCTGGGAGCTGAAGTCCACGGGTTGTCAAGGGGCCATTGTTTTCCATCTCTGTTGTAGATTATAATAAAAAAATCTGGAAAGTTTAGCAAAATTTCTGTAGTGATTTACTCTAAAAGAAAAGATTAAGATGGAGTTATGTTCTATAGTACTTTGCAATAATAAAATTAAGGCTCATATTAAGTGGAATATTCTATTTGTTAATTCCAGAGATAAACCATTAGTCAGCAAACTGATCTCATATATACATTGACTGCTCATTTATTTATTATTATATAATATATATCTGGTGCTCAGTTGTTGTTTTTTTCACAGAAGAGAGAATGGACCCAAAAGTTCTTGTAGCTTGTCTTTTATCTCTTTTTTAGAGGCCTTGCTCTCATTGAAATAAGCTACAATACCTCTTTTGAAAAGTGGACTTAGTGGCCTCAAACTAAGTTTATCAGACATCAAGGAAGAAGGAGGAAGATGAAATTGAAACCTGAAAGAGATGGAAAGCACAGGATGTCATGGTGAGTGGCAGAGAAAATTAGTATCAGCAACAAAAAGCAGAATGGGTCAGAATGAGCAACACTATAAGAGAAAAAGTACTAGTAGGGCAACTATCAATCCCCTGCTGGCTATCGATCCCCTGCTGGTGTGAGAGACTAGCAGGGGGGATTTCTGCTCCCCCAGCAATGCTGCCCTTATCCATCCCAGGCTGGATCTCATGGCTAGGTGAGAGGACAGTCATGGGCTCTTGTCTGGACCGGCTCAGGTGAGAGCAGAGCTGGATTGGCAGACTGCTGGATGAAGACATGTTCCGGACTTAATGTTTTTACATCTGAACTAACATCTTATCATCTTAATAACATCTGACCCCATTTGTGAACAATGGCTCATATGGACAGTTCTATCTCATGGCTCGAGTACAATACTCTAGATCGGACTTGTACGCCCTCAGGGGGGTTTCTCCCTCCTGGATACGACCAGCCTCCCTTTCTAACATTTCCCTTGATGACGGGCCCAATTGCTGGGACCCCGAGAGGTGGCTGGGCTTAACTAGGGGCCTCTGGTGGAGACGCATTAAGAGGCCCCTGATATATTTTTAGCTAGATATTTTAAAGGGTTAGGGATGGGGAGGGACAGTAGGGTGGGGAGGGACTTTTTAATTGGTACCCAGTCTGGGCCTATGAAGGGTTCCGGCGAGATAGGGTTGGAGGCGGAGACTGCTGGTTCTGTGTGTGCTGGGGTGGGGCTGCAAATCCCCACGACGATAGGGAATGGTGGCAGGTGTTTGCACGGAGGGCCATATCAACATCTGGGATCACGCCCCCGCTGTCTTCGAGCGGTGGCGCGCTCCGACCCTCCGGTTAGCACCCTCTTGCCCGGGGGTGAGGGTGATCAGGTCCCTGAGCTTAGGCTGGTTTATTTTAACGCCAGATCCGTTGTTAACAAGGCTCCCCTCGTTCGTGACTTGATCGAGGAGGAATGCGCGGATCTGGTGTGCATTACGGAAACTTGGGTGGGCTCGGAGGGAGGGGTCCCTCTGACTGAATTATGTCCCCCAGGTTTCTGTGTGCTACACCGGCCGCGGGCTCAGGGCAGGGGTGGAGGGGTGGCGGTGGTTATCAGGGAGACTTTATGTCTGCGGGAGACCACCATTGTCCAGACTGGCGGGAGTGAGACCCTCCTCCTGAGATGTGGCCCTCGGGTTCAGATGGGCTTGTTGCTCACATACCTGGCGCCCAGCTGTGTGGCAACAGCCCTGCCCAAGCTGCTCAACACCCTCTCAGGGTTGGCAGTGGAGTTCCCCAGGCTTATGGTACTGGGTGACATCAACCTGCCTTCACTGGGAGGGTCGTCTGAGATGGCTCGGGAGGTCATGGCTTCGATGACAGCCATGGGCCTGACCCAAGTAATTCAGGGCCCGACTCATGCGGGGGGTCACACTCTCGACCTGGTGTTCCTGTCCGGACAGTGGTTGGATGTTCTAGGAGGGGGTTCACCGGTCATTGTTCCCCTGTCATGGTCCGACCATTATCTCCTGCGGCTGGTCTTCCGTTATGCTACCCCCCACTGCTGGGCGGCGGAACCGACCAGGTGGTTCTGCCCCAGGCGCCTAATGGACCCGGAACGGTTCCAGATGGCACTTGGGTCTATACCCATCAGCCTCACCCACAGCCCAGTTGAGGCCTTGGTTGATGCCTGGGATAAGGCAGCCACTGAGGCACTCGACTGTGTTGTACCCTTGCGACCCCTGACCCGGCGCAGATCCCGTTGGGCTCCATGGTTTTCTGTGGAGCTCCGGGAGATGAAGCGACGGAGATGGGGTCTAGAGAGCTGTTGGAGATCCACCCAATCCGAATCTGACCGATTGCAGTTAAGAACCTTTATAAGGTCTTATCTTGTGGCGATGAGGACGGCGAAGGCTAATTACTTCTCTGCCCTTATCGCGTCTGCAGATAATCACCCGGCCGCCCTGTTTAGGATGACTCGCTCCCTTCTTAACCAGGAGGTGAGGGAGGACCCCTTGCAGGGGTGGGCCGAGGAGTTTAGTCATCATCTGACGGACAAAATCACTCAGATCCGGGCCGGTTTGGACTCTGACTGGAGAGAGTCTGACGTGGAGGAATCGGACGGTCTTGAGCATGTTATCTGGACTGAGTTCGATCCTGTTTCCCCTGATGATGTGGACAGGATGATGAGGAGGCTGAGCTCCACCACCTGTTTGTTGGACCCGTGCCCCTCCTGGCTGGTTTATGTGGCTCGGGAGGAGACACGAGGCTGGTTCCAGGCAGTAATAACTGCTTCCTTGACAGAGGGTGTCTTCCCTGCCTCCCTGAAGGAGGCGGTGGTGAGACCCCTCCTCAAGAAGCCTGCCCTGGACCCAGCTGTTTTAAATAACTATCGTCAGGTCTCCAACCTCCGCTTTCTGGCGAAGGTTGTTGAGAGTGTGGTGGCCCATCAGCTTCCTCGGTTCCTGGATGAAACTGATTATCTGGACCCATACCAATCGGGTTTCAGGCCTGGGCACAGCACAGAGACGGCATTGGTCACGCTGGTGAATGATCTCTGGCGGGCTCGGGACAGGGGTTGTTCCTCTGTCCTAGTCCTATTAGACCTCTCAGCGGCTTTCGATACCATCGACCATGGTATCCTACTGCGGCGTCTCAGGGGATTGGGAGTGGGAGGCACTGTTTTGCGGTGGTTCTCCTCCTATCACCTGGGACGCTCGCAGTCGGTGTTGATGGGAGGGCAGAGGTCCGCCCCGAGGCCTCTTGTTTGTGGAGTTCCTCAGGGGTCGGTTCTCTCGCCCCTCCTGTTCAACATCTATATGAAGCCGCTGGGCGAGATTATTCGTGGTTTTGGGGTGGGGTATCATCAGTACGCTGATGATACCCAACTTTTTTTCTCCACCCCAAACCAACCCAGCGATGCCCTCGCCGTGATGTCCCATTGCCTGGAAGCGGTCCGGGTCTGGATGGGGAGAAACAGGCTTCGTCTCAATCCTGCCAAGACTGAGTGGCTGTGCATACCGGCATCTCGGGTCAACCAGACTGTTCCATCTCTAACGATGGGGGGGTGAGGTGTTACCCCCCGTTGATAGGGCTCGCAACTTGGGTGTCCTCCTGGATTCGCAGCTCACTTTTGAAGACCATATAGGAGCTGTGACCAGGGGGGCTTTTGCCCAGGTTCGCCTGGTGCGCCAGTTGCGACCCTACCTGGACCGAGATGCCCTACGCACAGTCACTCATGCGCTCGTGACCTCCCATTTAGACTACTGCAACGCTCTCTACATGGGGCTGCCCTTGAGGACCACCCGGAGGCTTCAACTGGTGCAGAATGCGACCGCGTGAGTCGTGATGGGGGTCTCCCGATACTCCCATGTAATACCTCTACTCCGCGAGCTGCATTGGCTTCCAGTTGCCCTTCGGGTGAGATTCAAGGTGCTGGTGATGACCTATAAAGCCCTAAATGGCGAGGGCCCGGGATATTTGAGGGAACACCTGCTACCAGCATCAAGTTCCCTTCGTCCAGTGCGCTCCCACAGGGAGGGTCTCCTCAGGGTGCGGCCGGTTAAAGACTGCCGGCGGGTAACACCCAGGGGTAGGGCCTTCTCAGTGGGTGTGCCTGCCCTTTGGAACCAGCTGCCTGCGGAGCTTAGGACTGCCCCCACCCTCCGTTCTTTCCGCCGGGACCTGAAGACCTGGCTCTTCGAGCTCTCTGGCCCAGGCTGAGAATATTTTTAATTTTAATTTTAACTGGGTTTTAATTTTCTCAGGGTTCTATTTAATCTCTTTTAATTTGTTTTAACGTTTGTATTGACTGTTTTTTAAATGCCCTGTAAACTGCCCTGAGTCCTTCGGGAAAGGGCGGTATATAAATCTAAATAAAATAATAAATAAATAAAACTAGAAAAGTGATAAATAGGTAGTAGAGACGAATCAGCAGTAGCCAGACAAGGACAGTATTAATGAGGAGCATCTTGAGAAGCTGGAAATAAGCCAATTGAATCACACTTAGGAAAGTGGAAGGCTAAAATAAGACAGCTGGCCCACCGTACTATACTGAGGTCCTGGATCCTAGCAAATCAATGGTGCTTTATTGTTAATGGGAGAGGCACTCTTTGTCTGGTCCCTCTAATGAGACCTGGCTAGTATTGTTGGAGATGTGACATACCTTTCATCTTCCTCAGAGCATGCAAGCCCCACAACAACACCAAGATAGTACCTTACAGGGGGAAAGTGGGGAAAATAGGAGGAGAAAGAAGTATTAGGTATATTTGCTGTCCTTTGTTATTTATAAAAATAAAAGCTGGGATATAAACAAACAAACAATACCCAGAGACAAAAAAAGAGAAAGAACTGGAGAAAAATCACAAAATATAAAGACCTGAAAATTGAAGTAGAAATGACTGGGGAAAAATACAACAAAGATAATACCAGGAGTAATAAGTGCTTTAGGTGCAACTCCGAAACATCTGGTGCACCACTAGAACACCATCAGCATTGACAAAATCACCATCAGTCAATTGCAAAAGGCACCTATATGCTTGGAACAGCTTACATCTTATGATGACACTATTAGTATTATTAAACAACAATATCTGCTTATCCCAAGTCCTTGGGAAGAACTGAGTAGATGGACAAAAATGCTAAATTCAGTCAAAACATGTGGCTGACTATTTGACCAACTATAACAGACATGTCAAACTGGTGACGTCACATGACATCGCACAACATATTGGGACGGTTTTGCCATTGCTGGCAATGGGGTGTCCACAGCTTCCACATGACACATCCACCCTGTGGGCCAGCAATTTGAAACCCCTGAACTATAATAATAATAAGAGCTCTAGCCCTATAAGCTACCAGAATAACAAACCCCACATAGTTGGGAAAAACAAGGAAGCAAAAATCAAGGAAGCCAATAAGATTTCCAGAAAATGTAATACTAGATCTAGGTAAGTACACAATCTTGGAAACTGTAAGAATAACTTATCAATCTCAGTTATGGTGAATCAATTAATGCAAAGTTTCTTTGAAAAACTTTTTCCCCACAGCACTGAAATCTGGAGTGAATTGTTTTCTCTCAGATAAACCAAACATCTTGTCCCCATTTCCAACAAACACTTACACTTACTCTGCCACCATTCCAAAACTGTAAGTGGCAGCTATAGATAGCTGTAGATCATCCCATCAACAAAAATGTTCAGGGCAACCTTGAAATTGAGGATTTTATATATATAAAAAGTGTTACAATAATGGATTTCAGTTAGCCCCATATAGACTGGACAAATAAGAGTTTGCAACAAAGCAGAGAAATCACATTTTTAGATATCATGTGGAGCAATTGGTTGTGAAACCAACAGAGAGGAAACTATCTTGGAATAAATCAGAAAAATAGTTAAAGATGTAGTTGGACTTTGGGACAATGGAGGTAGAGAAGACAGTAGTATAAAGAGAAACAGAGAGGCTAAATTATTTGCATCTCTTTTCATTTTGGAAGATGTGGGGTAGATATCCATGCTTGTTCTTGCATCTTTACAGACTGAGAAACTAAGGCAGATGGAACTAATAACCTTATTGAACACTGAGAAATCACTTCTCAATCATTTAAAAAAACAGCAAATTGATGATTATTTAACCATAATATGTAGCAGAACCACTTTGTACCATGGGACTAGAAAGCAGATAGTGTAACACCTTTTTTTAAGTGTTTGATATAACCTACTGGGGAATGAAATCTAATCTAATATATAGATTGGCATATTGGAGAAGGTTATTTATCTTTGTTGTTTTCCTTTCCTAGCGTAAAATTCTAAATTATGTCTCATTGTATTCTTACTATTATTCTGTAAACTAATGTCTAAAATGAAAACAGAAGCTATTGATTCCAGCAATATCACAAGAATGATTAATCCATTATCATATCCATGTTGTGTCCATAGTATCTGCAGATAAGTTTGCAAATCACGATGAAATTTTAACTTGGCACTTATAATACAAGCCTATCCATATGTACACAGTATGCTTCCAAAGAAAGATGTGCTATAAATCAAATGAAAGTAGAAAGTAGAAAAAAATAAATAATCAGAATTACAGAGATATTAGATGCTCCCTGGTATGAAATGCTAATTTGGCCATAACTCTTTTCCTTTCTGCCATTTAATCTACCATTTTTGCTCTGCTACCTCAATTATGTAAATATACATTTGAGCTGGGATGCTACTAGCAATCCATGTTAATAAAAAAAATATTAGCTTTCCCATTCTTTGTGTAACCAATTATATAGATGGTGAATAAACATACAGTGTGTATCTTCATCTCCTTTTCACCCTCCCAATGCATTTGAACACTGACTTTTCATTGACAGAGTTTTTTAGCATTTAAAAATGACAGTAAGAGTTTTTTGTAGCAGCAGGTAAATGGTCTCTTGACTGTTCTGATCAAAAAGTAAATCATCAGTTTCCAGGAGAGAAATGAGTGGCTGAACTTATCATTAAGATGTTGCTATTAACTAGCTGAAGCTTACATTGTCCTCTTACCCTCACTTTTCCATTAGTAATAACAAATGCGGACCTTAAAACTAGTAGCCAGTAGAATTCTTCTTTTATTATGTTAACCTTCTGACTCTTCATATATCTTTTTCTGAAATAGCAGTTCCTTGGCATTATAGTTTTCCCAGAGATTAGACTCAGTTATTATTCCAGTAGCATGTCCAACTTTGCAATTCAGTTTGTTCCTCTAGAAATAATGTTTAACAAAATTAATTCTAGCCAAACCAAAGATAAAAAGCCATCAATCATCACAGTAATTATGTGAATAATATCATGAAGTGGTGTCTGCTGGTTGGCAACCAAGGAATTCAGCAAAGCAGAAGTAAATTAGCGTGTGACACTTTTGTGCCCACAAAAGAGGGAATTGGTTTTTATTAGTTCTAAGTGTAACCAGGAAAACATCAGAAATAATTGGGCAAAACATATTAGGAACAGTGTTGTTTCAATGGGATCAAGCTCATTCAATTATGGGAAAAGAAAGCTAGCATCTGAATTTGCGCAGAGATAATCAGAAATACATTCAAACTTTGAAAGCAAAAAGCTTATTAAGCTTTATGACTTCTGGAATGAAGCAATCAAAATTTTTCTGCACACATTGAATATATGTCACAAAGATAGGTAGGTAAACCTTATTGCGGTCTCCAATCAATATGTGTATGTGTGTGTGTGTGTATTAATATACATTAAAATTAAAAGAAATCAAGAGCTTTAATAGGAAAGGAAAGGACAAGAAAAAGACAAGGAAAGAAAAGGATATCAAAGGAATACAGTTTTACTGGACAATATTTTTTGAGTCAGGATTTTGAGACAATGAATTATCTGCCATATCCAGGAAATGAACTGACAAGGAATATTCCTCCAAGTGAAACATGGATGCTGCCATGCACAGCTGTTTGAGTGTTATGACCTCTAGTATAATTTTGATTGTCTTGGTTTTTAGCTTACTTTATTGTGGCAAAGATGCTACTGGTGGCATGCTGTTTTCTGTTATTCATCTTTCCTTTATACTCATATAGCTGAATGGGTACACTATGATCTAACTCAACGTTAAAGCGAAGAGGTGACACTAAGGTGAAAGATAGTCATCCTTACTTGTTGAATGTCTTATAACCAAACAACCGTGAGTTGACAACAATAAAAATAATATAAAAGCACAAATAAAACAGAAAAAGGCAAAAGATTTCTGGAAGAAACAACCATCCAATTTAGAAGAGAAAATTGTATGACCAACTATCTGTTTAGTGGACTTTTACACATATTTAAATACATATTAAAGTAAATATGACATCAGACTGAATAAAGCTATGTAAAAATAATGGAGGCAAATTTCTCTGTACTGCACCAATCTAGTAATCTAATATTATTCTGTCTCTGTGTGTGCATGTGTGTGTAAAAAAATGAGCAAAGCTTAAGGTATTTTCACAAAATGCCTTCTTGAATAGCAAAGTGTGGCAAAACCTGATCCTTCGTAAGACCCATCTTTCAAGTTTTTGGAAAAGTATTTCTTCCAGAAAAATATTGTTAAAGAGTTCTTTGTTTCTTCCTCATTCTCAGATCTATCCATCTCAAACCATTCTGAAACTAATTGATCTTTCAGTACTAATTTATATAATTATTTGAAAAGATTTAAGCCTTAGGAAAAGTCTTTAAAGCAATAGGATGTCTATAGGCAAGAAAACCAAATGCCTTATTTCTTTGCATAATCAATTATTCCACAAGAGGCAGGGGATCTTCAAAAGGTTTTTGAGGCACCACTCCAATTCCATTTTAAAAATGTTCATGGTTTAAATCCTCTTTTTATGGTTCTCCTATTATTTAGCATCTGGTTCAGGTTTACATCTGGCAAAATAACATTTATTTCACTAGAGAAAAAAATGACCATCTGCCATCTATTGCAATACAGTGCACATTTTCAAATTCAGCAATGAATTCTTTTTGCTTTTATGGCTTTCTGACAGGCTTGCAATCACATTTACTAAGATGAAAAGGTATAAATAAATATAAATACATTTTCTGAATATATCATTAATTGTGAATGTATTTGTTTTTAAGAGTCTGGGAGTGACCTTTTAACCTTTTTTCCCCATTTAGTATTATAGCAGCTCAACTAGAGATTTTCTTTGAGGGCTTAATCCAAATTACCTGACCTAACAAAATTGTTCCTGGAATAAAACAGATTAGGAAAAGGAATAAAAAAGCCAGAACTCTACTGCCCTATCATTATGGCAATAAAAATTGAAATGTTTGCTGTGTTTTCTAGTTATTCAACAGAATGAGGAAAGGAAATTATTCTATTATGAGTGATCTAGACTTTCTAAAATAAATGATCTAGAAATCAATTCAAGATTTATAAAACTGTGCTCCTTTAAACACTTGTTTGGGGACATAAGAGTTGGCTTGATTAAAAAAAATGATTGGCCAATTTTGGAAAAGTTTGGACACACTGTGGAAGTGAAAATTGAACTTTGAAGAAGCAGGATAGAAGTAGTTTTTGAGTGTGATGTTGGAAAGACTCCAGTGAGTACCATAGATAGCTAAGAAAACAAACAAATGGACAACATCCTAGAGTTTTCACCCATGGCACAAATGACCAAGCTCAAATTATCCAACTCTGAACACTTTGGGGAAAGATTTAGGTCTCTAGAAAAAATTCTGAGGATGGGAAAAGTGGAAGGAAAGAGGGAGGGGGGAATGATGCACTATTGGAAGACCTGAAGGATCAATCATGCAGTCAAGACTGATCAAGCATGCAAATGAATTGATAGTTAAAAAAAGTGATGCTGTTGCTTCCTGAAGGTACTGTAGCTGACTAAAGAGAATGGCAGCTTTGTTTAGTTACTGGCATTTTCTGTAAAATAAATTGGTTGTTCAACCAGTTAACTAGTTCCCACCTTAAGGATATTGAGAAATAAGTCAGAATAAATGGTAATAATAGGATCCATTTCAATATGCATGTTCTTTTTATTCCCCCATCGTAAAGCTATGATGGGAGTGGTGCTTAACGGAGTGGTTACTCTAATCTTTGTCAGTCACTAAATTCATTACTCCTCCTTTCCTTACCAATGAATGCTTTCCTCCCCTTTTTGGTGAGCCTATTATGGTGGCACTGAAAATCATATCAGGATTAAGGAAAAATACTCCTGGATTTAATTTAGAACAAAATAATTCTGTTCATTCTTTCATGTTTCCAGGATAGCAATAATAATAATAATAATAATAATAATAATAATAATAATAATAATAATAATAATAATAATAATAATAATAATAATAATAATGTTAGAAGGGACCTTGGAGGTCATCTAGTCCAACCCCCTCTCAGGCAGGAAACCCTATACCATTTCGGACAAATGGCTGTCCAATCTCTTCTTACAAACTTCCAGTGTTGGAGCATTCACAACTTCTGGAGGCAGGTTGTTCCACTGATTAATTGTTCTAACTGTCAGGAAATTTCTCCTTAGTTCTAGGTTGCTTCTCTCCTTGATTAGTTTCCATCCATTGCTTCTTGTCCTGCCTTCAGGTGCTTTGAAGAGTAGCTTGACTCCCTCTTCTTTGTGGCAGCCCCTGAGATATTGGAACACTGCTATCATGTCATCTCTCATCCTTCTCTTCATTAAACTAGACATACCCAATTCCAGCAACCGTTCCTTATATGCTTTAGCCTCCAGTCCCCTAATCATCTTTGTTGCTCTTCTCTGTACTTTTTCTAGAGTCTCAACATCTTTTTTACATCTTGGTGACCAAAACTGGATGCAGTATTCCAAGTGTGGCCTTACCAAGGCATTGTAAAGTGGTATTAATACTTCTATTCCTCTGTTAATGCAGCCTAGCACTGTGTTCACTTTTCTGGCAGCTACAGCACACTGCCGGCTCCTATTTAAGTGCTCCTTCTTCATTCTTCAGGGAATATATTTATTGTTCTCTAGCTGGACTGCAAATTGGAATTGTCTTTTATACTTGATGAACTAGTGATATCCAGGTAGAACAAAAATTGCCACAGAACTACTTTTAAATCTGGAAGTAGTAGTAGTTTGGCTCTGTCATTGTATTATATATCACAATGGTTCATCTACATAACTGTGAATTTGTATTTTTGTAGATTCAGAACAATTTGCCTTTTAGGTACATGGACACAAGTGTGATTCCACTCAGTATTTGTTTAGGACTCACATTATCCCCTGCATTCATATTTCTACATTGTTTCTAAAAGCAATAATAAGCTAGAGTTTCAAGCTTTCTTTCTTTGTCTCTTCCCCCAATACTTTTAGTTTATTGTTTGTCTAACATTCCCTTGGCAGCTGCTCAAATGAACCAATTAATTTTGTCATATTGACTGCAAGCATTTGCAAAATATTATTGACACATTCTTGGCAATCAAACTTCTCAGTAAAAGAAGACATCTCACAGTAATGAAGATATAGGGAAGCAGAAAATACACTTCTATGAAAATGAGGAAGCAGAATAATGTTATTGTTATATAAAGAATGGATTAGAATGTGACAATTCTAAGGGAGAAATGTCAGCATCAACATTACATGTGTAGAGGTTGTAAATAAATAAATATACAGCCTGTATGAAATGTAGCACTGACAGGAATAGGTAGCTTGCTTTCAAAAATTCTATTTTTTAAAAAAAAAAAGATAACCAGCACCGAGTAAACTTGAGAAATGTTGTCAAATGGCACTCTATACATTTTTGCAAAGAAGATATTTTTTTCAGATGGTCAATAAAGACCAGAAAACAACTTGAAGGATTCTGTTCACAAAATGTCTGCGTAATAAAGACAGTGCAAGATTATTACTTCCTTAATTGTTTCGTTATATAGAATTGTTTCAGTTATTTCATGAAAGATTGTGACAAAAAAGTGCAAGCAACTGAAGACATCAGAAATGTCATGAGACATGAGAAATATATACATCTGTTTAATGTTTTTCAACAACCAGTAAACTTTCCATTTCCATGACGATTTATGTATTTGTTATATTTATATCCATCATTTGTTCTCCACTCCAATGTTTTCCAACAAAAACTCTAAGAAGTAGATCAGAGTGAGAAAAAGTAACTGGTTAAAGTGATTTAATGAGCTTCCGTTGCTATGGATAAAACTGAACGTTGGTTTCCCTGATTTACTATAATGAGTAACATCAGCCACAAGACCTCATGTTGTTTGAGAAAAAAAAAGGTTTTGTTTCTGGGACTTCTGGAGGAATCATAGCAAGCAAAACATTTCTCCATGGAGAAAAGAGACTATGACCATGGCAAAGACTGAAGAACCAGTGAGTAGACTGGCTTTTTTTTTGGAACCTGTCCAGATAAGCCGCAGTTGGTTGCTCCTCTTAAGCACTTTTATTCCTCAACAAAAATTAAAATTAAGGATTTTGAACTAAGAAAATTATGTATGAACAAATTTGAAACATTGAAATATTTACCATAAAATTTTGGAATTAACTGTATAAAATATACAGCTTTTCATAGGAGCCAAAATTATTTTGACTATCACAAGTCATAAAAGAGATATCTTATGATTTAAATTCAACACGAGAGGAAAAAAAACAGCAACCCACCTTTGGGGTTTACAAAATGACACAAAATACCTTAACATTTGAAATATTAAAGGAGATTATTGTAGGAGTTCACAGAATAAATCCCAATGAGTACCATATAATTGATCTAAGTATTCTTTTTTCTTACAGATATATTCATTCACTTGAAATCAGCATTATCAGTCCCAATGATCACTAATGGAATTAAGCAAAATTATGGCCAAGCTATTAAAATCACACTTTTACCTACCACAAAGGCTTTTCTCCAAGACTTTACCATGGCAATGGTTGCATATTGCTGAAGTATCCAAGACCTTGTATTCTCTTTCTAAGACCGTACTGCTATGACTCTGTATTCTATTTTTTCCAAAACAAGAAAATTTCAGGGCAAATTTATAATCTACCTTCTAATCTATAGTGCCGGAAATTATTTTCTTTGCTAAGTCTATTATTTGTCCTTCATTCATTTAGTGGCTGATGCAACACAAAGGTATACTTCTGTTTAAGAAACCCATAACCTGATTGTATCAGACACAAATTAGTGTGAAGATAAAACTGTTTCCAGGATTACTGTATCAGACCATCAGTTCATTTAGTTCAGTATTGTCTGAACTAGTCCCTTAACTGGTAGCAGCTGTAACCCCAATGGTGTTTTTTTTTCCCCAGCTCTATGGCTGGAACTATAGATTGAACCAAAGACTTTTGCTAAACAGAGGATATCACACCTAACATTGATCTCCAGCTTTTTTTGTTATTTATTTCAGGATAGCACTTTAAGTGATGTAATCTTTAATGTTAATTCAGCTTGTCTGCAAGATAACATGGAGACACATAGCAGATACTTGTGGTTACCAGGAATTCAGACCATGATAAGCATGCATAAACCTTACATATAATATCCATATGCTCTACTAGAAATTTAAGGGTGGTTCTGGGTGCATCTTAAGTATAACATCTTGAGCGGTACACCCTATAAAAAAACCTGCCTTTGTTATTAGCGGCAGAGAATAAAATAGTAGAAGTAAAAACAAACCTTCAAAGGAACATGGAGCTATTATTCTCCCTAGGCTTCAAGGCAGTTTCAAAGAAATGTAGAAGTAAATACTACACATTTAATTTTTATAAAGCTTACCACCTGCCAGTTGGAATCTCTGATGAACTCGCTTAAGCAGCTCGGTAATGTCTAAACAATTTCCAATGACAGATGGTTCTAATGTCTGTATAATGTCTAGTTCTTACTCAGACTTACTTCCACATATCTCACTAAATTTGCTCTGTGAGCCTGGAATTGTGGCTGTGCTGCTTGTCTAGATATTTGAAGACAATGAAATTTACTTTATTTGCCATTGGTGATCCAGACTGATGAATCTGCAATCTTTTTTATCCTACAAATATGCTAATATTATATTAAAGTATATTAAACATATATATACCCCCCAAAGATCATCCAGGTTTCCATCACACAAATCTGTAAACTAAGCACTAATAAACCGTGAACAAAGGATGAGAAATTGATGTATAAATGAGTTTCATAAATCCTTAACCCTATTCTTTAGGGGAGGCTTACAGAAAGCAATAAAAAGTATTTAAGAAAGAGTATTGAATAGTAACATTATAAGCCACTTAAAGGATGTTTGGAATGGATAATATCACTAAGATTTTGATTTACTATTACAAATAGGAGTAACTCCCCCCCCCCATGCTTCATGCAACTCTACTCACTTAGGTTCTAATATTTCTTGAATATGTCCTAAACTGCTTGCCTCATGAGAATTATGTGAAGCCAAATTTATGATATCATATTACAGTAATATCCTGCTTCTGAGAAGAAAAAATATAAAGCATTTAAAACAATATTTTAAGCAATTAGTATATATTATTCAATGGTTGGAAAGGACTATAAAAAGATTACCTATTTTAAAACAGATAAATGGTATCATAGTTTTGCTGAATTTGAAAGTATTAAAAGTATTTATTTGTATACCAGACAAGACTAAAGATAGAGACCATCAGTTCCCTGGTCTTTGAAATGTTCTCTAAAAGCAGACATAGGAGAAGATATGTAGACCTCATGTTACAAAGCTGCCATTGTAGGTTTTCATTAAAGAAAATCCCAATAACCTTTTTTCAGTTAAGGGTCATGTTGGTATTGGAAATGATGTGCCACAGGCAACTCTGCTCAAAATGAACAAGGCAGGATCAATAAGATGGAGGGTGCTAATTCAAAAAAGTAAGGTTTGAAAGTGTATTTTTAAAAGTCTAGGATAAATCATACTATTTTAGTTAGGAATTCAACCAAATCTAATGTTTTCAAAATGTTATTGTCTTTACAAAACAGTAGGAAAATGTATTACTGAATTCTAGGACTAGAAATTCACAGAAAATACAGTGAAAAACAAAAAAAGTACATTCATCCATCATACACTGTGGAAAACATACATATATCTTCAGCATTCCTTAATGAGGCTATGGATGGCTGATTTGATCAACAGTATAATTTAAATTTTGCTGTCTATTTAAACACATACAATTTAGAGGTTTTGTTCAGTTGACAAGAATACACAGGCGGCAAGACTTTTAGTTGCACAATATTGGAAGAAGGAGGAATTGCCGACTATAGAAGAGTGGACTTTGAAAGTTTCCAACCTGGCAGAAATGGCAAAGATTTCGGCATATTTGAAAGACCAATCGCAACAGAGATATATTGTGGAATGGAGAAGATGGATTGAATATATTCAGAATAAATATGGGACTAAAAAGTTTCATTTAGCATTTGAATAAGTAGTGGATTTTTATGATGTATGATTAGTTATTTGTTACTTTATTAATATTATGATTCTGGAGAGTTAAAGTCCAATAGAACTTAATGTTTTATTTTTGTTGTTAGCATATTTTAGTTTATGTTTGTATTATTATACCCTGTATTCAGCTCTGGGAAGTCGGGGAGGGGGGAGGGGAGGGGAGGGTTGGGGAGAGGGGAGGGGGAGGGGGGAGTTCATTGTATTTAAAAATTGTAAAACTTTTCAATTAAAAAAAGAATACACAAAAATATCCTTTTTCCTGTTTTCTGATCAGTTGTAAATAGCAATTAATATTTACATTGTGATGCAAAATCCACTAAATTTTGTTTGGAGAACAATATGAAGTTCCAAAAATGGATTGATCTCGTTCAGGTCAGTCTACAGAGAGCCTTGAGTCATCAAGGTTGAATAATATACAACCCATTTACCCATAACCTGGCTTTGTAAGATATGAATGATGACATTTGGAAAAATTATTTTTTTTTTGAGGAAAATAGGATGGAATTTGCAATTAGCCTATTTTTATGATAAGATTAACTGTGCCGTATGTCATAAAATGTGGTAAATATTATTTTTAAAAATAAACTCCTTTGAAAAGATAATACCTATAACAATTTGTTTAGAAAAAAGTAATGAAATTTCAGTAGTAGTAGTAGCTTCTTTTGTGTGATTTACCCGTGATAAATTCCAGACTAAAAGGTTTAAGGGTTTTTCTACTTTTCTATTTATAAGAAATGATGATACTTGAATGTAGTGGAGATGCTATTCAAGGGGTTGAGGCAGAGGTATAAGGGATTATCTTAGTTGATTTTTCCATGAAATAAGAAAGCCATTAGGTCGGATCAGCTATATAATGTAATTCTGGAAAAAAATGTCGCACACACAATTGTTCAGAATAAGGCAGGTCAATAGCTGAAATAAAATACTTTGACTTACGCTCAGAATAAGAGTGTGTAAATGAGACAGGCCTACATGGAGGAGCAAATGATAATACTAAAAATACCTTCACTCCAAATGACATCCCTTGTCTAACAGCAAAAGTCATTGTGCTTTAAACTATTAAACCCTGAGTTCAATTCTATATGCCGGGGTAAGTTTTCACAGACTGTGTCGATCAAATGGAGATGAGCTTCTACGCTAAATGGCTGCAGTCTAGTTTTCTATCATTTTATGGCAGCTGTAGCTGGAATCTTCAAAGCCAGACTGATGTGCTTTGTAATGTAACAGCTTTACTTTTTATTTGGTAACGCCAGCCATTGTTTTCCATTTTCTATTTTACTTTACAACCTAAGTGCCTTGACACAATCAACGCAGGTTTTCATCCTTGATCAAGACTCATCAGAACTGACATTTCGTCCAAAATGGAATTTAGAAATCAAATCTTACATGCAAATCAATTCATTAAATCAAATTGATTTGGTTCTTTAATGATTTGAATGAAATAAATCTGATTTATCAAACTGACTCAGTGAATTGAATTAAAGTCAGATCTACACAGATCTACTACTTATACAACTATAAGCATGGGGAGTGACAGATGACAGATTTCAAGCTCTAATTATGGCATGGCCACATCCATGAGCAAATTGTTAAAAAAAAAACCTTTGTTTGAGAGAGTGAGTTGAACATATACTGTAAAAAGTCCAGAAAGGGAGAGAGAGCATGATCAATTTTTCCAATATATATTGCTTGTCTTCAATACACTCATAGTTCCAAATACTATATAAATTCAATCCTTATTCAAATAAAAACCTTTTTCTTAAAAATATCCAAGAATGTTTATGGTACCATCATCATGGCTTTATGAATAGTCACAAATTATCATTTTAGTCTTTATATTGTCAATATATGCCTTCAGAAGTTGTGGGTACTCCAACACTGAAGGTTTTTAAGAATAGATTCGTCTGAAATGGTATAGGGTTTCCTACCAGGGGATTGGACTAGAACAGGAGTGTCAAACTGCCGGCCTGTGGGCCGGATGCGTCATCTGGAAGCTGCGCCCACCCCATTGCCAGCATGGTCCTGATATGTTGTGCGACATGATGTCGTGAGTTTGACATGTCTGGATTAGAAGACCTCCAAGTCCCTTCCAACTCTGTTATTCTGTCATTTTGTCAACGATCCTTGACTGTTTATCCTTTCATGCTAATATGACAAGGGAAATCAGTTAGGGATAGCTTTTCAGGGAATAATGGTGCAATACTAAGAAAAGGGTATTACCTTCAACTAATGATTGCCCTTTTTCTATCATAGTAGGAGTATTTGTTTGAGCACTCTTTAGAAGTTAAAGGGAAAAATGGATTAAGGTCTGCTAGCTAACTACACATTCATAGAAGCCTACAAGCCACATCACTATTGGTTGTTACTATGTATTGTATATCTATGGAGCTTTTAATCAAACCTATTTCCTTGCATGGAGGAACTGCTTTATATAAATATGCACATAAAAACTCCTCTCACAATCCCTGGACACATCTGGAATGCCCAGCAGCAATAGGTTTGCTGTTAAATTAGGCAGAAGAAGTTGAGATCAGCTAGACACACTATACCACCTTCCTTTTGCACCTATTTAATTTACAAAGGCTTTATTTAGTGCCTCTGACATCAATATTAGTTTGAAAAACATTATTTAGCTCTGAGAGGTAGGTGCTTTGGGCAAATTTTCATTTAGCAATAGAAAAAGTTTTTAAGCAGTTATTCTAATATCCTGTGTCTGTGTGTATGTATGTGCAAGTTTCAGTTTATTAGTTTGCACAAAGGAGACAATGGCACATGCCAGTCACTGCTGTTATGAAGGTGAAATGATCAATTGAACATTTATGTCAGGGATGGTGAACTATGGGAATTCTGGGAGTTGAAGTCCACAAGTCATAAAAGGGCCATAGTTCACCACTTCTGATTTATGTGATGCCAAAAAGCCTGGTTCTTTTTTCCTTCTGAGCCAGCAGTAATAAACAGGGGTTTACAAATTGATCACCTTAAAACAAAAATAATCAGTAACCTGTCAAAACGCAAACTGTAAACAGAAAGATCTCAAAATTGCTTGTTAAAATGATCATCAGTTGCAGAATGTGTCATAAAACCTAATGATTGTCAGAGACAAAAAAAATGCCCTCACTTCCACAGATGAAGGCAGTAGAAGCCTTGCTGTGTTTAATTTCCCCTCACCTGCAGAGAGCTTCCATTGGCATATCCCTTACATGCAGTGGTTTTAAGCTTGTATGCATGCGTCTTCTTGATGCCTTTTATTATCTTGATTTATAGTGAAGAGAATCAGGCTGTTGATTCCAATTTTACAATGGACAAAATCCAAAGGAAATATGAAGGTACAAGATAAGTGGAGGTTTTCAGAGACACTGTTCTAATATCATCTTTTGAATATTGCTCATATCAGGCAGCCCATAACTAAGAATGCCCAGTTTCTTAAATACCATACATGTCTTCCAGGCTATTTGAACTAATTGCCACTATTCTAAAAGCTGCAAAACTACAAAAGAAAAAAGCTGCCAGCTCCGATCACACTTTGCTCGCACAAGCACGAAGCCGAAGACACCAGCCTGAAGATGACAAGTGGGACCTCGTTGAAATGTCGCCAAGACATCCTCAATCTTACACGGGAAAAGACCCAAATACGCCCCAAGACCTACATACCTGTACCCATGAAAATTATATGTATATGTATGTATGTGTGTGTATATATATATATATCAGTCTCCCTTAATTCTTTGTTAGCAATTTAAAATTTACACAAATATGAGCTGTCACCGGTGTGACTACTGCCTGTCGATGGCCTTCAGGTTAGGCTGACACAGGAAATAAAGATTTGTCCCATGTTTGGGGCCTAGCAAGGTAATCTAAAAAATAGTTAACAAGCATTTGACATATATATATATATATACCAGCCTTTTCCTGGATTTGTTAACAGATGGTGCAGAACTTATTTTCTATGGTCACTTAAATAAGGGTGACCTGGAAATAATTTGACACACAGGAGAGGAAAAAAATAGCTGGAAAGGAATTGAGAGCTCACAGGTGAGAGAAGAGGAAGATGACTATGAAGAACGAAGATTAATGCAGGTATGAGTGAATATCATTCCTTTCACAGAAGACCTATCTCTTTAGCAGACTGCAGTTTCCTTTAATTCCCACACCTCCGTTAAATCCCCAGGGACCAATTCTACCTTTTGGAGTTCTTTAATATCAATGTTACCATCACCACTAAAGGGAAAGCTTTAATGAATTGTTGGAGCACTTTTTTTTCCTTTCCCTTGAGAAATCTGGGAACCGTTTCCAATTAGATGAAGAATTTTGAAAGGTCACTTGTGCACAGCTCTGCAAAAGAAGACTGGACTCTGCTGGAAAATCACAGAGGGAAGAAGATGAAGCAGCAACCAAGGATGGGTGCTGACATGAAAAGAGAAGGATGCATGCTGGCTGCTGCTAATTGCTGAAGGAACTGGAACAGCATGAAGGGGCAGAGGAAAGCAAAGAAGGCAAAGAAAGAAAAGTAAGTTCATGGCAACAAGAAAAGCCAAAGGTAGAAATAGGCAGGTGAGTCGCCCCATTGGACTACTTTCCATTGCCTTGCAAGGAATCATGATCAAGCTGTAGCTTCCCTTTATGGCCCAGAACCCTCTTTTCTCCTGTCTCCCATAACTGTGGTGGCAAGTATTGGCCATGCTATTTTTTGTCAGTTGGAGGTGAAGAAATAGGCAAAACTGATAATGTGTCATGGATCCACCCCCAGACCCCTCTCCCTTTCTGAATTCAGAGGAGAAGGGTGAATTTGAGTCTGCAGAGACTCAAGCTAAGTATTGGTCAGGATTGGGGCTCAGAGAATGCTACCCTGATAGAAGCAGCCTCAGCTGGGTCAATCAGACTAGCCATAGGCTGTGGCTGGTGAGCCACAGCTGTAGCAAGTTGGCCAGGAGGCTGGAAGCCAGGACTAGGAGCAGCTGCCACCCATTAGCAATGAGGAGGAGGTAAAGTCCACACCTCCTCCTGATCCAAGGACATGTAGAGCAGAGAGGAGACAGGGAAAGCTGATCAGCTAGACTGCTCATGAGGAGACAACCCTGCTTCCCATGAAGGGCTGCACTGCCATTGCCTACTTAACCCTGCCCAGAGGACTTGAGTGTTGTGTCTAATTCTGTGCCTTGTCCTGTGTATCCTGGCCTGTTTGGCTCCTGGACTGCTTTCTTGGACTTTGTGTGTGGCCATTGGAGTTGGTTACCCAGTGACTCTTGCCATACTGAGCTTTGAATCTGGACCTATACAACAGGGATGTTTTCCAAGGACTTGTTTTTTTTTGGGGGGGGGGATTTAAATAAATCCCTGTAGAACTCTTATCATATGAGCGTGTCTGTGGGGAGAACAGGGCAGCACATAATGTAAGTGTGAAATATCTATAGAGATTCTCCATCATCCAGACCAACCTTGGTCCCAAAGGTGCTTTTTCAAAAGGCAACTGGACTTTGTTCTGCCTGACAATGTTTCGCTTCTCATCCATCTCTCTTAAATGAGAAGCAAAATGTATTCAAGCAAAAACAAAGTCCAGTTGCCTTTTGAAAAAGCACCTTTGGGTAAGTGCTATTTAAGCTGATCAGAATTGTGGGGGGGAAAGTCCACCCATGTCCTAAACCCTAAGATAGTGCATATAATAACGAAATTCCTGGGCACAATATGTTCCCAAGGAAGCAATCACTACTGACAGACAGCGGCAACAAGCAAGCAACAAGAGTAATGAGAAAATAAGGAGGCAGGATGAGCATAGATCTGAAGCCTGGAATTTCCCTGTTTCAGCTGTGAGGTCTTTATTATTTAATTTAGAATGAACATGGCTTGATGAGCTTGAACCAGACCAGGGAGCATATGTCATTTTCAGTGTATTGTCACGGCCTGTGTGTCTGTCACCATAATTGCTGAGTCAATTGCTTATTTGAGTGCTACTGGTTTTCTATACTGTTAACTCGTTCAACTAGCTTATCCTTATCAGCCAGCAGTGATGAGCAGTTTGGATGACTTTTACAATTAATAATCCTTTCAACAGAAATCTCTGCTTTCCTGGCCATGTACATCATTTCACACATCACTGAAACAGGCCAGTCTCTTAGCGGCCTGTTTCATTTGAATGGAAATGGCTCCATATGCTGAATATCATCTAGTTTATTTTCATTGTAACTTCTAAATGTGTTCAAATCTGAAACTGGGCAAAGCATTTATATGTGTTGCTTTCAATTATTATACTTCACAGGTTTTCTGATGAACTAAAGAGCAAACTCTTCAGTAGATGAAGAAGAACTTAACTCTTGAGTCTCACCTGTATTGGACTAGAAATTGCATTTTATAAATCGGAAGGATCACTTTTAAGACCTTTAAGCTTTTCTCTCCAGGACTGAGGAATTAGTTTAGTTCAGTGTTGTGGCTCCACTACATTCAATACTCTAAGGCAGATATATCAAACTTGCAACATCACGTGATGTTGCGCAATGTATTGGGACGGTTTTGCCATTGCCAGCAATGGGGTGGGTGCAGCTTCCGCATGACGCATCTGGCCCACATGGCTGGCTGTTTGACACCCTTGCTCTAAGGTGAGACTTTCCATTGCAAGTGAGCATGCTGTAGTTGTCTTCTTTCTGTCTTATCTATAGGAATTTCTGTAAATTTAGTTTTAAAAGAAAAAAATGGTTTCCCCATCAATTTACTTCTGATATGAGACAATCTTAGGTGAAGCCTAAGTTTGAGGGTGAAGGTTTGTTCTCTGAGCTCCTGGGTTGGTTTCAAAACATTTCATTATCAAGCTAGATAACATCTTCAGTGGAGTTTAGCGAATGTCAGTGTTCTTTTGTTTGTAAGGGCTCCAGGTTTATAAGGGCTCCAGGCTCACATGAGAGTCTTCTGATGAGTCAGTGTGAGCCTAAGTTTGATATGGTTATATTAAGCTACTCTGATATAGCTATTGTTGTATAGTGGGTTCTTACCAGACTGAACCAATGCAACATGATTTATTGCATGAATAACAGAACTGGGGTGAACCGGCAGACTGTCAGATATTTATACATGTTGCCACTAGGCAGCGACCAATCAGATTCAAAGCTGGTTTTCCCACTCAAATATGAACTTCAATCTTCCTCCAAAACAGTTCGAGGTATATTTAAACAAAATACATAATGGTCAATATCAATACATAACAGCTATATTAAGTTATAATGTATCTTTATCTGAGATCCAAACTTAGATAAGATGTAACAATCAGAATATCTTTGTTCACTGATGCTTTCCTGATTCCTTGGGACCATTACTCCCAGAGTTTAGGGGATGTCAGACTTCAATCATATTGACTGACACGTCAGGAACTGTAATTCTAAAATTATTCGGCTAAATCAGTTTTGAAAAGTTGACCTAGGTTGTGTTCTACAGCAATTGATTACACACACACACACACACACACTTTTCAAGGGATACCTTCAAGAAGGCACTTTCTAGCCAAATTAATAGCAAAATGCTTTAGTTTTAATTCATTTTTCCCATTACTATTACACTCATATGCTGATTGACCATTCTGGATACATAATACAGAAAAATACAGAATGCTAAATAGATAGATCCTCGGTTTAATTGAGCATATTTTTTTCAATCCTAAGGCAAAGATTGTTTCACTTCACTAGATGATTTTTAGTTTGTTTTTGGCCCTCTTGATATTTTCACCAAAGCAAAATAATTCAGTAATTAAAGCATGGTTTTTAATGACAGTTTTAATTACAATAGAAGGTAGAGATATTTCCAGGACAAGAATATCCACATTTTGTTTTTAATACAGGAACAACAACAAAATCTGTTGTTTTCACATTGGCGGCTTGCAACTTTAGAAGCATCCAGGCAGCAGATTAAAATTTATGGTCTTATTTATGTTGACCATGGTTCTTGCTTGCAGGTTATCCCCGTTGAAAATGTGATTGATTGTACTGGTAGCTAAACTACAATGGGGCATGGCATCCATTCTCTTTACCCATAGCTTTTTTTAAAAAAAATACTAGTACAGCTGACATTATTTTCTACTTTTATTGGCAATCTCAGAAGAGAAGTGAAGGACTGTACAGAGACATTGCCTTCGTATCTCTCTTATCCTTAGAAATGGTCACTTCATGTCAGGGCTGTGGTTATATTGAAGGATTATTGTCTGTGCTCAACTCTATCTGCTCTGTGGATAAATTGAGAATTTCAATCTTCCCTGCTGTCAATTCAGAAACCTTTTATGAGAGCCAAAGTCACTTTTAAAAAGATATGGTAAAGAATGAAATAAAAAAAACAATATTTACTACAGCAAAAGGAACTGTAAACTCATTTTGGTTTTACATTGCTGTTATGACCTGCTTCTTCTTAACTATACATGATACTGTGCGAAGCTTCAAAGCCCATGCTATAAAATAACAAATAGCTACTATTTTAGCTGACAAGTTCGTTATTATTTTTAAGAGATTCCTCTGAGTGAAGTTCCATAAGCCTGTCAACCAAAGGACATCTCAACCTCAATTGTGTGGAGCAGACATCCATACTGGAGTGTCAAAATGCTGCTACAGAAGCCAAAGGAATAAAGTTGTATGTGTGGTACAATATGCATTTTTGCCCTAGAAGGACTTTCACAATAAAACCTTACTAAAATGTTGATTAAAATAGAAAATAAGGGTACTCATGTTACAGCATGCAACAAAATATTGTAATGCAGATTGCTTCTGTCAGTCAGTCATGATTTCTTCCATAAAAGCCCATTTCATTCTTGTTGCTTCTCCAACTCTTAGCCAGCGTTCTGTGTTAATCAGAATCCTAACATAGGTGATTTTTATGAAAGTTCTTATATGGAATTCTGTGAATTAGGACGTAAGTGCAATTCTGTAACAGAGTTTAGAACTGCAATGGAGTTTGATGAAGAATTGGCACAAACTATTTAGGAGGAAATTGTTCTTGCCTCTTTGGAAAATAATGTTTGTTAAAACTGTTTATGCTCAGTGATTAAAGGAAGTTATTGTGTAGTGGGTCCGACGCAAGGAAGAGACGCCAGCCGGTGTGTGAGTTCAGCTCTTTATTGGAGGGGGGTAGCGAACTGGAGAATGAGGGTTACCTGGCCTCCTTAAATACCTAGCCAGGTAAGCTGACAGCCAATGGGGTTGGCCCTAGGTTTCCCGCTGAAACTGGGTTTCCCGCCAAAACCGTTCAGGCCAATGCCCCCTGGTGGCTGTTGCTATGCAGGTGCCTGCATACATAACACCCCTCCCCCCTTAGAGAAGAACCACATAACAATGAAACAACTTGCACTAACTATAACTATATACACTGTGTCAATAATAATAAAAAAAACAATTCAACTGTGTAAGGGTCATTTGCACACATAGTCCGACAGGTAGGCAGGTGTCCTGTGGGGCCGGGTGGACCGTCTGAGTGTGGCTTGGCCCTGGGCTTGGACAGCCGGTTCCTGGGGCCTCTGTGTTGGGTTGAACAGGACTGGGTTCAGGAGGCCCTCCTCCTCTGGTTCCTGCTCTGTGTTGTTTCTGGTTGGACTGGCCTCCCCTGGGGTGTGGCTTTCCGGTTGGGCATGTGTGATGTGCTCAGGGACCCTTCCTCTGAGCTGGTGGATGTGTCACCTTATGTGCCTGTCCCCCTCCACCCCCACGATGTAGGAGAGGGGTCCAGTCTTCTCAATCACTGTCCCTGGAACTCATGGATGCCCTGCCCTGTAGTTCCTCACCCAGACCAGGTCCCCCATGTTGAGAACTCTGTGTGCTGGTGATGATGGTGATGAAGATGGTGATGATGATGCTGATGATGGTGGTGACCTAACAGTCTCTTCTGCTACCCGGTCTGGGTGTAAACGGTCCAGCTTGGTGATGAGGTGCCGTCCCCATCGCAGTTCTGCTGGGCTCTTCCCGGTAGCAACGCATGGTGTAGTGTGCTGGGCGAGTAGGAATTTCGCCAGTCTGTGGTGCCAGTCCCCGCTAATGATGCGCCGGAATGCATCTTTGGTTGTCCTTACCATCCGTTCAGCTTGCCCGTTGGTCGATGGATGGAAGGGCGCGAAGGTGGCGTGCCTAATCCAGTTCGCCTTCAAGAACGCCTGGAAATCATTAGCGGTAAACTGAGGCCCATTATCAGACACAATTACGTCGGGGAGACCGTGTGTGGCAAAGAGAGCTCTGAGCACCTGGATTGTCCTCCCTGAGGTCATGTTGGGAACAGGGACTACCTCTAACCACTTGGAGTGACTGTCCACCACTACTAAAAACAGTTGGCCCTGGAATGGCCCTGCATAGTCAATGTGGATGTGGGACCAGGGGGTGTGTGTGGCCTCCCACCGGTGCACTGGTGCGTGTGGCATTTCTGGCCTGGATCTCTGGCACGTGTAACAGGCCTTGACCCGTTCCTCAATGTCCTTGTCCAGCCCTGGCCACCAGAGGTAGCTTCTGGCCAGAGCCTTCATCCTGACCACCCCCGGGTGTCCCTCGTGTAAGGAGTCCAATACCCTGCCCCATACTGTGGTAGGGATGATGACCCTGCTACCCCAGAGAAGATAGCCCCTGTGCGTGGAGATCTCGTTGCGTCTGGTGAAATAGGCCTGGAACTCAGGCCCCAGGGACTTGTCCTGCCACCCCGTGCAAACCCATGAGTGTACCCTGCCCATGATGTTGTCAGTGGCTGTGTGACTGGCTATGGCCCTGGCATGAACTGGACACTCTGGTAAATCCTGCAGGTCTAGGACCTGCATTGCTGGAGCTGGATCTGGATCCGGGGTGTCTAGGGGTAGCCTACTTAGACTGTCTGCGTGGCCCATCTCCTTCCCTGGCTTGTGCACCAGCTTGCAATTGTAGGCTGCAAGGAAGATGGACCACCGGAGCATTCTTGGGGACAGAATTTGGGGGGTCTGCCTGTCTGTAGTGAACAGGCCCAGGAGTGGTTTGTGGTCTGTGTAGACAGTGAACTCCCTGCCATACAGGTAATCATGGAATTTTTTGATTCCTGCCACGATTGCCAGGGCTTCTCTGTCAATTTGGGCGTAGTTCCTTTCTGCTCCAGACAGTGTCCTGGAATAATAGGCTATGGGAATTTGTGCCCTGTTGGGCTCACGGTGACTGAGTACTGCGCCCACACCATAAGGGGATGCATCGCATGCGATGCAAATGGGCTTGGACTCGATGAAATGGGTTACTGTGGACTTATCCGACAGTAATGCTTTCAGGGCCCTGAAGCTCTGGTCATGGGCAGCCGTCCAGACCCATGCTGCCTGCTTATCTAGTAGCCTGTGGAGTGGCTCTGCAATGGCTGCCTTGTGTGGGAGGAATGCATGGTAGAAATTCAGCAGGCCCAGGAATGCCTGTAGCTCTGCTTTGTTCTTGGGTGTGGGTGCTAATTTGATGGCCCTCACCTTAGATTCTGTGGGGTTGATCCCCCTGGCATCTACTCTGAACCCCAAGAATTCTGTTGAAGGAACACCTATGCTGCATTTTTCTCTCTTGAGTTTGAGCCCAGCTGTGCGCAGTCTGGACAGCACCTCCCTGAGCCTACCTGCCAGTTCCTCTGCTGATGCTCCTGCAATCAGGATGTCATCAAAATAAGGGCAGACTCCTGGGATGCCCTTGAGTGTCTTCTCCATAACTTCCTGGAAAATGCCAGGAGCAACACTGAGTCCAAACTGCAGCCTGTTCACCCGGAACGCCCCGCTGTGTGTTACTATGGTTTGAATGTCAGCTGTTGCCCTAGTAACCGTGAGTTGCTGGTACGCCTGCGCAAGATCGAGCCTTGCAAAGATGGCGCCGCCTTGGAGGGAAGCGAGAACGTGGCTGACCGTGGGGACCAGGTAAGCGTGTGGGTTCAGGGTGCAGTTCACCGAGCACTTATAGTCGGTGCAGATCCTTATTTCCCCATTGGATTTGAGGGGGGTTACGATGGGGGTTTCCCACTCCCCCCGTCTACGGGCTCTAAGATTCCCTGGGCCACCAGCTTATCCAGTTCGCACTCGATTTTGTGTTTGAGCGCGAAGGGGACTCGCCGTGGCCAGACCCTAACGGGGGAAATGTTCGAGTTAAGCTTGAATAATATGGGGGGCCCTGTGTACCTGCCCAGCAACCCATCGATGATGTCTGCAAACTCCTTGCAGACGGCCTCGACGGAGTCCTCCTGGATCCGATGGATCCAGGAGACTGTGATTCCCAGGGCCTCAAACCAGTCTAGTCCGACCAGGCTGGCTCTTCGGCCCTCTACCACTACAACGTCCAGGTGCCCTTTGCGACCCTTAAACCCCACCGAGACGGTAGCCTCCCCCTTTACCTTGACAGGTGAATTCTGAAAATCGGTCAGGGTTAATTTTGTAGGCAGTAATTTAATCCGCTGCTTGCTCCGGCTAGTTATGTAGTTAAGGGTCTCGTCTGAAATGATCGAGACCGCTGATCCGGAGTCAAGCTCCATGCTGCAAGGGACGCCTTGCAAGTGGATTGTTAGTCTAATATTGGGTTTGAGCAGCCAGCGGCTACCCGTGTGGTTAATGGCCAGCCAGCTCTCAACATAGCCAATTTGCATTTTGGTCGTGGCCCCAGTACCTTCGAATGGCTGTTCCTCTGGTTGCAGCTCGTGGATCTCCTCTCGGGGGTGGCGGCTATGACAGACCGCGGCTATGTGGCCTGTTTTCTTGCAGGCCCGACACGTGGCGGACCGGAACTTGCAGAGGCTGCGCACGTGGTTCCCACCACACCCTGCGCACTTCTGAGGGTTGGTGGTGTTGCTGGGAGGCCTTGGCTTGTCTGGGCATCTGGCTCGCTGGTCGAGGATCGACTTCCGCTGGAGGAGGTCGATGCTCTGGTTGTTCTCCTCTGTGGCACCTTGCCAGTGGACGCTGGTCGCCTGGTTGCTGGACCTGGTTTCCTGGCATCCTTGGATGGCCCCGCAGGCCGCTTTGTGGGCTAGGATGGCATCCTCGGCTTCTTGGAGCGAAACCTCCTCTCTCTCGAACAGGCGCTCTTGCAGCCGCCTGTCTCGTAGGCCGCAGATCAGCCGGTCCCGTAGCCGATCCTCCAAGTTCGAGAACCTGCAGGCGACGGCAGCTTCTCGTAGGGCGGCGAGGAAATCAGCACCAGTCTCGTCGGGGCGCTGGTCCCTTTTTTTGAATTGCGACCGCGCGGCCACCTTGGAGCGTCGGGGCTTGAAGTGGGCGTTGAGTCTGGCCACGAGGTCCCGGTACGCGACGGTGTTGATGGCCTCTTGGGGGAACAGGTTCGCGGCGATCTCCAACAGCGCTGGTCCCCCGAGGCAAAGCAGGGATGCCGCCTTCGCCCCGTCCTCTGATATCTGGTTGAACCGCATGTACAGTACAACGTGAGCCAGGTAACAGGCCCAGGTCTCGGGGTGGTGGGTGTCAAACCCGCGGGGTTGACTGGCTCTTGCCATGGCGGCGGTTGCGGTCTTGGTCGCGGTGCGGTGTGCGGTGTCGGTTGCGGATGCGGTGACCGGCGTGGTCCGGTTGGCTGATCCGGTCGGCTGGCGGTCGTGGGGGGGAGAAGGAAGGAAAAATGCCTTTCCCTTCAGCTCGCGAAGCGTTGCCCCGGTGACTTCAGCTCTTGGTCGGCAGCAATCCCATCCTCGTCGCCACTATTGTGTAGTGGGTCCGATGCAAGGAAGAGATGCCAGCCGGTGTGTGAGTTCAGCTCTTTATTGGAGGGGGTTAGCGAACTGGAGAATGAGGGTTACCTGGCCTCCTTAAATACCTAGCCAGGTAAGCTGACAGCCAATGGGGTTGGCCCTAGGTTTCCCGCTGAAACTGGGTTTCCCGCTAAAACCGTTCATGCCAACGCCCCCTGGTGGCTGTTGCTATGCAGGTGCCTGCACACATAACAGAAGTGATACCAATATTTTTATAATTCCTCTGTTTACCTGCTCTTGCATTATCAACTTATGTTTCCATGCTTATCAATGTGTGTTTCCTTACTTACCTCCAAATAAAGTATAAATGCTTGCTCTACCTGGTTCCATGGTTTTACTCAGAACTGTATAATATGTGTAACTTGGAGAGAATTGGGGTTTGCTTCTTTGCCCATACCAGGCTCAACCTAGGAAATAGGCCCTCTGGAACTGCTTACCAACTGAAATCCGGATGGCCCCCGACCTCCGCACCTTCCGGCGCGACTTAAAGACTTACCTATTCCAGCAGTCCGGCCTGGCCTGATAGCTCTGACAGCTCTAATTGGGGTCCCAGTTTGTTTTGCTTTGATTATTGTTTTTCAATACTGTTTAACTTTGTTGCCTGTCCTACTCTGTACACCGCCCCGAGTCCCTCGGGAGAAGGGCGGTTTATAAAAACAAACAAATAAATAAATAAATAAATAAATAAATAAATAAATAAATAAATAAATAAATAAATCTGGCTCCACTAAATATGACCAGTCTTTAATGAGCTGCCTTATTTTTTCCCTCACAGTTATTTCTCCCCCAAAGTCTTGAAACTGTTCACACTTTGCCTATTTGCATGGTGCCATTTTGGTCATAAATGCACATAAAAGTCTTGTTCCCAATAAAAAAAATTATCTGCCCCTCTCCAACAGCTCCTGAAAGCATATACTCAGAATCCATAATAATTATCCAACAAAATGAAACATGTAAGGGATGTATTTTTTAAAGCGTTTTCCTGAACTAGATCCCAGGGCATAAGATGTTGAAGATGTTGGCTATGTGCAGCCCTGAGCAAAGACAAGATTGAAGGTATGAGTGGAGTATCCAGACATTTGAAAGGTTGTCACACAGAAGTCCATTCTTGTATATCTACAACAGTGGCACCCAGAAGGAGAAGGAACTCCCATCCCTGAATGTGCTTGAGTGGAATCTACATGGGTGTCTGGAATGTTCAAACTTGCAATGAGCATCCAGTGGTCTAAATGCTATGATGCCATTGTCTAAATAATTTCTTCATAAGTTATTTCATATATTATTATTTTTTTTGCCTTTTGAAGATTGATCCTGGCCATCATAATCACCATCATCTGATTCTCCAGATTGTCACACAAGTACTGTACGCAGGAGAGGTTTCAGCTCAAAATTAATTAACAGTAGGTGCTTTGTTGGATAGTGGTACAGAAAAATCTACATTGCATTCCTCACATAGTGAATCAATTTGTGTGCACATGTGTGTCTCTGTACTTAGTATGGTATAGTGTACAGTACATCACATAACGGGATATTCAATTACTTCTGCATTCTGCAATTGTTTATGCTTCATAATACTTTCAAGCTGATGTCCTCATTCCCAGAGTCCAATTTGTCTCAAGAGTGCAACAGAGCGCATACTCTGAATATAAAGTGGCCATTTCATACGTCTGCAAAAAAGAAAATGCATTCCCCAAAGTGATTCAGTATTATACTTCTTTGCATAATGTTTGCATATGTTAATTTGTATGTATAGTTGCAAATAGTTTTTATAAGTTAAATAGAAAAAAATACAAATCATTATAGAAAGAAAACTGTATGCAGTATTCTCTCTTCTTTCCAGACACTTTTTTTTTGCTGATTACCTTCAAGGTTTCTGATCTCTCTATTTTCTTCTTTATCTTTAAAATCACCTTAGACCAAAGATTCCTCAAGACAGAGGATGCCTTCAAAAGTTAGATTTTCTCATAACAGTGCTTCAAATGGAAGACTGTCCTTTAAAAAATAGGACATATGGCAGGTCTGTTTTGTCAACTGTGCTCAGTTTCAACAAAATGCAATATAGCTAAACTGGCAATCATCATTGGAATCATCTTATTGGGGGAGGGCGGCCCATTCTCAGGATAAAACTTCCTTTTCTCCAGTATAAATATCTGATTCTGACAAGGATTTTATGGGGGGAAATATATTTTTAGATTGATTTTAGAAGTGCCTCCCCACTTCTTCAGCTCCATTCCTCAGTTAAGTGCGTTTATGGAGACCACTTTCAGGTGAATTGAAAAAAAAATACTAGAAGGGTGGGGAATATGCAAAGATGAGTCCTTTTCTCCTTTGTTGTTAGGATTTTCCATTCTTGTTTTTACTTAAACAATTATCTCACCATTCTGAAGTAGTGACAGTCATCTTTTCATAATGTAACGTAAAACCAAGGTACACTAAAGTTGACCCTTCTCCATTAATCTTTTATCTCATTGCAGAAAGGTAATGATTCATTAGGGATAATATTAGCATCAAAGTCAAGCAATCTAGGTATAAGAGAATGGATAAAAAAGGCTAATTTCTTGGAGTAACATTTTATTTGAATAGCCATTAAGACATTAAGAATATGTTAAATGAAGAAAAAAGAGAATATTTCACACAGTTAATACATAATTCTGAACAAACAGCCATGCCAGCCATTCTGCTATCATGGTAAAATTTACGGATATCCTGGATATTCCTTCTCTCTCCCATTCCATAGAAACTATTAAATGTCAAGCTGATATCTTTCAAATTTATTGTTCTTTTCCCAGAACTATAGAAAAGAGCAACATTACATGTGGGTATTTACTTTTCATGTGTCATTATCTACTTTACTTTTGCCATGGAAATTCTACCTGGCAGATAACAATCTGATTTTTAGGTTTACATGCTGCTGAATATGCGTTGGGTCATTTCATGGATACAGAAGTCTAGGAAGAAGACAGTATAATAATTTAGTGATAATCTATATGGAATCTTCTATGCACAAGGATAATCACAGAATTATGGTCAAATGGAATATTTCCATACCTTCTGTACTTCTCTCAGGGGATTGATTGATTGATTGATTGATTGATTGATTGATTGATTATGTGCCATCAAGTTGATGTTGACTCTTAGTGACTATATACTATAAATAGATTTTCTCCCTGACAATCTGTCCTTAACCTTGTCCTTTAGGTCTTTCAATGATGTACTCGTTGCTACTGTAACCAAGACTGTCTGTCTTACTGCTGGTCATCCTCTTCTTCTATTTTCCAGCATTAGATTTTTTGCTTTGTATAACATGTCCAAGTATGAATATTTGAATATGGTTATTTTTACTTCAAGTGAGAAGTTTGTGTTCAATGATTCATTTGTTTTCTTGGCTGTCCACAACATTCTCAGAAGCCTTCTCCAACACTAACGTGCAAAATTGTTGATGCTTTTTCTATCTTGCTCTTCATAATCCAACTTTCAATTCCATAGGGTCACAGGAAGCACCATTACTTGCGCTATTCAGATCTTTGTGGATAGAAACATATGGTGGCATCTGAATATCTTTTACAAGACCCTGTGGCTGCTACATCAAGTGCTAATCCACAGTGAATTTCTTACCTGCTTGTTCCTTTACTGTTGATGGTTGATCCTAAAAGATAGAAGCTATCTATCACTTTGATATCTTCAGGCTGGTTGTTGTACCTGTATTACTAGTTTTATTTACAGTACTTTGTATTTAATTTTAATCCCATTTTCACTGTTTTTTCTGCACTTTTACAGTACTACTAGAACTTGCAGGTCCTTTGCATTTTCAGCTAGCAGAGTAGCATCAATAAACTGCGCATTACAGGTTATTTATATTTCTTCATCCAATTTTAAAACAAACCTCATCTTCTTCCAGACTAGCTTCCCTTAATATATATTCAGCATAAAGACTGAATAAATAAGAGGAAAATATATAGCCTCCTCTCTGCCAATCTGGAACCAGTATATCCCGTTATGTTCTACCATACTATGGATTTCTGATTTAGATAAGATAATCTTTATTGTCATTTTTTTACTGTGGGCACAATGGCACACATCAAAAATGAAATTTAGTTGCTTGCTCTCAAAGTGAAACACATACATAACACACATCTAAAACATACTATACACAACATATGTATAGACACACACCCCTACATATACATAACAATAAAATATTAAATGCTGTCCATCTTGAATATATAACGGAAGGAGGAAGCCTGAGATTCACAAGGTTAATGCAGTGTGGAATGAAACTATGGCTGAATCTGGTTGTTCTACTACGGATACCACGAAGCCTTCTCCCAGAAGGTAACAAGGAAAACAGGTTGTGAAGAGTATGAGTAGTGTCCCAGATAATCTTATGGACCCTGTTCAAACTACGCTTCTGTGCTATGTCCTGGATGGGAGGGAGGGAGGGAACTGCCAATGATCTTTTTGGCCATCCTGATTTGTATATAGGATTCATATGAGAACAATGAGATGTTCTGGGATTTGTTGTAAGGACATTTTTTTTCTTTTTACAGCCCTGTAACCCCTTAATTGGGATGCAGTGGCTCAGTGGGTTAGGATGCTGAGCTTGTCGATCAGAAGGTCGGCAGTTTGGCAGGTCGAATCCCAAGTGCCGCGTAACAGAGTAAGCGCCTGTTACTCGTCGCAGCTTCTGCCAAAAGCACGTAAAAATGCAAGTAGAAAAATAGGGACCACTATGGTGGGAAGGTAACAGTGTTCCGTGTGCCTTTGGCATCTAGTCATGACGGCCACATGACCACGGAGACGTCCTCGGACAAGCGCTGGCTCTTCAGCTTTGAAACGGAGATGAGCACTGGCCCCTAGAGTCGGAAACGACAAGCACACATGCGTGGGGGAACCTTTACCTTTACATTAACCCCTTAATTTGGGGTAAAGTTGGAGGTGACTGGATAAGAGCTGAGTGTTTACTGCCCAGATGCCCTTCTTGTCACCTATGTGTAGTTCACAGGAGATGTTTTCTTTTTGTGTCCTGCGAAAAATAGGCTACCTAGGATTGATCTATCAACTTTCTGAGTAGGATGTGAGCATATTCACCACTAGGCCACAATGCTGCTCTTTCCTAAGCATAATAAAGGTAAAGGTAAAGGTTCCCCCGCACATGCGTGCTAGTCGTTTCTGACTCTAGGGGCCGGTGCATAGCATCCATTGTCCTGTGTATAAAAGATATGTGTCAGCATTATTTTCGAAAAGTTTCTCTGAGCAATAATAATAATAATAATAATAATAATAATAATAATAATAATAATAATAATAATAATAATAAAGTTGGAAGGGACCTTGGAGGTCATCTAGTCCAACCCCCTGCTCAGGCAGGAAACCTTATACCATTTCAGGCAAATGGCTGTCCCGTCTCTTCTTAAAAACCTCCAGTGTTGGAGCATTCACCACCTCTGGAGGCAGGTTGTTCCACTGGTTAATTGTTCTAACTGTCAGCTATGGAATCATGGCCATAACACTGAGAAGTTACAAGTCTTTGGGGAGGGCAGGAGAGGGTAGAGACACTTGTTACTAATATATCCAAAGAATCATGATCAGTAGCAACCTTTTCTTAGAAATACAATCAAATGAAATAGATCACATAAGTCAGGCATGTCAAACTGTCAGCCCGCAGGCCGGATGCATCCCACTGAAACCGCACCCACCACATTGCCGGCAATGGGGAAAAAGTCCCGATACATCGCACGACATTACATGACGTAGTGAATTTGATATGCCTGACATAAGTCATGCAATTATCTCTGCCAAGATTTATTTTATTGATCAAATGAGCCTTTAAACATTTATTTATGCTAATCTGTATCATATGTATTTTAAACTCAGACCTATTCCTGTACTTTATCTGTGGTAGGTCCTTTTGGAATCTACTTTTCCTTAAAAGAACAGACATGGATAGATATATTTTGACATAATGATATGACATTTATAAAGTTGTTCTTTTAAAAATGACTATGTGCCAAATGCATTTAAAAAGGGAAATATTAAAAAAGAAAAAAGCCTTCATAAAATATTGACAGTATACAACATAAAAGATTTGTAATCCTGGCCTGGCACCCATCAGATATTTTGGTCATAAATATTAGTTTTTCTACCCGGAATTTGCTAAAGATAGAATTAATTTGTGGAAATTACAGCTGCTGTATATTGAAGGGTTGTTAAATGTGGAAAAGTATAAATAGTGCACATTTCTATAAACTGTAGCTCATTATTGTTTTATCTAGATGTCATACAGAATTTTATTAAAATAGCATATTATCAATAAGAATTAGAAAATATGATTTTACATATTGTATATGTTTAGAAGTACTATTCTATCATTATAATCTCCACAATATCTTAATGAATATGACCTCCATTATTGTAGAATTTACTGGAATTTAATCTTTAAAATATATAGAATCTGTAAAATATATAATCCATACATAAAATCAGTTTTGTATTCTTGAATTGGATGACTTTTAGTGTATCCACAAATCTTTAAGAGGATATTTTTGCAGTGCATCTACTGGATATTATGTATCCAGTAGAAAACTATTAAAGATAAAAGGGAAACTATTAAAGATAAAATCATTCTGAATTTGAAACCTCCAACTAAAATCAGCTTTGTACTAAAATTCAAAAATAATAAAGTGTGAAATAAAGAAAATATCTACAGAAAATGCAATTATTAAAGAAGCATTTGGGGCAGATGACTTGATGCAGTGACATCACTTTTTAAGATACATGAATATGATGGTCCCACTTGAAATATCACCCAGTTACTTTTCAGAATTCCTATATCTACAGTATCTGTCTATCTATCTATCTATCTATCTATCTATCTATCTATCTATCTATCTATCTATCTATCTATCTATCTATCTATCTATCTACCAATTCAGGAAGGGAGAGAATTTGAGACTGAGGCTGACATACATAACTACTCTGTATCCATAATATCTGGGGGGGGGGGAAATCTAACCATGCCTAACAAATCATATTGAGGAGAGAGAGAGGGAGGGAGGACAGTATTATGAATTTTCACTTTCAGGAGACAATTCCATCTTCAGGCAAAAGAAATCACTTTACTTCTAATGTTTATTCTCTGGGTAATAATATATTTTGCATCTAAAAACAAAGGAACAAACAAAAAAACCATGAAGGGAAGAAGCTGCTCCAAAATAATGAGAAGATCAAATTCTATGGAACAAAGTTTTGTCTGATATCGGAAGGACTGTTTGGTTTGCATTTGTTACAGTAAAAGATTCAAACTGGTAAAAAAGGTCTGAGTCACACAATCCCATTTTATTTGAACTAGTACTAATTAGATAGCTCATCCACTCTGAGCATGTGGCAGACAAATTTAGATCACTGTTTCCTTTCTGTGCATTTTGTTAAATGTAATCACATCCAAATAAATAGAAAGGAAATGAGTCACAGGCAAATCCAGGATTTATTACAACACAAGTTAAATGAAGAAGGGTTGGGGGTTTTTTTAAAAAAAAAACAGAATGAAAGTCAAGGTAGGCAGCCCCAGAAGACCTGCCAAGTGATATTGGAAGTCCTATCCCATTGTCTTCCATTTCTTCTAAATCTGTCCCTCACCAGTATCTGCTCTTGGCCTTACTGGTTCAAAGAATCATGGAACAGTGGATGTTCTCATGATGCCCTTCGATCTTTCCACTTCTGAAGAACCAAGTCAACAAATACATCAGACTGTGGAGATGTGGATGCTGCTTACAAGAGCACATTAGGAGTTGTAATCTACTGAGAAGCAAACTGTCATTCCTAAATATACCAGAAACTATAATACAATATTCAGCTGAGAGCAAGAGTTTCTAACATAAAAACTCTTGTCTGGTCTCAGTCATATATTAGAATATTTGAAGCATGTATTCTAATTTCAAGTCCAACTTTTGCTTTGAAAATATGGATTCTTTACCCTCTCTCAACCCCTTACTACTCAACCTTATGACCCTTTCTACATGTTGGAATGTTCTATGTTAACAAATTGTGAGTATGCCTTTGCCTACTGATTTCAATGTAAACTCTCTGTATTGTTTTTTAAGCATTATATTTCTTGCAGGAGTGCTGTGGTGGCCTAGAGATGGAACTCTTGCCTCATAATCAGGAGGCTGTGAGTTCAATTCTAAGTAGTGACACATATTCCTCTCTCTAGACGCAAAGAGAAAATATCTGCTGTGAGCTCTGCACATGCGTCAGGAAGGGCATCTGGCCATAAATGCTCAGCTCCATTCAGTCACCCCAACTCCAACCCAATGCAAAGGATTACAGGGTCGTTAAAAGTAAAAAAAAACCAAAACAAAACAAAAACTATATTTCTTGCACTTTTGGATTGAAATCCTGATCAGAAGCAATAGTATTACTACTCTATTCCTATCCTAAATGCCTTTCTGTGATTAGTGAGGAAGCAAGGTGATGACTCAGATATGGAAACCATAGGCAGAAATAAGATGATGGCATGAAAGAGGGGAAGGATTTGTCCACAATTCATCACCTTCTTTATCTACCATCTTGAAGCAGTTACTTTGCAATGCAAGTGGAGCTGAAAATTATGAAAACAATGAACAGATGCTGACTGCCTCCCCTTTATAAAAATATATAAAAATAGGTTCTCTGCACAGAAAAAGCAGAAGAAAATAGACAGGAATTTTGTTGAACTAATTGCCCATATAGTTGAAAGTGGGGTTCTCACTGGACTTCTTGTGTTATAACTTTTATGTTCCTTCTGATATATACAGTTTATCAGAGTCTTGGATTGTTGTTCCTTGAATTAACTATTAAATTAACTACAAGGAATGAAATCCAGCACCTAATGCAGAGTTACCCCTGATATAAGCAATCAATTATCATGCTTCAAGCATAATCATCATATCTAGGAATATGTCTTTAGCTTTACAGATGAATTTGCTTGCTAACAAAAAAAATCCATCAATGTACCAACAAAGTTTAGGGGATGCAAGAAAGATGGTATAATACATCTCACTTCACCAGAATCTCAAGTTTCCAACCAATCTACTGAGGATAGATTTGTGTAGAACAGGACCGTCCAGCTTTGGCAACTTGTGGACTTCAAGAATTTCCCAGCCAGCATGTGGATAATAAAGAATTATGAGAATGTATGACACTGGAGCTCCTGAATGATAGCCAGGATATAAATCAAATAAATACATTACAAAATTCTCTCTTCACACAATGTTCACAATGGGATATTACTATAAATGTAGTTGTTTAGTTTAGTTGTGAACAAGACTTTAGTATTTTGGGGCTTTGCCTGCTTCCAATGCAGAAAAGTTCAATATTTTTAAAAGCTAAAACTATTAAAGCAGGTTCATGTGCTTGCTTGCCTATGTTTCATGCTTCGTTTGAGCAATCTCTTTAAAAAATATAGTTTAAAGTTTACCTTTATTTCTTCACTATTTCACATTGGCATCAAAAGGAAACTAGCAGAAAATGTGCAGTTCCTTCAACATACTGATTAGCTTTTCTGAAAAGTTAGTTCTTTTGATTCTCAAAAATCCTGATCTCCTGCTGACAACTGTACAAGTAATGGAATTCTGAATGACAAAAATATAGTCATAAATAGAGTTTTCTCCTCCTGGAGATAAAAGCTGATCAGTAACTGAAACTAAAGTATAACAATAATAATTAGATAAATCCCTAGCCCCAAAAGGCTAGACTATGAATTTCAGTACAAATGTAATACTTATCACTCAGAAGTTCCTTCCCACTCTTTGGCTTGCTTCACTGAGGATTTTCGTGATTTTCAAAGAATGGTTCAGGATGCCTAAATGTGGCGTGCTTTCTTTGTGATTATTGTGGTTTTAATATCATGATTCATTTTAAATTTCCTCAATATGTTGCTATTCTCTTGTTTAGGTGGCCAAAAGATCTAATAAATAGTAGAACCAAAAGCATCATCCTATTACTTATACACACATGCAGTATTCATTAAATATTTGAGAGGGAGCGCCCATATAGTCAGAGGATTTCTTTTTCTGCCAAATAAGAATTCAGTTCTACTCCAGGATTCCACCCTACTACCACTTATTAATTTACCACTTAGTGCAGAAACCTCACTACCACTTTTCATCTTCTAGCTACAGTAGTCTTGTTCAGGTGCTACATCTGAACAGGAAATATGAACCCAGGTAAGAGGCCAACTTTATCCTTGTGAAATAGGCAAGATCAAAAAACAGTAGTTGTTAGGAAGCTTGGGATGTACCTTAAAGACATTAAAGTTGTAACAGAATCTTGAAAGCATGTAAATCCATCTCTAGTTCAGCTTACACATCACGATAAAGGCACAGTTGTTTTGATTTTTGTTTCTTCATGTTTTCTAATTCCGTAGGACCCAGATAGCTTTTCTATAACAGCTCAGAATTTCCCTCCTCTTCTGAGTTAAAAACACATATCCTACACTACTTCCCCCATCGGAGTCACCTCCCTCTCCCATGTACAATAGGCCTGCAACTGAAATGGGCAAGTCTGAGATAGAAAACTTAAGATGAAGCTGGAATGTGCTCGCCTTTTTTGTGGCCTGCCACAGGACTGGAGAGGCTGAGGTAGCAAGAAGTTCCTTGCAACTGAGGACTTCTGGATGTGATTACTTCAATTCCCAAAATCTCTCAAAGCTCATGGAATTTGAAAAGCCAACATACTTACATAAAGTATTACCTTACATATTTGCATTACAATATACCTAGCAAGTTGAACTAATAGTTAAGGCACTAGGCTAAAAAATGGGATACATGAGTTCTGGTCCTGCTTTAGCTATGAAAGCTAGCTGAGTTACCCTGGGCTGGTCACTCTCTCTCAACTCAACTTACCTCATAGGGTTGTTGAGGTGGGGAAAATAAGAGAAGGACAGTGTGATGTATATGTTCACCGCCTTGAGTTATTCATAAAAATAATAAAGTTGTGGGATACAAATAAATACTTGGACTGCTTTATACTGGAAAAAGCTACAAATAGAGTCACTGAAATCAATAACATTGAGATGATTAAGTCCCATGGCTTTCAGTGTGATATCTTTTGTAAATTCTATAAAATTTAGATCCAGTGTTGGATTTACCACATGGATATTATGAATGGAAATGTCTATAAGCCAATCCTGTGTTTTATAACAGCTTTCTATCATTTCTTTATATTTTGAAAATCAAAACTGGTGCAGTAAATCTGCTTTCACAACAGGGAAAATGCTTCAGAAAGTAAAGAGAACCTGAACTGGATCTAAATGTTTTTAAAGAATTTTTTCTTTTCTCGTTCAACTTAAGTAGCTGTTAAAAAATGTTAACAGGATCATTAACATAACATTTAAAGCTGGGAGTAGATCTTTTTTATTAACTTTGCTGCTAAATGTGGCAGCACATTAACAGCTGTTGAATTCTTTAACTCAATGTTATAAACGCATGTTGCTCAGTGGAATAGAACCACTACTCAGTGTTGTTTTGCTTTATAAAAGAGGTGAGATATTTTGATATGTAATTAAGATTCCTCATCAATGCTCTCTTAAATGATTAGTACCTCATTCTATTAATACCAATGGTATATTGGATATGTCTTATCAATATTCAAGCAGTAAACTGTAGTCAATTAGCTTTGAATAGGCATTACCTTTAAATATTAACAGAGCTATAAACACCTTTTCAGGAAATTTATTTTCTAATACTAGTATCCAGATTCCATGTATATAATAGCAATTGCTAAAGAATCCTTCTGCATTCATTCTTCAGAGACCTATTCCATGGCCTCTTATAAATCACAGCTGAACCATTAGATGTGTCAGTTGTAGATTCTAATATAATTCCAATGCCAGTTTCTCTTACAATCTTGAAAGCTTTAAAAATGCTGTTTCTGAATGGAATATTTTTAATGCACAGAACTGAATTAGGAAAAAGTCAACTTTACAATTCTGACCATAATTAACATATATAATGTCTTCAAAACAAAAAAAAATTAGACAATCCCCGCCCCCACACAAATGTTTAGAGAAATATATAGCATATACAGTTCTCATAAAAGTAAACGAGTTGGATATCAGTGAAAATGGAAAAATTAAGATTATCTTCTAGAAAATTGGTTTATTGTCTAGAATCAGTGGAAAAAATAACAAATCAAGCAAAGGTTTCAAGATTGTTCCAGGAGGAAATTATTTTTATGAAATTTGCCTCCTCGAATGATGTTTCTGTAAGATATTTTGCTCATTTCCTAGCAGATTCTGTGGAATCTACCAGGAAATACATACTTCAGTCACTGCATTTTCCAGTTTTTATCTGATTATATAGTTCCAGGAGTATGTATGTGTCTGTGTGTCTGTGTGTCTGTGTGTCTGTGACTGTGTCTGTGTCTGTGCAAGAAGACAATATATTCTTCTGAAACAACAAAATCTGTTTCAGTCTGTGATTTCATTTTTGCTTAATAGAGTCAATCAAGTGTTTTGAATCATTTTGCAACTTCAGTAATTTACAAATGTGGGAATATGGATTGAAAAAAAATCTAAATGTCTACCAAATACATAAAATTAGAGAATTTTTTTTCCCATTCTAGTGTTAGTCCAGGTTTTAGCAGCTCCTTATAAAGAGAATTCCCATCAAAACTGTTGTAATTCAATTCTAGCATGGTAATATTTTGCCCCACCCCCACCCCCAGAGACTTTAAGAGCATTGCTGGATTTCTACTGAAAACAGAGACCTACTCCAGTACAGAAAATATCAAACTAAGTACAGAAAATAGAAGAGTCCAGATGTGTCCTTATTTTATGCCCTGGAGTCATGTTCTTCCTATCAACAGAACAAAATCTTTTCACTTTTGCCCTGTAAATAAAAATGACTGTTTTGCTGTTTCAGAATGTTGTGCCCAAAAAAAACCTATTCCACCAGGTAGCAATTTTTATCCAAAGAATAATGAAAACTGCCCTTTGCAGAACCTGTTGATACCTACAAAGGAACTTATAAAGAAAACTGATGTGGATTTTTAGAAAACTAGTGGATACAAATTGTGGACATTTCAGAGTAAGGTTTATCACTAATGGTACAAATTGAAATTGTTTTAATTTTAGAAGAATCTATAGTTGGAAAGAAATTCCAGACTGACCAAGGGTAGGTTCAGGAAGCTTAGTGGCTGGTTGTTCAAAGAGCCGAGCCAACCAACTAAAAATTTAAAAAATAGCCTGAACAATATGTTGACCTGTTGGAGATGACATAGGTGCTAAAAGATTAGGTGATTTTTAACACTCAGTACAAATAAGAAATTTGACATAGATGTACCTTGAGATGAAACAATATGCATAGAGGACAAGACTATCTTTCTAAGTTGGCTGAATTCCACAACTGCATGAAAACAGGCCACTTTGTAGCCATACACAGTCTGCAAAAGTTAAGGCAATCAACAAAGTCCTATTTTTGAAACAAAATATATACTCAGAACATTCTGCTAAATCATGGTAATTATACCTGCAAATCAATGCCGATGCAGTTGATACAGGAATTGATATAATTATGATTTTGGAAGCTGTCTATAAAAAGACAATCTACCATATCTAAAACTGATCACCAATATGCTATGATTTTCACTGCCAACAAGGATCCAATAAACAACCAAATAATGTTTAATTGTTCAAAGTTCAGTTAAATTGGTTTTTTTTAATCAAACACCACACATTTCTATTGATTTCATACCCTGAAACTAAGAAAGATTGTTTCATAGCAATGTGGACATTAGGCTGATTTCCTGAACTAGAATTCTTCTAGCTATATACAGATCACAAGCATTGGGTTTACTTATAAATTGCAAAATTTGGGACCTATGAAATGCCATCTTCCACTCTAAATGAGCATATAATCTTCATGCTGAGGATTTGACATCCAAGCAAAACATTTGTTGTAACAAAAAGGCACAGATTTACAAAGTAGCATTATATGCCTCAAAAACTGTTTCCAATCAGTTTGTTCTGCAAATATGCCACATTACTGCATCTGATAGAGGTATGGCTTGAATTACATGCACAGTGTGCCTAACACTTTTAATCCACTTTTTTTTTCAGAAAGAAGACTAAAATATCCAGGGATTACCGGTAATTCAAAATCTAGTGCTTTTAAACAATTTAAAACATTTCAGCTAGAAGAGGACATTCTAGTGAATTGAGGATTGATAAAAATCCCACAATTTATAGGTAAATTGGCTTGGGTCCGGGATATCTGAGGGAACACCTGCTACCGGCATCAAGTTCCCTTCATCCTGTGCGCTCCCACAGGGAGGGCCTTCTCAGGATGCCGCCAGTAAAAGATTGCCGGCGGACAATACCCAGGGGGAGGGCCTTCTCTGTGGGTGCGCCTGCCCTCTGGAACCAGCTGCGCGCGGAGGTTAGGACTGCCCCCGACCTTCGTTCATTTCACCGGGACCTGAAGACCTGGCTCTTTGAGCTTTCCGGCCCAGGCTGAGAGTTTTAATCGGGGTTTTTATATTTTTCAGGGATTTAATTTAATCTTTTTAATCGTTTTTAATTTTTGTATCAATGTTTTAAGTACCCTGTAAACCACCCTGAGTCCTTCGGGAAAGGGCGGTATATAAATTCAATAAAATAAATAATAAATAAATAAATAATAAATAGCATTGTTTAAAAAAAAGACTTAATACAATAATAATAATGCATTAAAAGTAACATTCTCCTCTCCTTCCTTCTCCTGCTTCACAAACAAAAGGGGAAAAATGAATACAGTAGTAAAGAAAAAAAATCATTCTGAGCCTTTAATATGTTAAAGAGCAACAGCAATGTCACAGGTGTAGTCCAGCACAACCAGGGCTTTTTTTCTCATAGAGCGCTCATAACGGAGTTCCGGCACCTTTTTTGGATGGAACCTTGTAGGGTAGGCAAGGCGGGTTGTATGACATGTGTGAGTTCTGGCACCTTTTTCTTTTACAAAAAAAGCACTGAGCACAACTAATCAGGGGAGTGAACCCCAAACAGCATTCAGGTCTCGAACCTGGATTGTTGGTTTTCCAGCTGACAAGCCCAGCATCTTAACCACACTAGGTTACCTTAAATAGAAAAAAAAGACACTAGGAAAATCAGAAGGATAGGCAAGCTGGTTGAATAGCTGTTGCTGCTACTAATTTTGACTTCAAGAACAGTATATCCAGCTGAGTCTCCCACCACAACTTTCCCAAAGTCTTTCCTTGTCCCCACTTATCCACTACCAATGCAAAGTTTGGCATAAGCCAGACCAATATAGATGACTGCTGAGGAATGTAACTGTGTGGGTTTTGGTTATTGTGTACCTCTTGCTGTTCAGCAGCTGTTTAATTTTAATTTTATTTTTTTATTACTCATATCCAATTTAGTTTTTTCTTTCTTGATGTATATGAAACTTTCCTTGATACTGCTTTTTTATTTAACTTCTTAGAAGTTGGTTTTGAAATTTTGTTTTAAAACATGGTATATAAACCAACATCTTATAAAATCCCATAATAACTGGACTGAGAAGACAAGTGGGAATTATTACTTGAGTCTTTATCTGGCTTCAGAGTTCCATCCTTGGATTTAAAAAAAAGTTCCTGAATAAATTAGAGAAGCAAGCACTGTATTTCTCACATCTGTGTGGGCTTCAGAGGTGGGAGATAGGCTATAATATTCAATCTAGGAAACAAAAAAGTTCAATATTTTCTGCAAGTTTTGGAATTCTTGGGTCTTCCCTAGGTAAGTAATGGAGGCAAAAGCTACCAAATAAAGAGAAATGAATATACTACATCTGGAGAACATGACTCTTTTATAATGTTTAAGGCTACAGATCTGACAATCTGCAGCTACCCTACCTTAGAATGGTGTGGTTGATTCAAATTATTTAAAGGACACTAGGTTGCCTTAAGTAGAACATAGATATTTCAATCAAATCCTACAAGCTGAAACTTAGATATCTTGGAAACACATGGAACTTATTGAGGCATTTTCTTTCTTTCTCGTTCTCAAAAACTAGCATGGCAATTCCATATCTGTAGGCCTCACTTTGTTTCATTGCTTTACTTGATATGTACATATGTTATTCAAAACTCACATTACCTCATTATTTCAACTGAACTATATTTATATTTGTTATATTGACAGTGTAACCCATAAGTAAATATACTTTAAGTGTAAACCTGTTTCTCTCCATTACACATGGGAAGTAGCCTTGAGCTACTTTGTAGCAGAGCATTTTTATCTAATGAGATGTCACACTGAACAGGCACAGACAGCAGTCAGTGGAACCAGCTTGTTAATGACATGTAAAATGTCTTGAGATCAAAATGAGCTGCATTCATTACCATTCATTGCTTCATTTGGTGTCATTGACAATGCAAAGTGCCATGAAGGTGGGCACCACATACGATACAAAAGAAGATGAGCGGAAACCCATCAACAAACTTGTGCACACAGCTCAAGAGAAATCTCCCAGGCCCAGCGAAACTATGGACTACAAAATGCGGGCTATCCAATAAGATTTAATTTTACAAGATAATTTGATATTTCTGTGGGAAATGTGGGAGGGTGTGTGGGTGTGGGTGGGTGTTATGTGTGTACCTTTGAGTCAGTGTTAATCCTGGTAATACGGTAGCCTGGACAAATCCCTGAAGTTTTCTTGGCAGCGTTTTCAGAAGTAGTCTGCCATTGCCTTATTCCTAGGGCTGAATGCAATAAGTAAGTGGACAACAATTAGACCTACTCAGCAGGATCTTGGGGAGAAATATAGGTATCTAGAGTCTTGCAAAGCCTGAAGGGATAGATTGATTGGATAAAGATCAGAACAAAGCATCCCCTTAAAGCAGTTTGCCATAACAACGTGCTCCTTCACTTCTAAGAAGAAAGGAAAATCATACTGATGCTTCACCTTGCTCTGTTGCAGCTGCCCTCCATAGAGTTCGCACTTCAGGAAAAAGTTAAGATGAGATTTCTTCAAGCATAGTGCAGAAAAAGGCTACAGGAGTTTTTTCCATAGCACTGGCCAAAATACTTCCAAGTCAGACAACTCTGATAAATGCTGCTGGATTGCCTTCAGTGTACTGTAAAGATGTCCCACCTTGGAGAGATCCCAGTGTTGCCTCAAAGGTCTTCCAAAGAAGGATAATTGAACAGCACTGGGCCAAGCAATTAGAGACACCTTCTGACAAAGCAAACTGGGCAACCTCTTCGCTTCATTAAAGAAAATCACCTGACCGTGCATCACAAATCTTTTAATGCAAATTTAAGTTGCCTCATACTGTATAAATATCTTGAAATGATGTCATTTCTGGGACATCAAAAGCAGCAAACAGCACCATATTAATAATAATAAACCTTTATTGTCAAAGTACATCATCTGTACATTGAGATTAGCTGAGCCTCCCCCCGTGCTCCCTCCCTAATTTAAAATACTAGTCAAATCAAAGATGCTAGAGAATAGTGGTGCATGGGGGACTCTGAACTCAGTAATTTAAACAATCAAGAAGCAATAGCTGGTTTAAAAGTAAAGCAAATAGACGGTGCTTTTTTTCTTTAAAAAAAAAGGTGCCGGAACTGAGAAGTGCTGTCACTGTGAGCGATGCCCGTGTCTTGCTATGGCATCGCTGCCTGTCCTTTGCACCCCCGCCCCTGCAGCTCGGAGCCACAAGCCGTGGGGATTCCCCTCCCCACAGCCGCTGCAGGGATTCCCCTCCCCACAGTTGCCATGCCGCAGCCCGTGCTGAGCCCCCACCTAGAGCTGCTCTGAACCCCGACTCAGAGCTGTGTTCCTCATGGCAGTGGTCTCCGGCGCCAAACAGCTGATGGCCTCCAGCACCAGCACTCATTCACTTACTGCCCCATTGCTTCCAAATGCAGTAACTGAGCGAGTGAGCAAGTGGCCTTTGAAAGAGACAGAGTGAGTGGGGGAGAGACTGAACGAGGTGCCCTTGAAAGAGACGGAGGAGTGAGTGAGAGCGACTGGAGGCTTTTGTGAGCAAAGTGTGAATGAGTGGGGGGGCTTTTGCGAGTGAAGGGTGAGAGAAAAAGGGAAAAGTGAGGGAGAGAAGGGAAAAAGAAAAGGCACTGACTTCTGACTTCCTCTGTTGCAGGAGCAGAAGGAAGCATTAACACTGAACCACAACTTTTTGCTTTTCTATAATATTATAAACTAGCCATTTCTATAACAATAAATGAATCTAACCAATGAAACCCAAAATACGCCCCCCTTTTTTAGTCATCAAGTTTTTAACACCTTGTTAAGCACTGGTGGTACTTGAACTGCTGATCAGCTTGTCCTGGATTGTTTTGCTGCAAAATGGAACGGTTTGCAAGTTGCAGTTGAGACAGCCCATCTCATTTTAGATATATCACATATAAATTAAGATTGTAATTAGTTGTGTATGCACGTTCAGCAAGTGTGATGTATTTGTGCTGGCATTTCTAGGCCTCTTTCCAACCACATCCAGAAAAATTTGTAACAAACATTGGAATTTTCAGGGCCATGTTTGGTATTTCCCAGCAATCTGTTACTGGAAGGAAAAAGCAATCCCTGCTGCGTTACTGATCCCAGAGAAGCATTTGCATGTATGCAGGTATCCTTAGGATACCATAGTTATGGATGAGAAATATTGGTTGCAAAGTTGGCATTTCTGGATGTAATATAGATATTTTGGACTTATTTCTGTTTCTTTGCATGTTTGATATTTTTAAAAAGGCATATGCTACTGACTATGCTTATGCACATATGTAACATCTTTTGCTAGGATACATGAGCACTGCTTGTCCAGAATGTAAAAAGTGAAAGATTGTGACTAAACAAAATTTTAATGTACAGATAATACCACCAGAAATTATTTTAGGCTTTTTAATAAATGTTGTTATTGATGTTAAGCTCACCGTGGAAACCATCATACATTGTTATGTATATACTAGGTTAATTATTTAAAGACTGAAGTGCAACATAACTAGATTCTAAATAATCTATTTTTAAAAACACACAACAGTCCAAACAGTAAAAGTAAAGTCCAAATTAAGAATATTTCATTCTTAAGAATTGTTTAATTTAAAGTGGTTTAGTTGTAATAGATGGTTATAGATTCAAAATAGTTTTCAAGAGTATGTACAAAAGATACTATTTTTTCTAGCATCAGCTAAATTAGACATATTACATTGAGAAACATGTTTTTCATTTCTTTCCTGTTACCTTTATTGATTTCATTGCAGAGACGTTAACATAGGAAATAGATTATTTTGTTATCTAATTTTACCTTCCAAAAGACAGAAGCAGATGAAAAATGTGAGGTTCTTTCCTGTTGGCTTTTTTGAATTAGCTGTTTTAGATTCTAAAAGTTTAGTTCCTAAAGAAGTAACCTTGTAAATAATTTTAATGTCCTTCTCTAGTGCAGTGGTAGGCAACCTTGGTTCTTTTATGACTCAAGGACTTCAACTCCCAGAATTCCTGAGCCAGCATGGCTCAGCTTGGAAACCTCTCTCTTTTCTCTCAGTGTGGCTGGCTCAGGATTTCTGGGAGTTGAAGTCCACGAGTCATAAAAGAGCCAAGATTGCCTACCCCTGCAATAGGTTTTTGAAAGCCAATAGAGGGAGCTTTTCTTCTTCTTTTTTTTTTTTTTTTTTGCAAAAAAAGGGTGCCAGAACGCTGTTCTGAGCATTCTATGAGATAAAAAGCCCTGCAAACACAACAGATTCAAACCTATAAAAAAATTAGGCAAAGTTCTCAGAGCAATCAAGATAGGACCTCTGCAAAATGAATACAATACATTTTTAAAGAGGAAGATGTCCACCTGAAAAACAAAGTTCCTTGGTCCATGCTACAGTATTGCTAAGGACCTTATCATCACAACTAATTAGGACAGCACTTTGAAGTAAGCATTGTACAAGCTAAGTCTTTAAAGATCAATTAACCCTTCACTCCCATCTTTATGGAGTGAATTCCCCTGTTGGATTGGTTCATCTTAAGCCAATTTATAATCTTTGTCCTCAGTGGACATATAAAACCACAAAAGACAACAGGAGGCATTTTAACAACAGCTGCATAGATTTTTCAAATCCAAATTCCACTATAATTGTACCTCTAAGCCTAAGTATATTTGTCAGTAGAGTACCGTACATTTTTCTCAAGCCAACTCAGTATATTGTACCTAATTCCTATTTGGATCCGAGCTTCATGATGTTATTTGTCTCTTTGACTTACTCATGTTTATATGGATTTAGTTCATTATACCTTCCCCAGTACTCATTCATAGATCACATGCATCATTTATACCAGCAATACTCAATTTATAATAGTTGTGTCTATTTACTTAATAGTTGTTTAGTTGCTGATTACACACATAAAGTAAAATAAAATGTACAATCCTACTTTTCTTGACTGTTTCCATTCACAAATAATAAAAATTGCAGAATCTATAAGGAGTGTGTGCATCCTATGAGAAAATAGATGGCCAGTTAAACATTACACCCATCAAAATTAAAGTTAATGGGAAGACATGAGAAGCTATAAGATAACATTGGGAAAAACTGAACAGGACTGAAATAACTATCCCCTCTTTCTCTGTATTGGACTCTGACCAGCAATTTTCAACTATCCCAAACTACCACAGTCCATAACTGATGTGATCAACACAAAAGCCTTTCTCCAATCAATTAAGCATACACTGGCTTTTCTTTTTGCAGGTAGAGAACTAATTTACATTGGATGATCCTAATCATTACTTTGAAATCAAGGTTATAGTACTCTACTACTAAAGAAGAGCTGAGGAGCTTTTGGATTACCAAATGTGTTTATAACAAGGCTAAATTAAAGTTTCAGTATATCTGTCTCCTTTAACTGTTGTCTCCCTTGCTTAGAAATTACACAAGGTGTATAATTATTGTTCAGACTGGTTAGTGGATAGGAGAAGACTTCCCTCCTTACTGTTACTTCACCCAAAATTTTTGCCCTTCTATTCTTCATTTTTCTTTCCAAAGACACTTGGAACTGGAAACCCTCAGTTTTCATAAGAATATGTAGCTTAGCTCAACAACTATACTCCATAGATAATTCTTTTCTTCAGAGTTATTCAGTAGGACATTTTCCCTGGAAAATATATTTAGAATTACAGCCGGGGGGGTGGGGGCAAAGTAAAAGCTTGTTTCTAGTTCTTATCATTTACTTTCTCTGGGGGAGCCCCTGATCTAAAAACAGAGAAGTCAAAAAGAATAATGTCAATAGAGGAAAACTAAATGTCTTGTAGTTTAGAGGGAAAGGATGGAGGCATTGCCTAAAGACAAACCAAAGTAAGACGACTGGGGCAAGATGGCATCAAATTAGAATAAAGGAAAAAGGATGTTCTGTAATTTCTCATCGCATAAATATTAGAAGTCGGCAAAATATGCAGCCAAGAAGTCCTACCAGAAGCCTGCTTCATTCTTCATGGATATTTATAGGTGAACCTCATAGGTGAACAAGACAAGGAGGGGAAGAGAGGAGAGGAAAGGAGAGCAGGAGAGGAGAGAGGAGAGGAGAGGAGAGGAGAGGAGAGGAGAGGAGAGGAGAGGAGAGGAGAGGAGAGGAGAGGAAAGGAGAGGAAAGGAAAGGAGAGGAGAGGAGAGGAGAGGAGAGGAGAGGAGAGGAGAGGAGAGGAGAGGAGAGGAGAGGAGAGGAGAGGAGAGGGAAGGTTACAAACAGTTTTTCCACTAGGAAATATTATTACTCAGGGGACTACTAATTAATTCCCCCTAGTCAGGGAGGTAGGATATGTTCCAGACTCCATCGGTTAAAGAATTTCAGTTGACAAAGTCTAGGAAGAGAGCCTTCTCTGCCATTGTCCCCCCACCCCAGTAGGAAGGAACCCCACTCTCCTATCCTTTCAGAATAGCATCAAGACCTGCTTCTGCCAGCTGGCATTGGGGTCTAAGAGTGTCATGCAACCCTGGGGGTGGTTGGTGGGTGAAAGGCTCTCCTCTGCCTTTTTTTAACTTTTCAACTGTTCTTTTCAACTCTATTTAAATTCTGTTTTGAACTTTTGTTTTTAACTATGGCTTTTATATAATTTTTATCATTTTATTTGTAAACCACTCGGAGCCACACAATATGATGGACGGTATCAAAAAATTATCAATAAGTGTAAGTTTATAGTTATGCTTACACTAAATATAAGTGATAAATATAAGTAAAAGAATGAAAACATTAATAAAAGTGTATCTGTTTCTCTATGCATCCCATTTTTTGTGTTTTATCCTTGTCATACGCTGTTACATGTCATCACTTAGTGTTTGGGGACAGGGGGACTTATTTTTTTAAATAACAAGTGTCTAAATCAGGTACTTCACCACTGCAAGAGAGAAAATATTCACACAACATCTTCATTGATTAAAACCCAGTCAAGGATACAAAGACCTATCATAAACCAGGTAATTCTAAATTGCTGAATTCTATGAACCACAGAGATAAAGGGGTTCGTTTATCATTCGCTGTCGAATTTTCACAATCACGTGCATAATTGCTTCTGCTGGTGCATTCATTTGCCTCTTCTAAATTGTGTCATTTCATCAGCCTACCTTCTTAAACTGACTGCCAATTAGACCTGACAGCCTTTTAATACTCTACCTGCCAATTCCAAGCTGTCCCACATGCTTAAACCTCTCCTTGTTCCACATCACACACTATTCCATTCCAAGCTGAGATGCAGATAAATTAGATTGTTTTGTTCAGAACTGTCACACACTTTTCTCATTCTCCATGTCTTCCACTTCATAGGAGAGGCGGTGGCTAGGATAGCTGATACTGGCTTTTTCCTTCTCTTGCTGCCTTGTAAATTTGTAATAATTGACTCATTTAGTTCATCTTGGCTATGCTGAGCAAGTTCTGATTTAATAAGGCTAATGTCATGTTCAGCTAGGATCCCACATTACAATCCTTCTTAAATATCTCTGTCTGCTGATTCCCTACCTGTAACCTGGCAGGTTTCAGTTGTTACTAAGGGGATGGAGCTGATCTATTGTACCATCTCCCTGTGTAAAACCCTTGATAATTACCAGTTGAACACTTGAAACAGCAAAGGCAATAATATGCACTCAGGTTCTTGGTATTTGACTTCTGACAGTGGGGGAGGGGGTGTTGTAAAGCACAGACCAGAGCTGATAGGTTGAAAGGAGAAACTGGTTTACATGTTTTGGAGACAGATGGGAAAGCTAAAAAGCCCAGAAGGCAGGTAAATGAAATCAACAAAGCATGGAAAAGAGAGGTGCTGGCTATGTCACCATAAAACTTAACAAAGACATAGTAATGGTGATAGACAGTCACACTAATGAGTATTGCTAGGAAAATAGATGGTAATAGGGCAGTGGCAAAATCAACAATTCTCTCAACAAGGGACTAATTTTTCTGTTGTTATGCAACTGTGTTTTCGAAAAGTACATTCTCAGTATCATATTACTACAATTCACCAAATTCTAAGTGGTTAGTTGGCTGGGAAATCAAGAAATGGTAACTTTTCAAGGAGGAGATAACTGATTCAGAAGTCTGTCATTAGTATACTTTTTTCCTGCTCTCCTCTTCTTCCTCTTTTTCCCATAAAGCTGTATCCTAGCCTTATAGGAAAACAACTTTTTAAAAAACCCTTCCTCCTAGGAGTGGAGAGAAAACAAACACCTCATAACCTGAGTTGTGAGCTTTCTAAAATTTAGCACATCTGAAGATTCTTCAGCGTCTGCCTTTTCTATGGACATACTTCATTGGAATTAATTGATACATATGATGGAGACAGGAAGCAAAAAAATCTGGGAAAATGTTGCATTGCTCTAAAGCAATATATCAGGAAGGATTAAGGCAGCACTGCTTCGGTGATAGAAAACTGTTGCTTCTTCTTGTCCTACCAGCCTATATCACACCTTGATAGGTCAAAATTTTAAGCAATCAGCTGCAGTTTTGATTCATGCCTCTCCTTTGCTGTGCTACATCACTACTGCATGGATGAGATATATTTTTTGTAACCCTTAAGCAGTATTATTGATGATCTTCATGAGAGTTAACCATTCCCCTACCAGCTATTCCTGGTTTTAAAAATATACCTGTGACAACCTTCCCAAGGCCTCTGAACTGCATTCATCTGCTTTTTGCTTCCATAAGAGGAATTTGTCCTTCAAAATCTATCTGTACCACATAGAGGGGACATTTTTAAAAAATGCCCTTTTAATCATTTGAATTGCTGCTTAATTAATGACCTGCTTGTGGAACCTAACTCCACCATGCCACCAACTTCCAAATTCCCCATTAGCAGCAGGGTTTTGAATATTTGAATAGGGATGCGGTGGCTCAGTGGGTTAGATGCTGAGCTTGTCGATCGGAAGATCGGCAGTTTGGCGGGTCGAATCCCAAGTGCCGCATAGCAGAGTGAGCACCTGTTACTCGTCCCAGTTCTGCCAACCTTGCAGTTCGAAAGCATGTAAAAATGCAAGTAGAAAAATAGGGACCACTACGGTGGGAATGTAACAGCGTTCCGTGCGCCTTTGGCGTCTAGTCATGCCGGCCACATGACCACGGAGACGTCCTCGGACAAGCGCTGGCTCTTCAGCTTTGAAACAGAGATGAGCACCGGCCCCTAGAGTCAGAAATGACTAGCATGAATGTGCGGGGGAACCTTTACCTTTACCTTTAAATATTAAGAGTCCTTGGAGCTTTCTGACCTTTGTTGTGATGTAACATTATGATACTAGTTTTGGTGATGAAATGGCTTCAAGAAAACAACCAATTTCAGAGAGCACCAAGGACCCCTCATTTCAATCCTGACCTAAAATATTCTCCTTTATTGGTGTTTTGAATATTATGTTCATTATTAAGGCTTGGCATGTGCAGATTTACTGATCAAAAGAAATAAATGGACATCCAATCTCTTCTTAAAAGCCTCCAGTGATGGAACACCCACAACCTCTGAAGGCAAGCCATTCCACTGGTTGATTGTTCTCAGTGTCAGGGAATTTCTCCTTAGTTCTAGGTTGCTTCTGTCAATTGGTTTCCATCCATTGTTTCTTGTTTTGCCTTCTAGTACTTTGGAAAATAAGTCAACCCTGTCTTCTTTGTGGCAGCCCCTCAAATATGGCAAAACTGCTACCATGTCACCCCTAGTCCTTCTTTTCACTAGACTAGACATATTCAATTCCTGCACCATTCTTCATAAGTTTAGGCTCCAGCCCCCTAATCATCTTTACTGCTTTTCTTTACACTCTTTCCAGAGTCTCAATAATGTTTTTATATTGTGGTGATGAAAACCGGATGCAGTATTCCAAATGTAGTCTTACCAAGGCTTTATAAAGCAGTTCCGATAGGTGAAACTCTTCAAAAGAACTTTGAGGCATTGTTTACCTTAAAAAATCTTTTATTCAAGAAACAAAGTATCGGCACTACATAGTCGAAACCAGAAACTAAATTCCCCTCCCCTGGATACAATGTAACAAAGTGCAATCTCCTCCTCCAGCAGTCATAAATCACATTCCCCAATTAGCTTGAAGCGCAGGCTTTCTCCCCAGCTCTCCAGCCCGCCAAAACACTATCAACTCTGGGCCCAATGCCCTTGGGTTCCCACAATTAAGTTATTATTTTTATGACTAGCTGGACTTTCATCCCTATTCCCCCTCCCAGTAGCAACTAATTCTAAAAGCAATAGAGAAAATGGCTGCATTTCCATCTGTTGTCAAAGCAAGAACATCCAATGTTAGCAGCGTCGACAGCGGTACTAACACTTCACGTGATCTTGATTCTATCCCTCTGTTGATGCAGCCTAGGACTATGTTGGCTTTTCTGATAGCTGCAGCACATTTCTGGCTCATTTTTAAGTAATTTCTATTAGAATTCCAAGATCCCTCTCACAGTTATTGCTACTGAGCCATGTTTCACCAAATATTTGGTTTTTCTTGCCTAAGTGTAAAACCCCTCCCTTATTCTTCTTCAGCAAGCAGCATTCAAAGAGGGATTGATTTCCAAATACAGGAAGCTGACATTCCAAGTTAGCAAAGTGTGCAGATGGCAGTTTCAAACAAGGAGAAATGCTAGTTATATCTCACTGCTCACATCACATTGAATCTGGAACACATCCTCATTGTTCCCATGTTCTTTTGGTCATCTAAGGTAGAATAAGCTAATAGGTCTGAAACATTCTGTTGAGTATTAGTTACAATTCTAGTCAGCCACTCCAAAGCTATTTTAAGTGCCAGCAAATAGTTGGGCATGCCTGGGGAAATATTTAAAAAAGCAGCTTTTTATTTAATTCTTTGAATAGGAGGTTCCAGTGCTTTTGTAATTTTGCATGCATTTAGTGATTTTTTTTCCATCTTCCCCCCTCTGACTAAAAAAATACTCTTAGTGAAGAGAGGGAGAATTAGTAATTTTTAAGAAATTCTTTAATCACCAGGTATTGTCCTTTTGCTTTGGGAATATGAATATAAAAGAAGTTTATATCATGTTCAAGATATTAAACCACGTGTAAGAGCTTGATTTTCCCCCCAAAGGAACTCCATGTACATGCATGTTCTTCCAGTAGTTAACTATCAGAAAGACTCTACTGAAATTTCATCCAATGTATTTTTATTATATTTTTATTAGTTTTGAATAAATAATACAGGTAACTGCATTAACATAAATCCAAGGGGTGAAAAAACAAAGAAAAAAACTATAGAAAATACAAAAGAGATCTACTGCAATGAGAATAAAAAGATAGTGCTTTATAGTAAATACAAAAAGAATAAATGTGTAAAATAATCTATTGCTATAGAGATAAACCATAAAATTCATCCAGATTTTATAATATTGTGGTTCCTGCCTCTGATGTCTCATTGAGTTAACTTTGCCTGAAATTGTTTTCTATTGTAACAATTGAAGAGGCCTTATTAATCCACAACTTAATTATTAAATTAGCTAAAGTTTTCCAGTGTTGCACAATGATTATTTTGGTTGCTAAAATTAAATAAATAATAAGGGGTTTTTTAAAAAAAAAATTAAGCTTATGATTTAGTCCTCAAAATAAGTGCAGTAAACCTAATGAAGCTTTGTAGAGCATTCAGTTCTTTGATTTGTAACAGTATTTATCTTCTCAAAGATTTTAGCCAAAAGACTATTGCATATCCACCACCAATGAAAAAGAAATGACTCTTTTTTTGAGACATCACCAACATTCAGAAGAATAATTTTATATATATATGTGTGTCAATATGATATAACAGCAGTCAAGTGCCATCAATGTATTCTCTACCACTGCAGTTTGTGGACTGAAGCTGAACCGAACCCAACTAATGAAAAAGAACAGTGATCTCTTAGGCCAGATGTACATCCTTCTAGCCCCATTACCAACATGGTCTATTCTCCATTTCACAACCATAAGAATGGACAACATTGTTCTCCACCCATTCCTAGCACAATGCACATGCAAACCTCACCTGTATGTGGAAAGTCCATTTCAGAAGTACTATTTTCCCTAATAGGTCCTTAAGCCCACCCAAGCAGTTATTATACTATATTTTATTTCAATTTAGCAATACTAGGAGCTCCATTACACTTGACGTATTCATCTTCCAGTGGTTTGTCATTTCTTTGTTCAGCCATTTCATCCTAGGCTATGTTATCAGCAGGTCAGCAATTTCTTTTCATCTAGTTCACAGGTGTCAAACTCGCAACATCATTTGACGTGTTGCGACGTATCATGACTTTTTTCCCATTGCCGGCAAGGGGGTGAGCACGGTTTTGGTGTGACACATCCGGCCCACAGACCAGCAGTTTGACACCCCTGATCTAGTTAATCCATAAGGACTATTGAGTCTTCTGATGACTATATTTTCCCCATCTCACAGTTCTATTCCACTTTTACATTTCCTAGTGAACACACTTTGGTTCTTCCCAGGCTGGATGAACCATACTCTTTTCTAGGCTGTGCCCACCATACTGCAATGATTTCTCTTCCATTTGTTTTCTTAAATCTTCACATTTCAACACTGGCACATTATAACTAACCTACAAAGTTTCAATGAATACTACTTCTTTGCTTCTGTGAAGCTGAGTAATCAGTTCATCATAACCACAACATTTCTGTGGGCCAATGGTAGCGTGAACAAATAATATTTCCCTTTGATTTAACCCTGTAGTCCAGAAACAATAATGGGACATGGGCATAATGGTCACTCAAAGGAGAGAAGGAAGGTATTCCTGTGTGCAAACAGAAAAAAATATGAAAGAATAGAGATGACTGAGGAGGGAATAATCCCTAAAAGGAGAAGACCGGCACTGTCTGATTCACCTAGACTGGGACCAGTCAGGAAGACTTTTCTTTCTTTCATAGGGAAGGTCAAGAAGCAAAGTAATGATAAATCAGGGCCTGTGGTGGCTATACTTTGAATTGAACATCAACTCAGCTGCATTGCTAATCTAAGGCAATCAGAACTGTATTTTTAAGCCAGCTTTTTTATAGAGCCAAGAACAACGTAGGAGGCAAGCACATTATGCAGCCATGGGAATTGCCCTTAAACAATCTTCTCCATAGCACATTTTTCACTTTTGTTCATTTCATTAATCTTTAAGGAATATCATGTTATACATGATGGTTCTTAATAAACCACACAGAATTCATAAAACAGTAACATTCTTTGTCTATATCTCAAAAGGCTTCAGACAGAATGCAACGTAATATATGATGAGAAATCTTATCCTATCTTATCATCCCATCCTATTCTATCCTCTTATCATATCTCTTTTCCATTCCTTTATCTCCCTTGCATACAGATGTATACATACTTCCAGGGACTTACTTAAGCATAACTCTATCCATCTTTGTCAATTTCTTTTCTCAAGTCATTAGTGAAATGTCACCTTCCAACATCTTCATATCAGGAGAACAGATAGTTTGCAAAATCAGAATCTAATATAGTAACAACATATGCTTAAAATGTTTGAAATATGTTATGAATAATGGTGGGTAGTAAGAGAGGAGGATGCAGTAAAGCAACATTAATTTAGAAACTAAACAAACCTAAGACAGATGTATCAGAGAACAACTAGCAGCCTGATTTATAGGTTGTTATCTGGTAACCTGCTAATTAAAAAAAACATAAAGAACAATAGAGATTCTGGATGAAGTGATGGAATGCAAGCTAAAATATCTGGATGCAACCTTTTAGTTTCATCTGCTATTTGTTTCCCTGGGCTCGAATTTCTTCAGCTGTTTGGAAATCTCAACATATTTTGCACAATAATCTCTTTTCTTTTAATCAGACATGTTGATAAGCAGAAACCTTCAATTTCTGGATTATTTGAGTAAAGCTCTTGAGGAAGAAGCTGTTGTGCAAAACTTTAAAACAGACACAATGACATCTAGTGGTTCAGGGGGGAAAACACATTGGCTCTTTGTAAGGTTTTTTGCAACACAGTCCTAAAGGAGTATGTAAGTCATCTTCTAACCTGCTTATACAGGCCGGAGATGCATTTTGCTCTGTAGCAAATTATATATGATCCTTATGCTCCAGTCTTTTCTATGCTGCTTTGTGAACAGCTGAATGGTGTAATAATGCCATTAGTGGATACTGTTTTACCAAGGGACAGTATTCTGAAGATATCCCAATCCTTTTCTTGTCCTTCATGAATCTAGTCCTTAGGGTTTGAAGAACCACCTGGATAAGATATATTCTTCCTCTGGGAATGGAGTGAAGAAAGTCATGGGAATTGCTTTTGCACAAATAAATTATAGTATTATTGTCAGTATGTCATTATTCTGCTATGTATGGTGCCAATGTCATATAAATAATCTATAATAATATATGTTTCAAAAAATAAATATATACCTTTTCTGTAAAACAAATATCCAAGAAACAGAGAGAGGAGGGGGAGGGAGGGAGGGAGGATAATGTGGTAATTCCTCTATGCTATTTATTAACAAGGATTTTTTTCTCTCCTAGTAAATACCGGTAGCTTTATTTGAAGTTGGTGTGTATATATATTCTCTTTTTCTGTGCTTCTGAGTTTTTTATCCATTTAAATAAGAGCTAACAACAAGGACAATTTGTCCTTACATTTCAACTCCTGTGTAAGAAATTGCAGTCTCAGAACTTAATTGTGATGCGCCACATAATGCCATCTGATATTTGAGTCTAAAGCTAATAGAGCTGTGGATATATTTACACATTACTGTTAGAATGATAACACTCCGACTCAGCAGGAAAAGCAATTTAAAATTTCATAAATGAACTATGAAAAGACCAGAATGAAGTAAGGTGTATTTGTTGTTTAAAGGGCATAACATTATGGATTCATTTTGAGATGTGGAAGCAATGCTCACTACCTCAGCTATTGAAAGGATTTCAAATGCCATTTTTTGTAAAGAAACTTACTGCCTCAAATCTTCATAAAGGATTCTGCCATTCAATTTATCATAGGGAGGTCAATATTTTGAAAAACACATGCATAGACTTCCAAGGAAAAAGTTGCTTGGAGGCCTATTTGTACATAAGGGTGTAGGCCCATTAACTGCAATAGGTTTCCTTACAAAGAGACATTGTGCATTTCAACATGCATTTGATGAACAATTTGTTAAGAACCCTTGATACAACTAAGATATTAGGTTGACCATTTGGAACTGTTAAGCATGTTCTTAAGCTGAACCTTGAACCAGGCTTGACTCATGGTGACATTCACTACTAACTACAATGAAAAAACAATGACACATGCATTCTAATAACATGGTGCAAATCACATCTAGGCATTGTACAATCGCTCATCTTAAAACCCATCTCTGGACAGCTTGCTACCCAACAAGAAAAAATACTATATACAGGTAAACAACAACAACAATAAAACCCAAAATAGGAAAATAGAACTAAATAAAACCAAAAATAAGAAAAACAGAAAACTAGGCATTGCAACCCCTCACATTATTCTCCTACTGGGGAGCATGGTGGCCATGAGGTTAGGCCCCTGGGCTAACAATCAGCAGGCTCGTATTGGAGAACCAGTTACTGCCAGGGGATGTCATAATATCCCAGAGCCAGGGTGAAGAGTCAGTCCTTGAGGGTTTTCCATAAGATTAAAAAGGTGGAGGAGACCTGTTAGATCTCCAGCAAAAGGCTATCCCATTAGCTAGGAGCTTTAGTGAAAAAGCTTTGCTTCCAAGGACCCTGAAGATGGCAATGTTTAATGGAAGGGACCTTAAGTATGCCTACCTTATCTGCTCTGGTGAGACAGGCACATATCCTTAGGGAGAAGTGGTTCTGCAGATAACCTGATCCTGGAGGGCTTTAAAAAATAATCTCTGGTTCCTCATTACTCTGTTATTGAACTGAGGTTTGAAAGATGATTTGGTGAGGTTGTGGCTGCTACAATTACAACTCATTTCTTTTCAGTTCTGCAGGGGAGTAGGAAAAAAATGAAAGAACTCATTAGTTACAGGAAAGAGTTACATATAATTGGCTTGGGTATTCCATATATTATTTGTGAGAAATGTGTGTGTCGGGGTTTTTTATGCTATTTTAAAGATTGAATTGGATGTGACAGGCAACTTCCACTGCCATGCATCATGACATCAACTCTGAATGATCCAGGCCTTTTTCTGTCTCCAGCAATGTCTGCTGCTTGTTTCTCCACCAGCTGCAGAAAGCTGCATTTCAATTCTTAATGATAATGAAATGATCTAACCTAGCAGATCATTCATGTGCTCTCTTGTGTGCAAATAGAATTGTGTATAGTACGTACATATATACACATAAGGATTTGTCTCTTCAAGGTAATCAATAGAATGCAGAACTCAGGAAAGGAACAAGAAATATTATACCAATGAAATTAACATCATAAGATAAGGAAAACACCATTTACTTTACTTTCTATGCCTTTTTATCCTTACAAATCATCCTAGGGCTGAGATGTGTGATGCTCAGTGTCTTAAACAATGCTGGAGATGGTCTTGGCTCCAGCAGTTCAAGTCCTAGCACTGCATGGAAGGGTGAGCTCTCATCACATGCCTCAGCTTCTGCCCACCTAGCAGTTCAAAAGCATGTTACATGCAAGTAGATAAATAGTTACCACTTCAGTGGGAAGGCAAGCCAGTGCTTCATGCTGATGGTTAGAATTCTGGTGGCACTGAATCTTCCCAGTTGCAATGCCTGTTTGTGAGGCAGTTTCAGTGAGAGAGAGAATCCTGGATAATGCTGTGGAAAAGCCACTTGTCTTTCTTTCTGATGTAGAGCTAGCTCGTCCCCCGTGGTGCACCTTGAAAAGTGCATGAGTATGAACCAAACAAGGGTAGCAGACTTAGGCAACCAAACTACTACTCTTCATTAGCACTGTAGTCTCCTGGCTAATATAACATCGCCATACACTAAATAAAAATGCTATGGTTTGGGACCTTCTCAACTTTTTCTCTTTTTTGGGGGGGGGATCACCTGAACTTCACCCAAACATTTTTTTTACAGTCTTCTCTACCTCTTGACTTCCTTCCTTGAAATCCTTCATCTTAACATCCTTCCTACAGTTTCCAGTTCAGTCCTCACTCATTCTATGTGATCAAACCACTTCAATGTGCCTTGGTTACTTGTGTATTCAGTTCACATTCATTTAACACCCATTTGTTCTTAATGGTATTACTTCTTCTTTTGCTATATATATATATATATATATATATATATATATATTAAGTACACATTTTCCACTGCATCCAGGGTATTTTATGTTTTACCTGTCATCCCCAACTTTGTCTTCCATAAAATAAAATAAGCAGAAGCATAGCCTTATTCACAGGCAATTTTGCCTCTTTCAACAAACATTGATGTTGTTGTTAGTTGTGAAGTCGTATCCGACCCATCGCAACCCCATGGACAACGTTCCTCCAGGCCTTCCTGTCCTCTACCATCTTCTGGAGTCCATTTAAGCTCACGCCTACTGCTTCAGTGACTCCATCCAGCCACCTCATTCTCTGTCGTCCCATTCTTCTATTGCCCTCAATCCTGCCCTCAAACATTAATTTCTCATAAAACTCCAAATAGTCATAAAACTCCAAAGATATTTGGAAGACATTCTTCATCTTCATCCATATTTCTATTTTTTTTAAAAAAAAATGTGCTGCCAAATGTGCTACAAATTCACTTATTTGTTCTAATTTTGGTATGTATGTGTAACTTGCAATGATTCATCCCTTTTTTCTGTTTAATCACAATTTTAGCCTCTAATACATTAACATTTAGATCTACAGTCCTTGTTGCATCATACACTATATTTAACATTCCTGGCAAACCATTTTCTACTAACAATATGGCATCATCTGCAAGAAAAAAGTGCAGTCATGTCCCAACATCTCTAACATTTTTATCCACAAATACATTAAACAACCAAAGGGACACCATACAACTCTGTCTTCTTCAGTGCTGAACAATTTGCTAAGTTTTCCATTTATTCTCACATGTGCTTTATTTCCATCACATACTGCTCTTATCACATTATGCAACCTTTCATGCTATATTTGCACAAAACCTTCCCTATCTGAAACCTACTCACTTTATTGTATATTTTTTTGAGAGCCTCATGGGAAGAATAGTGTTTAAAGACACTTTTTTCAGAGCAGCCTACATCAATATTTATTAAAAATAAATGGCCGGAAAATATGAGATAATATAGTACTTGGGATTATATTTTAGGGTGTGTAAATCACCTCTGATTTGATTTGAATTGGAGATTAATATTTTGATAGCAATCTAATTTGATTTGTTGCTTCAAAGTATTGCTTTGATTCGTGAATGTGCTTTGAAGGGATAATTCAATCGAAGGTTCTTCCAAAGTGAATCACTCATCTGAAACTTTGCACAGCCCTATGACATTTTATCTGATTACTTATCTGCCCTAAGTGAGTCTGTTCATGATTCAAAATATTGACTTATACTTTAAGTAGAACCCCCTGTATACTTCAGAACAATTGTCTCCCCCCCCCCAAAAGCATTCTGGGAATAATAGTTTTGATCCTATAAAATTGCTGTTTCTGATATGATTCTATAGGCTTGCCTGTGTGTGTGTGTGTGTGTGTGTGTGTGTATTTTCAAATGATTGATTGATTGATTGATTGACTGATAGACAGACAGACAGATTTTGTGTTTCAAATGCAGTATCTATTTCTCTATATTTCCTTCTGCTAACTCCTCTAGGAGTACTGATAGCCTATTTTGCTGTGCCACAGTAACATTCTTTTTGGCTCTCATATCCTTTTCTAGAAATAGTCCAAACTGTGGCCATTAAAATCAAAATGACAATGGCCTGAATGTGAAGCATCTGGCAGAGTTTGTCTTCTTAAACGAGACATCCAGGCATAAATTGTTAAAGCATATTACAATTATATAGCTCCTAAGAGGATCACTCAAAAGTAATAACACTTTCTATAGGCCTAATTAATATAACTTAAATGGAAATTGTTCTGAGGGACAGAATTTGGAGAAACAGAGTAAGCATGCAAGTGTTGAGAGAAAGCTTATTTTAAGGTCATAGTGAATTCAGGGACTGATTAACATCTCAAGAACGCTGCAAGAAAGAAGCATCTTCATCTTTTTAAAAGTGGGAGTTGGGGAAATGGAAAACCAGGAAGTTTTGTGTTATACAGGTAGTTCTTGACTTACAACCACAATTGAGCCCCAAATTTATGTTGCTAAGTGAAACATTGGTTAAGTGAGTTTGGCCCCATTTTACAACCTTTCTTGCCACAATTGTTAAGTGAATCATGGCAGTTGTTAAGTTAGCAACTCGGTTGTTAAGTAAATCTGGCTTCCCCATTGACTTTGCTTGTCAGAAGGTCGCAAAACTTGATCACATGACTTTGGGATACTACAACCATCATAAATAAGCAGTTGCCAAGCATCCAAATTTTGATCATATGACCATGGGGATGCTGCAACAGTGAGCTGTTGTAAGTCAGAGAGTCTATTTGTATTCACTACTTCAGCTTCAAAGGGATGGTAGGACAACCTTTACCCACTGCATCTTATCGTCAGCTTCCTTGCTGTTCAACTCAGAGTTGCAAGTATGTAATCCTCTGAGCTTCTCCTGTACCACACTGGTTATCAGGAGTCCCTATTGTTGTTGTTAGCTGCGAAGTCGTGTCCGACCCATCGCGACCCTATGGACAACATTCCTCCAGGCCTTCCTGTCCTCTACCATCTTCTGGAGTCCATTTAAGCTCACGCCTACTGCTTCAGTGACTCCATCCAGCCACCTCATTCTCTGTCGTCCCCTTCTTCTATTGCCCTCGATCTTTCCCAGCATTAGGCTCTTCTCCAGTGAGTCCTTCCTTCTCATTAGGTGGCCAAAGTATTTGAGTTTTAGCTTCAGGATCTGGCCTTCTAAAGAGCAGTCAGGATTGATCTCCTCTAGGACTGACCGGTTTGATCGCCTTGCAGTCCAAGGGACTCGCAGGAGTCTTCTCCAGCACCATAGTTCAAAGGCCTCAATTCTTTGGCGCTCAGCCTTTCTTATGGTCCAACTTTCACTGCCATACATTGCAACTGGGAAGACCATAGCCTTGACTATACGCACTTTTGTTGACAGGGTGATGTCTCTGCTTTTTAGTGTGCTGTCTAGATTTGCCATGGCTTTCCTCCCGATGAGCAAGCGTCTTTTAATTTCTTGGCTACAGTCCCCATCTGCAGTGATCTTGGAGCCCAGGAAAATAAAATCTGTCACTACCTCCATTTCTTCCCCATCTATTTGCCAGGAATTGAGAGGGCCAGATGCCATGATCTTGGTTTTCTTAATGTTAAGTTTCAACCCAAGTTTTGCACTCTCCTTCTTCACCCGCAACAAGAGGCTCTTTAGTTCTTCTTCACTTTCTGCCATTAGAGTGGTATCATCTGCGTATCTTAGGTTGTTGATATTTCTTCCGGCAATCTTAATTCCAAATTAGGAATTAAGTCCCTATTAGGACCCTTGAATTTATTAAGACCCTTTTCTTGCTTATCTGTTTTATTCAATTCTTCATTTTTTATACTCAAAGTTTCTTCAAAGATGCCGACACCGTTGCCATCCACTTATCCCCTCCAACCTATTCTCTCTGTTAAAGATTCTTACAAATCTTGAGTAAACATAGCTTTTTCAATCAAAGGTCACTAAAGAAAGACAATGATACTGAAGAAGGAATATATAGGTTCCTCATATAGTTCACATTACTTTGAAAGCTATGATAAAGTTTTATATCAAAGTATATTGAGGGGAAACAACCACAGTATATGAGTTTAGCTTATTAACTTATAGAAAATACTGTAAATATATATGGAGTCCTGTAAAGATTATTAGATACTAGCTCCAGAATTGTAAAACCATCAGAATTTCCATCTAACTGTAGAGATCAATTATTTACACCGCATGGTTTAAAAAGTGTTCCATACTGGCAGAAAAGAGTCAGTGGCAGAATGTATGGCTATCTTTGTGCCCATTTTGATCTCACACCCTTAACTATATATGTCAGAAGAGTTATTTCTGCATATGTAAGCTTACCCACTTGGTTAACACCTTTGAGAATTCTACAATTTGGTCTACCCAAACTTGCAATGATGAACATGAAAATGTGATGCTGTGGAAGTTAAATATGGCAAGATGAAAATAATGTTTCCATGAACGGATTTGTTCCTCCACATCTACATTGCATTCTCATCCTCACACATGTTATCACTGTGTAATACCTGCAACTTATCCCAAATAAACTAAGGTTGAGGTTGGAGCAGCAACATTAACCTTTATCAATGGTTATCCTTATCCTAACTCTAACCCTATCCCTAACCCTAACCCTTATCCCTTATTTCAAAAAAATATATCTTTTTCAGCTGAGCAAAGCATTATTCAACTGAGAACTATGTTTTATACCCAAGGATTATCCCTGTTATAAATAAAAGATTATCTTTCCCACTCCTGAATAACCACAATTGGTTCATCTTCCTCCAACCCATTCATTTTTATATAAATCCAGAATTCAAACAGAGAAAGAGAGGACAGTTAATGATAACTCTAGGCCTTCTCTTAGTGATGATGTGGCCCTCCTGTCTCTCTTGGAAGGGTCTAGTGCTTTTTACTAGAGAGAGATTTTGAATAAAACATAGAATTCTCATACCAGTGACTCATACTAAATCTCGGAGAAAAGTGTTTTGCACTCCCTGCCGTGTGATTTCATTACATTTCATAGCCTCACATCTTGAAGCCCAGTGTGGCAACATGATTAAAATCAGCTGGAATTGGGTACTAGCCTTAGACATATAGAATCAAATATTCAAGATGGAGTGATCAGCTGATAGGATGCCATTTATCACTCTTTTAATATCTGAAGAAAAAAATCACATTGCCCTCTCAAACAAAAGCCCCTTCCACCCAAAAAATCTTGAAACTGAAATAAGAAAATGAAGATTTCTCACAGTGTTCCATAGGAATGAAATTGGAACTCGGTATGTTAGGGGGAAAAATAGCACAAAAATGTAATTGGTTTTCTTTAACAAAAGGTGTAAATTCACCAACACTCAGGTGATGAAATTCTAAAAGTTGCTCAACGTCCATTAATAATGGTAATGACTTCATTCTTCAAGCCAACATCAAAGGAAATGTCAAGCTGCACAAAAGAAATTGTTACTGTAATTATTATCTCTGAGATTATTTGGAAATAATTATTTATTTTAATCTTTGTCACTTGCTGAAAGCAGGTGCAAATAGAAGAAATGTTGTCTGAGAGTGTTTCATTTAAGCAAAGTTTATTTGTTTCAACAGATCAATTGGTTTTACAACTTTTCAAATATAATTTGACCTCTTAGATTAATTCTCTCAGTCTACTATGGAGAAATATCCAAACTGTATCAGCTTTATCTGGCAAACTATGCCTTCACCAAGTAGGTGAAAACTATTCTTTGGATTGGGCATTCAAAATCTCACAGGAGGAGTTAACATGTGGGCCACCATACCTTATATATATTATATATGGCATTTTGATACTTGTTACACTGTATACAAATCACCATAAGTAATGTTTGAGGTGAACAGTATGATAGTACTATAAACAAATATTTTTTTTAAAAAAACACCTCACTTTTAATGCAATTTTTCAATGGGGGGGCAAGGCGCATATGCACACCTTGAATTTTAGGGGAATTCACAATGGTTTGAACGTAAAAGCCATTTTCAGAATCTTGTGCTCAAAACAAAACATACATTTCAGGATTTCAAGTTCAAGCTAGAAACAAAATATAGCTATTTCAAGTGGAGCTGTTTCAGCACTGTTTTAGATGAAATGATTGAATACAGATGTGCCTCTTGAAATTAGAAGATTAGCGTTTGAATTTTCCACTCTGGGCCAAAACAGCAAGAAGGAGTTGTCATACTCCTACTGTTATTGGTTTACATTGGGTGGGGTGAACTGAGGGTGGAAATTTTCAGCAAAGCAGCATGCATTCTAAAAAAGACATGACACTATAAGACAGCCACACTGTTCCCCTGCTCTTCATGCCGTTGCCTGAATAATAAGCTACTGATATATTTTTGTAAGTAGTTTTATGTAGGAAGTTGGAATTCATGTGCATGAGTTTATATATGTTTGCGGTATTCAAAAGCAAAGCAAGTGTACTGTGAATACAAAAATGCTAGTGTGGAATTTGACTGGCTTGCTGAAGTTAGGAGATGGGGTGGATTCTGCATATGTTCTTGTCTCCTAGTTATACCAAGATTCAGGCTGCTTTGAAAATGCAGTGAGTCTTCATCTTCAAAGTCACTCTGAAAGCTCAACTGTCAACAGGATTAAAAAGTATGCATTGAGCTCACACACATACCTAAGCTTAGCAATCCATCAACGTAACATCCCCCCCCCCTAAAAATATACTGTGCTGATGCCTGCTTGCTTTAGCTAGATGCTAGAACAATTGCCCTTTTGGGATTTTGATTTAGAGTTGTGTTTGAAAAAGCAAAATCACTGAATCATATAGTTTTCTAGGATCTGTTTTATAGTGTTTTATCCTGAAAGCTACTTAATATCTACAGGAAACCATATAGATATTGTGTTAGTTGATATTAAACTGTTAACATGTTATTGACCCAGATGTATTTCTCTATGATATCCATATTTCAAAAGTCCAAGAATAATCTAAGATGGTATTTTAATGCAATGGACAAGAGACAATAAACTAAAGGTGAATTCCAATAAAACAGAAGTGTTGTGTTTTTCATGATTCCCAAGTTGTTAGGGTTTGTTTAGGGGAGACGTTTATCTAGACAATAAAATCAACCAAAAAAGAATATTTAAATACAATAATATATAAACAAATATTTTGCAAGCTAAGAAGTCCTCTCTATTAAATTTTAGTTTCCATTCTCAGACCCACTTGATCCTATCTATTTATTTATTTATTTATTTATTTATTTATTTATTTATTTATTTATTTATTTATTTATTTATAAGTTCATTTATTTATCCACCTTTCAGTTTACACATGCTCAGGATACTGAAAACTAAAGAAGGGGGAAAATAACTGCCTAGTTTGAAAAGTAGACATTTAAAAAACAGACTCTTTTGTGGTTATTCAGGCCTTCTAAGAAGTGCTATAGATGAAGAGGTCTACATTGGCCTGTTATAGAGCAACAAAACAAAACACATGTTTAATACTTCATGGATTTCATTTCCAGAATTCATTTTGCATGGAACTCTAAGAAGAAATACACCAAGATCTCCTTCCAACAATACTTGTGGTAGGAGGTTATTTTCATTTGTAGTGGAAGGGTATTTGGAGTTGCATATATAATTGATGATGGCAAGTTGTTATTTACCTCATTCCAAGAGACAGAAGGCAGAAGAAAGAATGAACAAGGGAACATGTGGCAAAAGCCCTAAATTATCACAAGCTGCAAATAAGATTGAGAACTAAAGAAAAAAATAGTTTTATTATTGGGCCTTAGAATAAAGAGAAGCACGTAAAAAAGTTGCTATTTTTTCATGTTTAATTCTGAAGTTTTGTATGTGTGTTTTTTTTTAACAAAACTGAATTACAAATGTGATTTCTAATTGACGTTTTTCAAAATGAGAGATCGAGCACAAAATACATAGAGGTCTTGCATCTCTTCAATTTATCACTCCAACCTTACAAAGATCCAGATTTTTCTAGATGACATAAATTATGTAGATCTATTTAAGCTTGGCTGTAAGTTCCATTTTAATATCAAGAATCAGCTTGATGGATGACCTATACTAGGAACTGGCTGAAAGTGTATGTCATAGTTGATTCTGCTAGACTTCTCAATTGCTTTTAATACAATCAAACATAGTTTTATTTTTCATAAGTTTGCTGATACAATTTTATATGGGTTCCAGTAATTCCAGGAAAGGTAAACTAGAAATTGTACTCATGATCAATGGCTTACATGATGCCACAGGTTTCTATTCTGTCTCCCAAGCTGTTTTTCACTTACATGGAATCTCTTTGTCAGTGGAGCTATCTATGGATTGGTGTTCGCTCTGGAAGAGATATACAAAGGTGAGGTGAGGTGAGGAGAGAGATGAGCGAAGGGAAGGGAAGGGAAGGGAAGGGAAGGGAAGGGAAGGGAAGAATCAATCCCTTTGAAAACAGAGTTTTCTTCTGATGCTGGCATGGAAACAAAGGGCTACATTATCCACAATAAACATGATTGTCTATGTATACCTAAGATCTGGCCTAGATTGTGAAAATATTATTTCAGGGGTTTTCCATTTTGTGTAGAGGAAAGAAAGCTACTAGCCACATTTTGTATTTTAAAGCACTTTGTGGCATCTTTCACAAAATGTGGCTGGCCACACATGTACTTACCAGAAAGCCAATAGATGAAATTGTTCCCTTCTAAGAGTATGAAACTAATTTGGTTTCTAGGTTACTGTTTAGCATCTTAGCTTCCCCCCGCCCCTTTTCTCCGACTTCCCCATAAGAAAAAAGACAAAGCAAACAGTTACAGCTACCCACTACTTTTATTTTCTGGAAGTGCCTATGGGACCCTGAGGAATTGTTGCAAAGCCAAGTTATGTTCAAGGCTGATGCATTTCAGCTTTCTATTTCCTTATTTATTTAAATTAGATAACTTTTTAAAATCAGGTTAGACAGTGAGTCTACTCAGTACTAAAGGAGGCATTAGTGCTCAGTAATTACATTAGAATGTATTAGAATGGCTATAAATATTGCAAAGAGAATAAATTTGGGCAGGAACTGCTACAACTGTAGTTGCATCATATTTTGATTATGGTACTGCAATGTACCTTGTAAAGAATTGTTTTTGAAAAGCATTTGGAAACTACAATTATTCCAGATTATTGCAGTGTATATATAATTAGGGACTAACTATAGTAAACATAGAGTATGAGTTTCTTATTCAAACAGCTGAGTCACCTTCCAGCTTGTTTCCAGTAATAACTCATAGCACTGGTAAATGTCTATGGAGATTCTCAGTCATCCAAGTCATGGTTGTCCCATGATTTTTCAAGAGGCAGCTGGACTTTCTTTGTATTTTCTTAAAGACATTTCACTTCTTAGGTCAAGGTTCTGACTGACAACCTCAACCAAGCAAACACCTTCAAGCCTTTCCGAACATTTAATGTAAAACTTTATTAAGTACATCATTAAATACATCATCTCTACATGGGGCTGCCCTTGAGGACCACTCGGAGGCTTCAACTGGTGCAGAATGCAGCCACGCGAGTTGTTATGGGAGTTTCCCGATACTCCCGTGTAACACTTCTTCTCCGTGAGCTGCATTGGCTTCCGGTTGCCCTCCAGGTGAGATTCAAGGTGCTGGTAATGACCTATAAAGCCCTAAATGGCTTGGGTCTGGATTATCTAAGGGAACACCTGCTGCCGGCATCAACTTCCCATCGTCCTGTGCGCTCCCACAGGGAGGGCCTTCTCAGGGTACCGCCGGTTAAGGAATGCCGGTGGGTTATTCCCAGGGGAAGGGCGTTCTCTGTGGGCGTGCCGGCCCTATGGAACCAACTTCCCACGGAACTCAGGACTGTCCCCGACCTTCGCTCATTTTGCCGGGATTTGAAAACCTGGTTCTTTGAGCTGTTTGGCCCAGACTGAGGGGTTTTAATTTATTTTAATTTAATTGGGTTTTAGGACTGTAATTTAATTAATAGTTTTAATTGATTTTAATTTTGTATACTATGTATTTTAATTTTCCCTGTAAACCACCCTGAGTCCTACGGGAATAGGGTGGTATATAAATTTAAATAATAAATAAATAATAAATAAATAATTTGGGCATGCATGCAAGCAAAACCAGCTCTGGCAAAGCCCCACCCAATCCCATCTAGTAAAAGTATAGAATTCCCCCTCCCCCTTCTCAATCAGGTCATGTTGCCCAATTAGATGGAAAATATTGTTATGAGAAAGTGTCTCTGAGTTAGGCCAGATACCTGGTGAACTGTCCTTAGTTCTCACAGTCTGCTTTTTTTGATCTTTCGAAGTCTGCATTCCAATCCCTTTTCCTCTGCCCAAGTTCATTGGCAAGCTGAGAAGCAATAATTGTCAGACCAGCAAAACTGTGCTTTGAACTTGCTTAGGAACTGAAGAAGTTCTTGGTGAGAAGCAAAATGTCTTCAAGGAAATACAAAGAAAGTCCAGTTGCCTCTTGAAGAAAAGCACCTTTGGAACGTAGTTACTGTATCTGTAAAGCCATGAGTGTGGCCTGGTTATTTTCATCCACATAACATCTTTACCAATTAAGACTATCTTTGGAAACTCCTTGTATTCCCCAACAATTATGTCATCCATTTTACTGGGATTCCTTAACATATCACTAACAATCTTCTAGGAGCTGGGGCAAATCTTTCTTTTTAGGAAAGCTGTTTCTACCTGAATTTGCTTGACACCCCCCCAAAAAAATATCTAAGCAACTTTGGTCCTGGTTAGAACTCTGGTTAGTTGGAAATTCAGAAGAAAATCTCAAGACTGTAGGCTTGACCAAGAAGTTAGAAAAAATATACTGGAAAGAAATAGCAGCAAATCACTTTTATATAACTACCAAGAAAACAACATGGGTGTATTAGCCATGTAGCAACCAGAGGGTTATCATAATACAACCCTGTGCTTCTTTTTATCAGTATTGTTCTTATTATTATTACTACTATTGCAATTGTCTTTCTCTGTTGTTTTATATTTCTGTGCTTTTGTTGTAGCTACGAACCAACTAGCAGCAAATATTGCAAGTCAAGGGACATTACATTGGATAGATAATATTTTGTCCAAAGTCATCTAATCATATCTATTTTGAGTGCAGAATTGAACTGAGTCTTCTCTATCCTAATCTAATCCTTAACCACTAGGCTGTCATGATTAACTTCACAATAGGCCAAAGTGCTTCTACATTTTCTACTACCCACTCCCCAATCCCAATCTTCTTTTGAAGTACCACTGGTAGTGGTGTTACCACTACTGGATTGTAGAATTTTCTAAATGTTTGCTGCTATTCCATATTTATTGGTGAATACAAGCAAACAGTTCATCCAGGAACACATTTATAAAATAGGCAAAGCTTCCAAATGTTTCATAAAGTTAAAGGTGCTATAAACTATTGGATATTGCTACTAATAGGATAAAAGACAGAACATAAGGATTTTGTTCTGCTTGTTTGTTTGTTTTCATTAAGGATTATCTAAATATTTCATTAAGGATATTGCTGGATGAAGTTTAATTGGAGACTTCCATACTTAGTTTTGCATATCCCAAAAATAAATAAATAAAACCTAAAGGTTTGTAGACTTAAATTATTTCCATTGTGTTACTTCTATGAACATTTTTCTTTCACCTACTCATTTTTTAAAAAGATAGGTCATTGCATATTTATTATATGTATATGTGATATGTATTATATGGCCAAATATATTTTATTCTTGCATGCTGTAATGTAAATCCTTCCCCACTGTTTTAGGCTACATTAATTGAAAAACAAAAACAAAAGCCCATTATTGCTAACAGAAATATGGGTTAATGGCTCACTACACCTTCTCATAAATGTCAGAAAATGAAAGACAATTTTAACAAATTAAGATTCACCCTGGCATCAACTGCCTAATCTTCTACTAAGATTAGCAGGCTTACTTATATTACATAGGAATTAATATGGTTTATCTCAGATGAACTTCCTTGCATTAAAAAAAAATAAAGCAAAATTAACAAATTGAAAGTGAATGTTGGAAGGAAGTGGGAGGGACTGCTGATGTGCAAAGTTGCAATGTTAGCAGTTATAAAGACTGAATATGGAAGAAGCCATAAAACGTTGGAAGAAGTGATTTATGTGATTTGAAGAGTAAGAATCTAAATTAAGCAAGAACTAGCGAAGCAGCAGTTTGTTGCTTGATAAGAAAGAAGGTCTGAAAATATGTAAGGAATAGCAAAGTCCTGGTTCCTAGTGACCTACAAACCCTTCAAAAGAGAGTCAAGATAGCAAGTGATAGCAAGTCTATTTGCAGAAACAAAGGCAGGAGAAGAAGCTTCTTGAATCAACAGAATAAAAGGTGTGCAAGGAACACGGAGGAAATTTCTTGTGGTCTACCCCTTGGGGTCACTAGGTTATGTAGCCCTGAGAGCTGAGGCAATAACATAATACTTACAGAAAAGACTATTAACAGATACTTTGTCTCTGGAAATAACACTAGACTCTCTCAAATACACCAGTGCTATTCAGTGCGTTGTGATGTGCAGGAAGTCATCTTCCATCATTCTAAGCCTGTACAGGTAGTCATCAATTTATGACCATAATGAGCAGGCTCCATCATGGCAGTTATAAAGCAGGTCACCCATGTGACTGAGCTGAATTTATGATCTTTTTGGGGGTGGGGTCATTAAGCAAATGCCATGATTGTTAAGCAAATGCTACAGTCATTAAGCGAATGCTGCAGTCATAAAGTGAACCACTTGTTCAGTGTGGACCAGGTTTGATGAGTAAATGCCAGTTTTCAGCAGAACAGTCGTAAAACGTGATCATGTGATCGCAGGATGTTGCAAACAGCTATAAATCGCATAACCCTCTTTTCAATAGTCAGTACCAGTAACTATTAAAATCTGCTGCAACAGAACCCATCAACGCAGACTAAAGACCATAAGAGTCTTCTTTAATCTACCTTCTTATAGGCATTATTAGTCCTCTTGAAACACCAGGACAAAAGAGATCAGAAACATGGAGCAAAAGCCCACTGTTCATATTTCTGCTAAACAAGGGAGGGCAAACTTATCTCCTGATTTATCTACTGGTGAAATGGATTTCAGGTTTCCAACCCAACAAGAAAAGAATCTCTAAACTTTGGCTTTCAGAGAAAAGCCAGAAGAAACAAGATATCAGGAATGAAGCTTTATCCTTGAAAAAAAATCATCCATGCAAATGGGAAAGGTGGCAAAGTAATAGGAACAACTCTTGAGCTGATTCCTCTTCCCAGATGGTGAATGAGAGATGTAGTCATGGCTACTGCAAACCAGCAATGTCAGATTCCTCCTGTTGATGGTATTGCTTCCCCTGATGAAGAGGTAAGAACAATTTCATACATCTTTCAATTCAGCCTAAAAACCGAATTGGAGGCAGGGTGACAGACGGGACACTGTGGGGAAAGTTTACTGAAGGACTCCTTGTGTTGCCATTTTGTATTTTATTTATTTAGATTAGATTTAGATTTATTAAATTTATATGGACTCAGGGCGGCTCACAACAATAACAAATTAAAAAACATAAAATACAAAATTTTAAAAAGAATTAAACAATGGATGTAATAAATAAATGACAATTTAACCCAATAAAAGTCTAATTTAAAACCATAGTCAGTCCAGGCCCGCTTGTTGGAACATCCATGTCTTCAGGTCATGGCGGAAGGACCGAAGGTCAGGGGCCATCCACAGCTCCAGAGGCAATTCATTCCAGAGGGTCGGCACGCCCACAGAGAAGGCTCTCCCTGTGGGAGTCGCCAGCTGGCATTGCCTAGCCGATGAAACCCTGAGGAGGCCGACTCTGTGGGAGTGAACCGGTGAAGGGAGGTTGACAATGGCAGCAGGTGGTCTCGCAAGTACCCCGGGCCTAAGCCATGTAGGGCTTTAAAGGTAATTACCAGCACCTTGAATCGCACCCGGAGGGCAACCAGAAGCCAATGCAGCTCGCACAGGAGTGGTATAACATGGGAGTATCGAGATCCTCCCATAAGCACCCGCGCGGCCGCATTTTGCACCAGCTGAAGCCTCCGGGTGCACTTCAAGGGCAGCCCCATGTAGAGAACATTACAGTAATCCAGGCGAGAAGTGACAAGGGCGTGGGTGACCGTGCATAAGGCATCTCGGTCCAAAAAGGGGCGCAACTGGTGCACCAGGCAAACCTTTGCAAAGGTCCCCCTGGTCACAGCAGTTAGATGGTCTTCCAAGTTAAGCTGTGAATCCAGGAGGACACCCAAGTTGCGGGCCCTTTCTGAGGGGGGCAGTACCTCCCCCCCATCAAAAGAAATGGAACATGTTGGACAATACAAGATGCCGGTATCCACAGCCACTCGGTCTTGGAGGGGTTTAGCCTGAGTCTGTTCCTTCCCATCCAGACCCGCACCACCTCCAGGCACTGGGACATCATGTCAAGGGCATCACTGGGTTGGCTCAGGGTGGAGATGAACAACTGGGTATCATCCGCATATTGGTGATACCTCACACCAAAGCCATGGATGATCTCACCCAGCGGCTTCATATAGATGTTAAACAGGAGGGGGGAGAGAACCGACCCCTGAGGTACCCCACAAGAAAGGGGCCTTGGGGTAGATCTCTGCCCCCTGCCAATATGAACTGCAAACGGCCCAAGAGGTAGGAGGAGAACCTCCGTAAAACAGTGCCTCCCACTCCCAACCCCCCTCAAGCCATCGCAGCAGGATACCATGGTCGATGGTATCAAAAGCCGCTGAGAGGTCAAGTAGGACCAGGACAGAGGAGCAACCCCTGTCCCGGGCCCGCCAGAGATCATCTACCAGTGCGACCAATGCCGTTTCCATGCTGTAACTGGGCCTGAAACCGGACTGGTATGGGTCCAGATAGTCCGCTTCATCCAGGAATTGCAAGAGCTGATGCGCCACAACGCTCTCAACAACCTTCGCTACAAAGCGAAGGTTGGAGACAGGACAATAATTATTCAATGAGGCCGGGTCCAGGGCAGGCTTCTTGAGAAGGGGCCTCTCCACTGCCTCTTTTAAGGCAGAGGGGAAGACACCCTCTAACAATGAAGCGTTGACAACTGTCTGGAGCCAGCCCCCTGTCACCTCCCCAGCGGCCGAAACTAGCCAGGAGGGACATGGGTCCAATAAACAAGTTGTAGCGCTCAGTCTAGGCGTAATCCTGTCCACATCATCCAAAGAGACAGGGTCAACCTCACCCCAAATGGTATAACCAAGACCTGCCCTCTCCACTTCGCCGGATTCCACCCAGTCGGAGTCCAAGCCAGTCTGGATCTGAGCGATTTTGTCCTATAGTGCTGCTTTCCAAATAAGACTGCTCTGGGTCTGTGCCACTGACATCTGAGGTCATGGATGTGACAGAGAAGATTAGACATTACCATGTGTATCACAGCCATCCTCTGACTCCCAGTTTAACAGGTACTGTTGACAGAATAATCTATCAACTCCCCTCACTACAATTCCCTATGTTTCCCCTCAACTGGAGCAAGAGAAAAAAGAAGAAAAAAAGCTTCTGAGTTGTTAGTTGTTAGTAAATATTTGCTCTCATAGTGTTGGATTTAGACTCCCAAATTTGGTAAAGTGTTAATAAAATACTACACAGAATAATATCATCAGTCAAAACCATTCCCAAGCTGGATGCTTTCAAATTTAAATAGTGGGGGGGAAAACATATTTTCTTCCCATCAGATGGACCAAACTATTGTTTTCTTACAAACTTAGTTTCAAAATGTTCATTTCAAAACTATGTAAGAAAGAAGCACAGGGAAAAAAGGGGGAAGCATCTTTATAGTAAGTTTACAAAATGGTAAAGTTTCCCAAATGTAATGAGATGCTAGAGGAAACAGCTCTTTAGATTTCTCTGGGAGTTGCCAAAGACAGACATAATATTTTTTTTTCATTATTAGCTCTTCAACAAAAGAAAACATGGTATCATGTTTTGTGTTGGGATTTTTGTCCCCATCACTGAGAAGAAGGGGCATTTCCCCCAAGTAATTTAGAGAAGAAAATATGAAGGCAGAGTGGCTTTGCAACTCACTGTGATGCATAATTGTCTTAGCAAAATAGACAGGCTGTGAATAACACCATTGATCTCACCACAGTTAGAAACCTCCAGAGAAAATAGATTTCGGGGGGGGTAGAAGATGAAGGGATGAAGTGCCGCCAATATAACTTCAGCCCTTTAGGCACAATATTTGCTACTCAGGTTTGAGACCTCTCCTTTCCAAGTCTTACCAGTGATGTCATGGTATACCACAATCACTTGTATTGGGCAGCCTTCAGTCATTTCCCCCAAATAAGTGCTGCTGAAATGGCTAAAGACTCCCTGCTGCAAGTCATTACTGTGTGCAGGTTTTCATTAGCTTCATCCAGTTCTTGTGCTCATAGAACAGTATGTAATAAAAATGGGCTTTATATTGCTTCAGTGATGGCTGGATAATGTTATAAGATGCTCTAGGTCAGAGGTAGGCAACCTTGGCTCTTTTATAACTCGTGGACTTCAACTCCCAGAATTCCTGAGCCAGCCATGCTGGGAGTTGAAGTCCACGAGTCATAAAAGAGCCAAGATGCCTACCCTTGCTCTAGGTGATTAATAAGAAAACTAATCAGCAAATATTTAGTTCATATGGAAACCTTCACATGTACAGTAAGGAATCCTACTGGAAACAACTGGGCTTGAACCCATCTATATTGGCAACATGACTTGGAGCTGGGAAGCAAATCATAGCAATAGCACTTAAACTTTTATGCCACTCCATATAAGCACTCTCTGAGTAGTGTATAAATGTGAGCATATTGCTCCCAACAAACTATTTCCTCATTTTACCACCCTCGGAAGGATGGAAGGTTGGAAGGTTGAGTCATCCTTAAGATTGTCAGGATCGAACTCTGTTGTGGGCAGAGTTAGCTTGTAATACTGCACTTCAACCATGGCACCACCACATATCATGGCAACTCTCAAATTCTAAAATGCCCACAGTATTGTGACCACATGGCTGATCTGCTTCACTTAAATAGTTAATATTTACTCATATTTACTCACTGATGTTACAAAGCTATGACTCTTGGAATTAAGATGCTTAGAAGATGCAAACAAAAGTTTTGAAATAGATGGAGTAATTTCAATTTCATAAAGGAAGATCCCACAAGACTATTAAAACCAGTGTCTAAAATATGCAGCAGGTCTTCTGAACACGTTATAAAAGGGGCTAAATGTTTTTTTCCCCAACTGTTATGTTCTTTCCTAATTATAATGTTCTTAACATGAAATGAGATTTATTTCAGAGTTTAAAATGGAAATTCGTTTTTCAAAAAAACCAATCTGCTAAAGAACATTCTTATGGGATTACTTTTTTCCCTTAAACCATAAGCATTTGGGATAATCTGCCATAAATCCTTCTGACTTACCTTTAGATTTTAATACCTCCCCATGGACACCAAACCAAAGGAGAACTAGAGCCTACAAAGAAAGGAGGATGAGGGGAAGTGTATGTGTCACCGTTTTGGTATATAAAATGGATAAATTAGGGACACAGGGAATGTCTCCAAGATTTCAAAACAGCCTTAGAAATCAAAAGGGCAGGGGGAAAAATGAACGAGGGAGGAAGGGAGGGAGGGAGGGAGGAAGGAAGGAGTCAGTGAAAACACAACCAAATGAAATAAATAAAATAACACATGCATCAGATTCAGTCTATTGGCCTTTTAAAAATAATATATTAAACAAATAAGATTCTTAATGTTTCAAAATAGGAAACATATTTATGGAAGGAAACATTAAGCAATCACTAAGAGGAAAAGCTTCTCAAGTTAACTAACAATTCAAGTATAGATGTGATTGGCTCTCTACCCCACTTAGTCTTAACTCTTAATTCACTAGGGTTGCCCACCAGTTGGGATACAGTCCCAACAGATTACTGCTGGAAAAGGTGACCCTTGGAGAGAAAAATAATTCACAGTTGCTGAATTAGCACAAGGAAGCAAAATTAAGAAAATCATTGTGTGTTGGGGGGGAGGGATAAGAATTAGAAAGATTTAAAAACAAAGAATTAGAAACAAATGATCTGCAGTCCTTTCTGAAGTCTACCACCTTCTCTGTTTTTTGGTACCTTTCTGAAACAGGGCACCGATGCCAACAGTTGTGTAGAGTGAAAACTAATAGAAACTTGGGCACCTCGAGGAAAAAACAAAAAGCCTTACTCTGCTAACTGCATCGTAGTGGCTCATTGTAGCCACTAAGCTCCTTTCATACATTGCGTGCCCCTCCGCCTTCTAAAAGTTCCCCATGAATCACCCGAGTTGGGAAAGAAAATTTACTGATAGTTGCTAAGTAAAACTTGTTGGGTTTTATATAAACAAGTTACAGTTGTGTTCTTTTTCTTTTGTTTGTAAGAAATATTGTTTTTTCTTCTTTAAAGGTTTTTCCTCAGTAACTTTCAGAGATGCCAAAATAAAGCCACAGACCAATATATCACATGACAGAAGTGAGATAATGGTTAGAGCATTCCTTTTATAAAAATATTAAGTTGTGATGGCAACTTATGACACCTGTCAAGTTTTCTGAAACATATTAAAATTCAGATCAACATTTATTTTAAAATGGATCACATATTTGTTCAGGTTCACATGAAGGCATTGACAATTATCAACAATTAGTTGATACAACACTTCTAACACTGATGATACATTTCCTTTATACATTTAGAAATGGGTCTTATCCCCAGGAGGAATAAATTCCTTCTAAGACTTCAGTCTACATGTTGTAATGGAGAACATATTCCTGGGGGATTAAGATCATATTGGTCAGAAATTTTTCTCTAGTTATGTTCTTCAGCTAAGTATTGCTACAACTTCTGAGATTTTAAATCATACTATTGTTGATTATACTGCTTTTAGGTAAGAATATATTTTTCTCTTCTTACGAACACAGGAAAAAAATTAACAGATTTTTAAAAAAGATTTTAGAAGTGGTCAATTATTGTCTCAATTTCTTTCAAGCTAAATCCAGGAATGATGTAGAACAGACATGTCAAACACAAAACCTGGGGACCGGATCCGGCCCATAAAGTGGTTTCATGTGGCCCGTGAAGCCATCCTGGAAACAGTGAGGGAATGGCCCCCACTGCCTTGGCTCTGGCCCAGAGACCCTCCTTCTGCCAGAGACCCTCAGATCTGTCCCACTCCTGCCCAGGCCCCCATAGGCACCCTTGATGCGAACAATGTAGAGCTGGCCACACCCACCCAGTAGGCCATAGGCACTCTAGCCATGCCCACCCAGTAGGCCACGCCCACCCTGGCCATACCCACCCAGCCCCTTGAGGGCAACCGCAATGCTGATGCGGCCCTCAATGAAATTGAGTTTGACACCCCTGATGTAGAACAATCCAGCCAGAGTTTAATTCTTTATTTGCTTACACACAATAAATAAAACCTTACCAGACTAAAACCATGCTTCTCTCATCCTAGGAGATATATCTTGGGAGTGTTTCTAGGGAGCGTTTACTTCAACTCTCTATGTCTTGGTTTCCCTTCCTTTCTGGAATGTGGTCTTTCCTTCCTCAGAAATTGCTGCTTCCATCACACAAGTTCTCCCTCCCTAGGCACCATCTCACTATTTCTTTTCCTGAAAAAAGGGCTTGTCTCAACCTACTTAATGCCCCCCCCCAAATAGTCAGATGAAAGTAGAATATTTATAATTGAAATAGTAAGAAGAAGTATAAGAAATATATCAAAAAGGAGGGGGAAGAGAAGGAGAATTTTATGTCCTCAGTGACTTCTTTAACCAGCTAGTTATATAAGAAATCAGTTAAAAACTGTAGTTTATGCAAGTAAGGCAGAGAGGAGTATTAGCTCTGGCACAGATGTTCAGTTAATGCTTGAGGGAAGGACTGTAATTCAAGAACAAGTGGGAAGCCTGAAAAAATGTCCCTATCATGAGAAATTTGACATTCATTAATCTACTGAGAAAGCTGAAGAGTAAAACTCAGTAGTTTTCAGAATATTTGAAGTTAGTGAAGAAATAGGAATTACAACAGAAAATTGAAAGCTAAGAAGATGGTAATACAAAATAATTTTAGTTCAAGTCGTTTGGATGACAAATCCAAAAAGAGATGGGGAGAAAACATAGAAGAATAAAGTTTGGAATAAAATATCACTCTCAGTTGCATAGAACTTTTCTAGTTATAGATCTCCATGTACTTCAGTGTTTTAGATTTAAGGGTGAAGTGGAAGAGACTCAACTCATTCTGGAATACTTATAATACCAAGAAAGTAAGATATAAATATTAGAATCCCTGCACATTTTTTAACATTGCAGATAAGTATGGCAACAGGATGAAAGAGATTAACCATGTAATAACGATAGAGAAATGACATGGGATTAGGACTGTCTTGTTATTAACATGTTATTATTGCCTGGCTAGATAACTTGTTTTTGAAATATTATTTATTTGGTCAGTGACCACAAAATTTGAAAATTAAGCAGGCTTTGGAGTAAGACTACTATTCTATCTGCCTCCTGTCATTTCAGTTGCAAAAGACTTTCCAAGAACAACTACTGGTATGTATTTCTACCCAGTCAACCTCCTAAACTGCTGCTGAACCTAAAAACTTTGTTGCATGCAAAGGTTGTACTCGGATGCTGTACTACTGGCTGTAGGCCCTATTTCATTGCTCTATTTTTAAAAAGCAATATTTTTATTTTGTATCTGAGGACAAATTTCCTTTTCACATCCAGCAGGGGAATTTAATGTGCCTATTAAAGGAAAAAAATGCAGAGAAAAATCATATTGGCACTTTAAAAGCAATGTGTACTCTTCACTCATAGCAGCTCTAATTTCCTTCATGGGGTTTGATGTGCACCGCATTAGTAGCACAATAATTGTATTGTATCTCACATTCTCCAGCTTTAACTTGATTTCTGAAAATTAACCCAGTTCCAATGGAAAAGTCATTTCCCATTTTCCTGCCTTATCTTATTGAAACCTTTCTTAAATTAACTTGCCGAAGGATAAAAGACCAGGAGAGGGGGTTTCACTCTGGCTTCACTGATTTTGTTTATGTTCCTGAGAAAGTAAATTTAAGAATAATTTTTGACAAGAAAGAAATCAAACCTCATATCTGAGAACAATTTAATCTGACAGCAGTGACACCTAGAAGTAGAAAATTGAACCAGTCATTTTTAATACTCTGTCAAAATTTATTAGCTTTTGACGAATAACATATTTAGCATTTATAAAAGCAACTTCTAACCCAGAATACAAGGTGGCTGCTCAAAACTGCTGGAAATAAACATTTTATTTTGGGTTCATGAAGTGATTGTTAGAGATTAATTATGACCCCATGTATTAGAAAATTTTGGAGCAAAAAAAAGCTACAACTTTAACTCTATGTACTTGCTTAGTAAGACTTCTAAGATTTGTTTGTTTGTTTGTTTGTTTGTTTGTGAAATCATAATTTTATATGTGGCAGGAGCTCTTCAGGTTAAATTCAAAATGTCAGCATCAGCATTTTTACTGATGGTCTACTTAGACTTGACACATAGTGCTAGATTTCAGCCAACACCTGTTTCTTTGAAATTTTTCAGTTACAAAAATACTAGAAGTATATAACACTAATCCCTGCCATCTGCCAACCACTTGCTATAATTTTATAAGTCAACTCTTGATTTTTTCCTTAGGCAACACCACAATTCATTTGATGTGCCACCTTCTTCTCTCAGCTTAGGCACTTGATTTTGAAATCCCAAGTGTTCCTTCTAGTTCTAATTTAAGATATGATTGCTCCCAATTTAAATTCAGTTTTTTAACTTAAGAGGTCATCATTATTTTCCCCACATCATACAAGTGGCACATATTTTAAAAAATAAAAACTAGAAATCACACTAACCATATTTATAGACCTCCAAGAGGTTTTGAAAAGATGGCTAAACCTGCCCCAAAGTATTGTGTTAATTCACGCTATCTTGAAAATACATGCAGTTTATTCTGTCATGAACTAAAAGTGGCACAGTAGCCTAGAGGTGAAGATGCCTAGAGGTTGAGACCTCTATCCTAGGCAGCAACATATGTTTCTCTATCAGGGTGCAATGAGAAAATATCTGCTGTGAACTCTGTGTAGGTGTCAGGAAGGGCATCTGGCAAGTAAATGCTCAGCTCCATTCGGTTGCCCCGACTCTACCCCAAATCAAGGGATTACAGGATCATTAAAAAAACTAGAGGTCTGTGTGGTTAAGGAAAGCACCTGAAATTAAAGGAAATCTGAACAGTATTTATTAACACGTGCAACCTTTACTGTGTATTCCATACAGTGTTCCTTAAAAAAAATGCCAGTTTTGCCTTTATTTCAGACTAAGAGCATTTTTTCAACAGGAAATTAATTCAATTCCTTCCTTCTGGTTGATTGGTACTGCTGTTCCTTCCTATTTCTGTTTGAATTGTGCACAGACAGTTCATGGTATGTAAGAATAATTCAAGAAATATTTGCAAAAGAAGACAAAAATCAAATAGTAGAACAACTCAACCCTTCAAAAACTCAACAGCGCTCACTGGCAAAGTGGAAGGTCTATGCAGATGATCCCTTCAATTCATTTTAGCAGTATGAATGAACCCAAAGGAATACGTTCTCTTCAAATTATCTAGCCACATTTCTATTGACTTCAGACTTGCTGTGTCAGCCCATACTAATGTACTTTATATGCAGTAAGTTTGTTTTTTTTTAATTAAAAGGTTATATTATCCTGATACATAGGATGTTCGGAATTTTATTGCTTATTCAAGTTCCAATGTCTGAACCAAACTCCCTATAAATAGAGAGGGAATTCCTTTTCTGAAATGCCTGCTGCTTGTTGATTTCAAAAGTGCAATTATGCAAAATGGTTCATCAAATTCATCCAAGCAATGCCTTTCTCGCTCCCCCCTGCTTTTATTTTAAGTCCAGAAGTAATATTGCTTGGTGCTACAAATCCACTGAACAGATTATTAAGCTAGCTGTAGGCATTGATAGCTAGAAAACTAATTTTACTGAGGCATCTGATATTTCATGTTCATTTTAAAAGGAGCAATAGAACAAATAAACACCATGCCAGATGTTCAGTGTCAAAGCAACTGAGTTGTTTTCAGCTGAGCCTAGCAATCCTCGCAGGGTATCATGGGAGTTGACATCTCTTGCAGGGCAGCAGATGAAATCAGGTGTTGAGCACAGAGGGAGCACAATTTACTATAAACAGTTTTATCAGTCTCAGCAAAAAGTTTGTTGCTTGAGGAATTAAAAAAAACCTCCCTCCCTACAAACAAAGATGTTAATATCTATACAAGATAAATGCTTGCCCTTCTGTAGACATTAAGCCATTTTTTGTGCAGTCTTTGCAGAATTTGTAAAGTGAATTATAGAACAATTTGCTGTGTCTTTGATGTAATAACTTTAAAGTTGCACTCAAAGATCATATAGATCTGCAGGGGAGGTACAAACATGACTGGTTTTAATTGGCAAACAGTAGAGATGGCATTCAAAGAAATACTGCTTTTAGTTAGACAGGCCCTTGGTTGAATTCATCTCTCCATGGGCATTTGCCAAGAAAAGCTGACATAACCCCAAAGAACATAATTGCAAGAACCTCTGATAGACAAGATAGTTATCATGCTGTGTAAATGCCCATGTTGTTAATTCAAACATTCAAGAAAAAATAATCAGTTAATCTTAGCCACATTTACCCTTAGATAAGTTGTACAGTATTGTATTTACCCTGAGCTGAGTTGTCAATAGTATTTCATTCCAGGTTGTCATGTTTATAGGATTGTCATCTTTATCTTCATTGTAATGCCCATAAATTCCCCTCAGTTTATGCTAGCCATCAAACCATTGAGCAAATGAATTCATTTTATTTCAGAAATGCAAGTTTTGCATTTATGAAATACAATAAGAAGCAGTGTAATTTTGCAGAATAGTTTATCTTAGTTAGTTGACCTTTAATGTATGAAAGCTTGATAACTGTTCGATGTTTTGTGTCCTGTGACACCAACATAAGCAATATCTTCAGGCTTTTAAATTGTAATCCTACTTTCTATCATTTATCATGGTAAACAATAATTAGCATTTGAACCATACTTATAATTTATCATGAAAATCTTAGCAGAAATGTCACAGGAAGCTAGAAAGGTACCTAATGTTTCTTTCAAAATAAAAGAGGAAATAGTTATAGGGCACTCTTGACTTCCTGATTCAAATGTTTAACAACCCTATCTATACAATTTCCTTTAAAGAAAGAAATCATACTTTTCAAAATTGCTAAGCACATTGGTTTGTGCTTAAATTGTAAGCCACCCAGAGTCTTCGGAGAAGGGCGGGATATAAATGGGATTAAAATAAAAAATAAATAAATAAAATAAAATGGGTCCTATTACCAGTTTTTGGTTGCTAAATTCCAATGGTTTCCAAATAGCTTGAGCAAAGAAAATAAAGATGTCAACAATAATATTATGTTTTGATTTTTTGTGATTGCTTTGATAGAATCCCCCCAAAATTGACTTTGATTTAGCTAGTTATTTTCTTACAGAATCCTACAGTTCAAAGAGGCAATTAAGCCCAACTTCCTACTTGATGAGGAACCCAGTTTAAAGCAGGTCCAACAGTTGTTTCTCCAGCATTTCTCTGAACATTTCCAGTAAAGTGAAGCCCACCACCAGTCTGGATAACTGGTTCCATCACTGAATTGCTTTTGCTATTATAAAGATATTTTTTCTTGTATAGCATTGGGTCAGACTCTGCCTTCTTCTCACTTTAAAATTTTTCTTTGAGGCCTGCCTAAAATGATAGAAAATAAATCTTGAACTTTATGACATCCTTTCAGGCATTTGGAGTGTTATCATATCACTCCTTCAGTCATCTCTTCTCAAATTGAGTTATTCCATCTCACTCTTTATAGGACTTGACTTCAAGTCCCTTGACTATTTCCTTTGCCATTCTCTGAAACATTCCAGTTTATTCTGTAAATTTTTGATAGGGTGGTTTCCAGAACAGTATAGAGTATGCAGACTAATGTGAGGGAATAATAAGTAAAACTTTCATTTCCTAAGATGCTGATCATTTCCTACATTTCAGTTGATAGAGTTTAAAATTGAATGAGTAAATGTATTTTTCTCTCCACTTACTATTTCATGATCTACTATTACCAAACTATGTCTCCAACATCTACTATTGTACATTTCATCTCTATGAAGAACTTTTCATTTGTCTATAACAATTTTTATTCTACTATTCTCCACCCATTTTTTCTAACACATTATAATTTTTAATGTATTTATGCATGCTATCCTACCCATGTTTGCACTAAGTTGCACCCATTCTTGGACTGGAAGGCCCTGCTCATGGTCACTCCCACTTTAGTCACTTTCTGACTGGACTATTACAATGTACTCTATATGAGACTTCGGAAGCTTCAATTAGTCCAGAATGCAACACTGTGGATAATTATGGATTTATTTCATTAGGCCCATATAACATTATTCTGAGAGCTGCATTGGCTCCTGATAAACTCCCATGTGCAATTTAAAGTGTTGTTGGTTGCTTTGACAGCCCTACATGGCAAAGGACCAGGTTATTTGAGGGACTTCCTTCTCCCCAAACCATCTGCCTGTCCACAAGCTCCCACATGGAGGGAATTCTCCAGATTCCTTCCTTTAAAGCATTTCATTTTATGGCTCTAGGAAGTGTGACTTTTCAGTAGTTGCCCTTGTTCCCTGGAACAACTCCCCCTCAATATACAAGAGGCCCAACTCTCCTTGCCTTTAAGATCTTGCTTTTCCTCAGCATTGATTGGGAATTTCCACCCCACCCCCCCAGGCTTTATTCCTTCTGTGCTTAGTCACCATTTTACATTTAGCTTTTTACCTGTTCCATTGGTAGATCAACTGCTTGTTGTTAGTTATTATTAATGTTATTATTAGTGTGTGTCACTGCCTGAGATGAGTGGCCTTATAAATCTTAAAATAAATGAATAGATAACTGCAATTTTTCTAGGCATTCCCTTAAATTTGTTGTTCAAGTTGTTAATAAACATATTGAACAATATACAGTTGCCTCAGGACTAAAAAACTGTGACATAGTGTAGACCAGGGTCAGCAACCTGAAACAGTGAAAGAGCCACTCGGAACCGGTTCCCTCACAAAAGGAAAAACTGGGAGCCGCAAAAAATGTGTGCGCATGCACGTACATAAACGCATGTGCAGAACAGGGTTTGACTGAAGAGTGGAGACAAGGCAAGATATGCACCTACCCTGCATATTTGAATTGATTGGTTGAACTTTTTTAGTCCCACTTTTTTTTGGGGGGGGGGGACTGCACATGGCAGAGGACTGGGAGCTGCAGGAGACGGCTGAAAGAGCCGCATGCGGCTCCAGAGCTGTGGGTTGCAGACCTGTGGTGTAGACCAATGCTAAGGCAATGGAGGCTGTAAGGTTTTTTTTTTCTTGTTATCAAGTTCCCCACCAGATGATTATCACATAATCACATCTGGAAGCATCCTAGCCCTTGCAGAGTGGCACCTCTGCCCTCTCACATAAACCTTAAAAGTGCCAAGTATCTTTCTTAACACACACACATACACACTTAGGTGTATCAGAGGTATTGTCCATTTGAATTGAAGCTAAATTAGCAGAAACAGTGAAGAACATAAGACAACTGATCCAGGAACAAAGGCAAAGGGGCAGCAGAGATGGAGATGGATGAAGAACCAGAGGTGGAAGCAGAAGCAGCTGTAAAGTTGCAAGTTCTACTTATGGCAGAGGTTCCGGTTGGTGAACTGATGACAAATGGCTTGTGAATGAGCCTGAAAAATGGCAGCATGGAAACTTAGTGGAAAACGCAAAACTTCAGAGAGGTGAGCAGAGAACCAATATTACTGAAGAAGCAGTTCCACTCCAAAGAGAGAAGAAATCTACAAAAGGTGACTGAGGTGTTGGTTTTCAAGAAGGGAGACGGCTCCAGGCTAGTTTAGTAGGGAAGATACTCCAGGCAAAGGTGATTGAGTTATTTTTCTATTTCTTTCCTGTTCCTTCACCACATATGGAGAATCAATTATGATGAAGGGAGTGGATAGAAAAGCGAAAAGATCTGTGAAAGAAGGGGAAGGTATCAGAAAAAAAGAAAAACTTCACCTGAAAAAACCTTGTTATCCTAGATGTACTACTTAAAATACTACCTAAAAATAGGTTATCAGAAATAAGAGCATAGAAAGAAATAGGACTAAAAATACTGTATAGTCTATTTTAAAAACTGGAGATTAGAATAAGAGGTAGAAAACAAAACTGCAAATCTCAAAACGTAAGGAATAGGAAATCATTCAGAATTAAAGATTCACAACATTGTAATATGACAAAATGGTTTATTTTTTTAGTGCTGTGGTATTTTTTGCTGATTTTCTCTTTTTTTGGGGGGGGGTAAGAATCTTTTAATCTTTTGATTAAAACAAAAGTATATTCTTTAGATCTGTTGCTATCAGGTATCTCACTCAATGCTTTATTTCCCTTTGAAAAGGAACCACCAAGGAGCACTGATTGAGAATTATTTTTGAGTGAGATATGTAACCATTTAATTTACCTAGAGATGTAGTGATTTATTTTTCCAGGAGATTAACCAGAAATTCTATTATCCAGGCTTTTTATCGGGAAAAATTTCAAATTGCAGGCCAAGATATTATGATTTTAAAGGAGATACCTCCAAAAATTCTTAGAAAACGGAAAGATTTTGCCTTTCTGTCTGATGAGCTTAAGAAGCGACAAATCCAGTTCAGATGGGAAATACCTATTGGAATTGTGGTAAATTATGCAGGGACCAGATACAGATTGTCTACAATTTTAAAAGCAAAAGATTTTTATACTAAGGTCCTGAAAGCAGGCTTACCACCGTCTCCTCGAATCAAAAGAACAGAAGTAAGACAAGAAGATAAACAACTGAGTGAAGGGGCAATGTCCTTGCCTCTTGAGGAGATGCGGCAGGCGGAGTCTACGGAGCAGAGTTTGGCATTAAAGAAAGACCCAAAAGAACAGAGGATGACAAGAGCTGCATATAAGCGTATGGAAAAAGAGCAAAAACAAAAGCCTGTAACTGGTCCAGTTACACAAGATGTGGCTGCCTCAGAGCTTGTGGGGGGAGTACGTCCGAAGAGAGCAATAGCTGATCTTTAGGCCATGTTTCAAAAGCTCATGGTCATCAGAGATGGTGAAGTTCCTGACAAATTCACCACAGAAAAGAAAGAAAGTCTGAAACAACATAAAAATGACGTTGTTTGTTTACAAGAGACACATATTGTATTAAGTTCTTTTTATTGGATTATATGCTCCAAGTCAACAATAGCAAAAATTCTTTAAATTTTTACATCAGAGACTAATTGAACTGTATTATAAATTTGTTATTATGATGGGGGACTGGAATGGAGTTTTGATGCCGTTTGAAGAGAAGAAGGGATCCTCTAAAAACTTTTTTTAATTCGAAAGTGCCTAAAGCTTTTTTTGATTTGAAGGAAGATCTGGAATTACAGTATGGCAGGAAAGGAATATGAGAGATAGACTTGTTCTTACAGAAAACATATGAAAGAATTTTGTTACAAATATGCATAGGTACCTTGATAGAAAAGGTTTGGGATGCTAGTCTTATTTTGAATCCATTGGATAATGGGGTATTATTGTAGACTGTGATGTTAAAGAAACTAATTTGATGTTGAATATAAAAAGGATAGTTTGTTTATTATAGAAGAATGGGTGTCTAAAGTTTCGAATCTTGCAAAGATGTCTAAGATTTTTTGTGTATTTGAAGGATCATTCACAGGAAAGATATATTTCAGTTTGGAGGAGATGGATAGATTATATTTAGAACAAATATGGGACTAAAAAGTTCCATTTAGCTTATGAGTAGATTTTAGTGGGATATTGTTATTGGTACTTTGATTGTAGTTATGTTAAAGGGGAGTTAAAGCACATTATGAATTTGGTTAACTGTATACTTGCATAATTTTTATTTAGAATATGATTATTATAACTATAATCCTGTATTTAGCTTGGGGAAGTGGGGGGGAAGTGGGTGGTTTTGGGGTGGGGGGGATTTGGGGGTAAAACTTTGTTTTTGTAAAACTTTTCAATAATAAAAAAAAATTCATGCCTTTCAGCTCACGCTTAACTTGCTTGCTAATCAGAATGTGGTGGGATGCTAAATTAAATATTGTGCTGAAGTCAAGATATAGTCTGGCTGCATCAAGGAAGTTTGACAATCAGAACATGATCAATCATTAATCATTAATCTGCAAAGACTAGTTCTCGATAAATCCATGTTGACTGCTTATCATTATTATTGTTTTCAAATATGCTTGCACACTGATGTCTTCCTAGTTATTGCTGTCAGCTTAATAAGGCTATGCAGCACTTAATAATTGCTTCTAAAAGAACCTTTAGGACAAATGTGAATATGATATCTATTTACAACTCTTTAAAAACCTGGTTGTTCGAACTGTCTGGCCTGGACTGAGGGATTTTAAATTTTAAAGTATTTTAATTAAATCATATTAAATTATATTAAATTAATTTTAAAAATTTAATTTTATTGTTATTATGAATTGTGGGCTTGTACTAATTTAATTCCATTTTATTCTCTTTTTGTACTGTTTTAACTGCCCTGTGAACTGCCCTGAGTCCTTCGGGAATAGGGCGGTATATAAATTCAACTAATAAATAAATAAATAAATAAATAAATAAATAAATAAATAAATAAATAAATAAATAAATAAATAAATAAAGTAGGTCTGTTTGTAGTTTTTGCAAAGATGGATGGTGGCTCAAATTTTTTCTATGGATACAGAGTATTTAAAAAGAACAAAAAAATGCTAAAATAAAAGTAAATGGTTCTTTATTACAACAATGTTATATTGAAAGAGACAAGACAAAGCTCTCTCCTTTTCCCTCCTTAATAATTATTGTCATTAGAATCTTTTGCAATCCAGCTATTTCAAGAAAATAAAATTCCAGGAGTGAAATTAGTAATACAAGAACATAAATTGGATAGATTTCCTGACACTACTATTTTTACAATTACTCAACCTGAAGACTAATATCATTAATGGATTGTGTGCACCATATAATTTTGTTTCAGACTGCCTGATAAATTTTAAAAACAAACACTGAGCTGACAGACAAAAGCAATACTTATATCAAATAATATACTGCAACTGCTGTAAAGAAGATCATACATTTGAGAATCTACAAAACACGTTAAAAAAATCAATGGAATAATGGAAAGCATGATGGCAGATATTTCTAGATGAGAAAAAAAAACCCTAAATTTATTCTGATTGTGAAGAACTGCAGTAATTAAATTGAGCATTCTTGGCTTCCTTGTTCAAATGAATCCAATTCACGTTGAAATAAGGTAGTAAGTAACAAGCAGAGACAAGTAATATACTATATGTGGTCCGATAAAGAACCAAGGATTAAATTCAAGATATAGCAGGAGAGTGAAAGGCTACCATAAATGTGCAGTTCTAAATTGTACTACCATGCTACTTGATTAACATGGATCTTGAAATAGATTAGATCTCCTTACTGTATGTTATTTCTATGGAAGGAGACAGACTTCCAGCAGAAGAGAAGAGAACTGGAAAAAATAACCAAATACAAAGACCTGATAATAGAAATAGAATGACTGTGACAAAAGAAAGCAAAGGTAGTACTAATAGTAATAGACATCTTGGATGCAATCCCAAAACAATTGGAGCATCACTTGAATACCAGCAGCACTGACAAATTCACTATTGGTCAATTCCAAAAGGCAGCATTACTCAGAACAGCTTACATCCTGCAATGGTACCTTTAATACCACTAAGCATCCACATCTGCCTATCCCAGGTCCTTGGAAAGGACTCGATAGGTGGATAAGAATGCCAAATCTACTCTGAACATCTGGCTGACTGCAACAAACAATAAATAATATATTGAATATCTGAGAGAAATATAAGAAAAGAATAATCCTATGCTTCTCTCACTGGCCTCCGCCTCCTTATGAAATGTCTTTTTTGATTAAAAAGAAAATACCAAGAAATTCATCTGATGAGAAGTTAGTAATTTGTTTAAATTCCAAGGCTTAATTATTAAAAAAAAATCCAAGATGAATTCTGATGAGACTCTTTCTCACTTTAGTCCAGCCTATCTGATCCAGTACTTTCAAATAAGTAGCAGAGGATTAAAAACCTGAAGAAACAAACAAGCTGTAATAATGAGAGACTTATCTGAATTTTAAAATCTTTTAACATACTATTCTGAACATTTATAATGTTTAATTTACAAACTGTTAACAAAATGCAGCTGAACCATGTATGATCAAATGAATGCAGAACAATAACAGATATTCAACAATAAGAATTCCAATTGAAGAGCTTTATTCAGAATATTATCCAATTCAATTGTCATTCCTAGACAATAATTTATTACACAGATTTGTACCATACCCCAAATTTGGGTTTTCCTAAAGTTTATATTTCAATTTCATGGGAAATTAAATTTTCAATACTATTAAAATTTATTGCAGCTTATAATTTAAATTAGTCATTTATACTTAGTTAACTAGATATTCTTATCTCAAAGCTTAATGGTGATTTTTAGATTTTCCTTGAAAAAGTGAGCCGATACATCTCATAAATTATAAATAACTAAATGTCAGGCTTGAAAGACCAGATCCACATGTGAAGTTCCAATTAGACTGATTTATTGTTAAATAGCTTATGCATTGGAATCTTCTCAAATAATGGTTGGCACCTGCTACACATTAGATAAGGATCCATGGAATTTAAGGTGGATTGAATTTAGTCTGCTTTTGGTTATTGGGATTATAGGCTGATCTCCATTTTAACTCCACTCCAGGGTTCTGCCAATCTTTCTCCTACATCAATGATATATTGAAAAATATAATTTCCATGGCATTTTAGATTCCATGTTTACTTATTTTCCAATATAGCATTGAAAACTACTTATTTCCATTCACTTCACTATCAGCATTCTGCTCATCAGGAGTTGACAGGTAGAATATATAAATATTATTGGAGAAGACAGTCAAAATAAAGGTTTAATAACTTGGTTCTTTCCTTATAATCAATGAGCATTTTGCAAGATTCACTGAATACTGAAACATTTTTTTCCCTTTTTATTTTACTAATGTATCTTTCTTGGCACTCTTCACCAAGTAGTTTCATGGTGAACTTTAGTTTTCCTGATACTGTTTCTTTCTGTCAGTCTACTTTCTGTCTGTCTGTTTATTATTAGGCCATCTGTAGATAAACAGTACTCTCTCTACATATCTGATCTCTCTCTCTTTTTTTTTTTTGTTGTTCTGTTTTCAGATTTCCAGTAACCCCACTGTCTTCCATTTTTTTTCAATTTAATTTTTAGTACATTCATTGCTTAAACCCCTAAACTTCTTGAGCTCCTTTTGTCATTAGGGGGCAAAGTTACTCGCGTCCATGGCAAACCTTAAGCCACACATGCCTCCTGGGTGGTGCTAAATGAGTAACAGATGGACTGGTAGCCAGACATCTGCGAGGATCTCCTGGCTTCACACACAACTCCACAGTCCTTTTAAGGACTAAAAAATAGCAGAAATAACAGAAATAACAAATACCAATACTAAAATGATTCGGAATATTGGAAGTTCAATATTTATTTTATTTATTTTATTTTAATTCCATTTATATCCCGCCCTTCTCCGAAGACTCAGGGCGGCTTACAAGCTTAGCAGTAGCATGTATATGCATGTATATGCCAACTTAACATCGAAGGCAGTAGTAGATCAAAATGTGAACATCTCTCCAAACTACTACTTGAAAACTATGTTGATTTGGCTATGATCCAGAAACATGAATTGAGAATGAACAGCAGCTTAAAAGCAGAGGAAGAATACCTGGATATGACGTCTTAGGTGCTTTTTTTCATCAAACTTATGGTCTGATAACATATGTGCGTAATAACATTGAAAATGCATATTTATTGGAAACAAGCAGTGAGGATAACATCTACACTATCACAATTAAGATTGGAGACACCCAAGTTATGAACATCTATAAGCCCCCTACTATCTCTTGGCCTAACACAGTTCTTCCAAGGATTCCACACCCAGGCATCTATATAGGAGATTTCAATAGCCACCATACCCAATGGAGATATATGCTTAATAATACTAACGGTGAGACCCTCTGCGAATGGGCAGAGCAGAACAACCTATACGTAGTTTTTGATGCTAAAGATCGAGGTACTTTTAAATCAGCTGCATGGAAGAAAGAGTATAACCCTGACTTATGTTTTGTTACACAAGATAAAACTAAACCTGTACCTGCCTCTCGGCAAGTGCTACCAACCTTCCCCCATAGCCAACATAGACCTATTATCATTAAGACATGAATAAAGATACATATTATCAGATCTATACCCCGACCAAGGTGGAACCTGAAGATGGCCAACTGGGAAAAGTTTACGATGGACCTTGAGAACACAATAGGACATATCCCGGCAGTTAGTAAAAGCTACTATCGCTTTGTCAGAGCAATTATGTCATAGGCTAAAAAATCCATCCCACGTGGCTTCCGTAAGGAATACATCCCAGGATGGAATGAAACCTGCGAAAACCTGTACCAAAAACATCTAGAGAATGGTGATGCTGAGATAGCTGATGAACTACTTCATAACCTTGACCTGGCGTGTAGACAGAGATGGGAGCAAACTACGTCTGGATTAGGCTTTAAACACTCAAGCAGGAAGGTATGGAGCCTACTGAAAAAAATGGGAGGAGATCAACCAGCTCTACACAAACAACAAGAGGTTACTCCAGATCAAGTAGCAACTCGAATTGTCAATTTAACTAGAGTACCCCATGATAAGAAACATACTAAATTAGTGAAAAGAGAACTAAAGCACTTAAAAACTTTGTGCTCGCCTAGCCAGGAATATGCTCGACCCTTCCAAGCGGCTGAAATAGTTACTGCCCTGAAGAATGTCAAAGCTGGAAAATCTCCTGGTTTTGATGGAGTAATGCCTGAATTTATCATCCATTCTGGGCCTCGCACAAGAGAATGGCTGGCAAAATTCTACACAGATATCCTAACTTCCAGTAAGCTCCCTCCAGAATTTAAGAGAACTAAGGTAATCGGCATATTAAAACCTGGAAAAGAAAGCAACAAGCCAGAAAACCAGTGCCCCATTGCTCTGTTAAGTGTTTGTTATAAACTACTTGAAAGGTTGATACTTAACAGAATTGGACAGAAAATTAACGAACAAATACCGATTGAACAGGCTGGGTTTAGATCTTATCGGAGCTGTGCCGATCAAGTCCTTAGTCTTACTAGACACATTGAAAGCAGCTATCAGAATAAATTGAAAACATCTGTTGTATTTGTGGATCTCACAGCAGCATACGATGCAGTGTGGAGAGATGGTCTATTAAGCAAATTCCTCCATGCTGTCCCTTGTAGGACCATGGGCCACCTAATAAATAACATGCTCTCAGCAAGGACCTTTCAAGTCATCATGGGCGATAAAATTAGTAAGCAAAGACATCTGAATAATGGACTCCCTCAGGGCTCTGTATTGGCCCCATCCTTATTCAACTTATATATTTCCGATATACCACCCACGCTATCAACAAAGTTCTCTTACGCTGATGACTTGGCATTAGCATATAGCCACAAGGACATTGAAGTTACAGAAGGTGTACTTACAGCCAACCTTACAACTCTGAGCACATACTTCCACTAATGGAGGTTAATCCCAAGCGTAAGTAAGACAGTCACATCATGTTTCCACCTTAATAATAACTGGCAAAAAGAGAACTCAATGTATACCTAAATAACAAATTGCTCCCATATGAGGCAACTCCAAAATATCTGGGGGTCACCTTAGACAGGACCCTGTCTTTTAAAAAACATATTCAGAATATGGCTGCCAAGGTTAACAGCAGAAATAACATTCTGCAAAAACTATGTGGAACAACTTGGGGAGCTTCAGCTCCAACTCTTCGATGTGCAGCCCTTGGGCTTTGCTACTCTGTAGCGGAATACTGCGCACCTGTATGGATAAACAGCTCACATACAAGATCTGTTGATGTTCAACTCAACCATACGATGAGATTAATTACTGGGTGCATAAAATCTACACCTATTCACTGGCTACCAGTTCTTAGCCACATACTTCCCCTGCACTTACAACAACAGGAAGCTCTCATTTGGGAGTATAATAAGATCCTGCTAAACTCCTCTCTACCCATTCATGCCTATACCTCTGATCTCTTAAGATGTCGATTAAAGTCAAGAAATCCACCACTCCTCACAGCGCTTAAGCTGCTGGCTGAACATCAGAGCACTATACAAAAGTGGATGGAAGCATGGAGTAGCTATACCTCCCAAGATATTTCTGAGCATATTAATCCTAATAGTATACCTCCAGGATTTAATCTACCCCGACACATATGGGTGACATACAATAGAATTAGAACGACTCATGGGGTGTGTGCCGATTCTCTGAATAAATGGGGAAAGACACCTTCAGCACAATGTGATTGCAGGGCTCCCCAACAGACTATCCAACATATAGTGAGGGAATGCACTAATAGAAGATACCCAGGAGATTTTAAGGACTTCCTCTGCATAACAACAGCAGCTACTGACTGGATCTCCAAACTCGACATCAAACTCTGAAATGTTATTTCTGTTTTCCTCTTAGGTTTTATAATTGCTTCTTTTTTAAAAATTTGTTTTAACTGTTCTAACTTGTAAATCTGAAGTGCTTTTAACTCTGTGTGTGACCAGCCATACGCTAAATAAATAAGTCATTAGTGCTTTCTGTCTTGGACTTTTATTTATTGGTTTGTTTGCTTGATTGCTTTACAATTCTGAGCAGCAAAAAAAGTTAAATAAATATATTTACTATGGACTGTTGCTTGCTTATTTATTGTAAGCTAGTTTTATTTACAAACTATTGTATACTTTTCATGAACTTTGAGCAGTTCACTTCTATAAAGCATTAAAGACAATATATAAAATCAAACCAATTGATACTGTACTTGCACTCTGACAAAAAAGTGGTGCTCCACTTTTTCAAGATTTAGAAGGAAGAAGCTTGCAGATATTTTATGTTGCAGAAACCATAACAAAACACAGTCACATGACTATGGGACACTGCAACCTGTTGTTAATGTGAACCAGTTGCCAAGTGCCTGAAATGCAATCATGTGACCAGGGGAACAGCTCGACATTTTTCAATGCCCATAAGTCCATTATAGGCCATAAAAAGCACACTTACTGAATCTGTTGTAATTTCAAAACATACATGAGTCAAGGACTAGGTGTAGTTATAGAAACAATATTTCTTTCATGAGTACTGAATCTCTCTACATTTACTTTCAATAAACATTACCTACATTCTAATAAGTAATGGAGAAATCATCCACAACAGCTATGATTTTGTTTCCCTCTCTACTATTTTCTTTAAAAAAAATAACTAGCTACACACCTTCTCATTCTTCTGCTGAGATATATCTTAGAAATATTTATTTTGTTCACACTCTGAATCTAGGAATCAACGCAAATGCCTCTGCCTGCCACCCATAATACAATGGGAAAACTGCAGTATATTCAATTTCACAAGGTTAAAATAAAAATGCCCATTTGTTATAATGTCATGGCCAATATACAATATTCCCCTAGTATCCATTTTGCTCATTCAAAGTATTTAGATAGATATTCATGTCCTTGGCAGACAAATTTTAGCTTCTTATGTTTGTGAGACCATCTATACTAATGAACCAGTTCATAAAATTTCCAAAGAAATTTAGAAAACTATCTGTTATGCTGCTTTCTCTGCCTACCCCATTGATTTTAATAAAGACCCCTTGGAAAGATGCTGTCAATGACTTCCTTGAGCCATTGTTCTGTATTGTTCAGGTAGATTTGGTAACCTTGGCACCACAGCAACTTTGGGATCCTTATTCAGAATTTCACATCAATCATTTAATTGGGGGTTCTGTTATTGCCCCCAGAACTGAGTGGGTTGATGCTTCTATTCTATAAGCTATTTGCCAAGGCATTTGTTCTTATTCTTCTGAAGATATTTCATTCTATCTTAGTTTCACTCTTAAAACTGCATTTTTCTGCATGTGTTTTTTCTTGCAAGTCTTCTTTTGGTAGATAAGTTTGCATATTTTTCCATTGCTATACACCATATAGTATTGCTATATATTATAGTCTAAAGAATATTCCAAAGGAAAATGCTAGCCAATTATGCAAAATAAATTATTAAAACAATATCCTTTCCAATGTAATGCATGTTCTAATTCAGCTAACAGTCACATATTGCATGTACATGTATCTCACATATTAAAATACTAATGAATATTCATTTGAACATGTAAGCCTGGACTTAGCTCTGGGAAAGCCTTGAATAATTAATACTCAATTATCAATAAACACATACCTGATCATCTATTCAAACCTAGATCTGAAAAATGTTACAAAAAACATAAATGAATGTCTAAATACTTTTGTTAATTTTGAGTACAATATAAAAACACTCACTATAGCATGAATCTTAAGAAAAAGAGAAAAAGAAGGGACATATTTTAATAGAAAAACATAAACAAAAACATTAAGTATTCCCTTATGATGTCTACCAAAATTTAATCCAACAGAGACAAAATCAGACATCAAAGAAGTTCCGATATTTGTGCAGAGAACAAAACATATGCAGAAGTTTCTCTATTATTCTCTGTGGGTGAGTAAATAGTTTGTCCAGACTGTAATCTTATGCAGATAGTCCTCAACTTTGGACTGGTTAGTTAACAACTGTCCACATTCACAACAGCCTCAGAACTGTACATAAAATACTTCCAGTCATCCTAAAACATCACACATACACCCAGTCTCATGATCACATTTTGGATACTGGGCAACCTGTTCACATTTATGACCAGTAGACAGATGATTTACAATCATGTGATTGCTATTTGAAATCTTCCTTGCCTGTTCCCCCAGACAGTCAATGGGGAAGCCAGAATAGGAGGTTGCAATTCCCCTGGTGCACTGAGGCATTTCCCCACCCTTTTTTTCAGGAAGGCAAAACATTAGTGAATGCCATTCCAAAGGAAAATGGTAGTCAATGCAGTGTTCTGAAGGGAGAATGACAGGGCCACATGATTGTGGTGGGAAGCCTGGGACCTCTCACTGCTACATCAGACCTGGGACACCCAGGACATCTCTCCAGCATGATCCCTGTGTTCACTTAACAACCACTACTGAGAAAGCAGTCATTGAGCCAAGTGGTCACATGGCATCTCACTTAATAATCACTTGACAACCAAGATTGCAAGCCCAGTTATGGCATAAGTAGAGGATTATCTCTACATTTATAAAGCACAACATAACAGAAAATCTTGTCCACCTACTAATGTTTATTTTGCTCAGACGTAGTCATGCTTCAAGCAGACTGTAAAAGAATGCACATTTTCACATGTGTGTGCAGCGATGTGGTGATTTGGAGTCTCATGCATGGGTCCCTGACTTTCCTCATAATCCCTACTGTTGCAATTCTTAGTATCTTTGCCACGATCTCCACTCTTTATGAAGATATTTCCCCTCTAAACTTTCTTTCAAGAGGCATCAAGTGAGTCTTTCTTTCTCTCAGTTCTTGCCCTTTATTAGGGGTCAGAATGGTTAAGATGCAAAGTAAAATCCCCGTCAGAATGTAATTATTAAGGTCAGAATAAAATACAAGTTATTTACTATGTAGACTAAAATTGGGGAACTAATTAAGGACTGAAGGCAATTAGAGAGAAAGAGGCAGCAAAATCATAACTCCTGTCTTTATTTATTTTTTATTTACAGCTAAACTTTCAGGCATAACACACACTAGATATACTCATAATGATGGCAAAACAAAACAGAACAAAGGCTAAAGATACAAAGTAAGTATTCTGATCATTCAATAGTATAACTAAACAGAAGATTCCAATTCATATCTAATTCTACATTTTTCTAGATCATGGGTCAGCAAATGTCAGCTTTACAGATAAACCAGGCAGAAAAATAACCAGATAAGTTAATTCTACTTCATTGTAAAGCTAAATTAACAGAATTTTTGCAAGTCTGAAAGTACAATTTTCTCCTATCTCCTTTGCAGTCCAAGAAACTAAGGGGGAGTGTTCCTTCTACTTCTCTTGCCCTCCCCAGTATCTAGCTATGGGATATGCAGTCTCTTATCTGACCATTCCGTAGGCAGAATCTCTTTGCCCTGTCCCCCAAATTGTTCCCCGCATAGCACTACAGAAAACTATAGGCTGCAGGCCAAATCTAAGCCACCATGCACCCATGAACTAAGAATGGATGGTTAAGTGAGTAGATGGCAAATCACCAGGCCTAAGCTTCAGCTAAGCTCCCAAGATAAGGCATATGCTGAGGACTGGGGGGTCCTGGTGATAACCTATCAGCAGCCTTCTTACTGATGGGCTGGCAACATCCAATAGCCGACACTTTCTTGACTTGCAGAGCTGCACCAGTGAAGTCAGAGAAGGAGGCAGGATCTAGCCCTTTACAGAAAACGTTTGGCACTGTTTACTACCGTTTACCCTAGATCAAGGGGTTTCAAACTGCTGGCTCACACGGTGGTTGCATCATAAGGAGTTCACGCCCACCCCAGCTCTGGCAATGCAAAAAAAGTCACGATATGTCACGACACATCACATGACATGGTGAGTTTGACACCCGTGCCCTAGATGATTATTTTCTGATTCTCCGAACCTTGTCCATGTCAGGGCTCATGTTTATCTATCAGGAGCCAGGGTGGAAAGCCAGATATCTTCCCATGATCAAATTAAAAAAAAAAAACAAGATGGAGCCGGTTTCCTCCATTTTTAAATTTGTACCTGAGAATGAAGGAAAGCATCTTGCTCCTGATTGGTTGTCAGAGTTTACTCATCTCTATCTAATTAGATTATTATTATTTTGATTGATTAGCTCTTTGATTTTGATAGCTTTGATTGACTCTCATTGTCTCCTCTCCCTTTCATTGAAGAAAGAAATTGAAAGCATAGATTTTAAATTTTTCATGTCTATGATTTTCCCCAAATATGGCTAAATCTCAATTCAACCTTATCTACTTTATTGCTTCCCCATCCAGTTTTTATTTCTAATTATTGGGTTCACACTTTATGCTAAGCCATAAAGTGGCTTATCTATGGCTTTGCCTGACATATAAATCCAACCATTGTGAACAATTATCTGGAATTAAAGCCTGCTTGTTTCTTGTTACACTCTGGAGTTTTTATAATAACAGGCCTCAGTTCCAGAAATTATTCAAAAAATAATTTTGGATAGATTGTTGAATGCTCAAAACAAAGTGTCAGTAAGCTACAAATTGCTCCCATGATAATGCTAATTGTTTACTTTACACAATCATCCATTGAGTTGTGGCTCTAATGGCATTTTTCTAATTAAAAGAAGTTAGAACAGTTTATATTTTCCAGTCCCAGTTACAAATCCTTTGGCAGGCAGTATTGCATAGTTGAAAGAGATGTAGCTGAATTATTAATTTAAACCAAGAGAAGAACTAGCAAGTTACAGCTGACTAACTGCATTAGAACAAAAGCTAGCTACTTAATTTCCCTGTCTCAATATATTAACAGAAGCTAAGGATATTAAACAGAATAAACTCTCTTAAACTGAACTCCAAGCTTTCTTCAGAATATGGGGACAAAAAATCCTTCAATTTAGGCAAAATGGGGGGGGGGTGGATTAAGCTTTTCCATGTTTAATGTGGGGGGGTCTTTACTACTAATGTCAGAAAAAAGAATTGTTTCATGGTTTACTGGAGAGGGGGAATAGACAACAAATTTCAGTCTATAAATTTAAGTTTCATGCTTTTCACTCTGGATACCATGATGCACCAGGCTGGTTATTCACTTCTGTGTCAGATGTCCTATTCAGTTTAACATCTCTGTCACACACTAATGCTCAGAGTAGACGTGCATAGCCACACTCTATTCCCAGAAAGCTGCTGTTCATTTGAACATAGCTATATTTTCTTTGAGTGAGATAATGTTATTGAAAATAATATCTCCCTGTTGTACAACTTGAGAAGAATAGAATAGAAAGTGACCAGATCATCTTGTCTTAGTGACATTTTAAAAAGTGGTTTGCTCTTAGCATTCCCTACTGTCTACCTTGCTATAATTTCATGACCCATCATGAAAAGACCTTTATCACTTTTTTTTCCTACCATCAAAAAAATAGCATTCTCTCACATAAAATGTAACTGAGCAGTGAGCCTGGAGGCATGATAAATGTAGAACATTCTTAAATATTTAAAGTTCAAAGCCACATTTTCATTCTTGGCTTCAAGCACTTCTTTCTAGTTGCCAATTTTGCATTTCCTCCTTACGGTTCAGCACGAGCAGATCTTAAGAAAAATAACGAAGTCCATTTGAAACCAAAAATACATTACTTACAGCATTGACTTGGTAATGTTTTACCTTCTCAGATTACACCATGAAGTGATACGATGCAGCACAAAACTGAAACAAAACTTTGTGATGCTCAAAAGCATATTAAATTCTCTCCATCAGGATTCTGTATCAGATGGACTTGAGTTCAGTTGCATCTCTTGTTTCCTCTTTTTTTAATCTTTTAAATTGATGGTCTACTTTATCTACACTAAGGAGACTAATATGCCACAAATGAGCATATTTATATTGTAGTGCCTGTCAGTATTATGAAATCTAAAGTGCACTTCATATAAAAGACATGTTTGAAAACCATGTATATTTTTTTCTTAAATCATTACATAGAACTATTGTTCTGTTAGGAGAACAGCACACAGTGATCCTGCATCTATTATTCAGTAAGTTCATTTGTTCTGTGTCAAAAACTGCTCTTAGCCTTTATATGAATATTTAGTTTTTTATATTGTACATACACAGAGAAATAGAAGATAGATTACAGAGGGATAGAATCAAGATCACATGAAGTATTAATACTACTTTACAATGCCTTGGTAAGGCCACACTTGGAAGACCGCATCCAGTTTTGGTCACCATGATGTAAAAAAATATTGAGACTCTAGAAAGAGAACAGAGAAGGGCAAAAAAGGTGTTTTGGGAATTGGAGGCTAAAACATATAAGGAACGGTTGCTGGAATTGGGTTAGGACGCTGAGCTTGTCGATCAGAAGGTCGGCAGTTTGGCGGGTCGAATCCCGAGTGCCGTGTAGCAGAGTGAGCACCTGTTACTCGTCCCAGCTTCTGCCAACCTAGCAGTTCGAAAGCACGTAAAAATGCAAGTAGAAAAATAGGGACCACTCCGGTGGGAAGGTAACAGCGTTCCGTGCGCCTTTGGCGTCTAGTCATGCCGGCCACATGACCACGGAGACGTCCTCGGACAAGCGCTGGCTCTTCGGCTTTGAAACGGAGATGAGCACCAGCCCCTAGAGTCGGAAACGACTAGCACGCATGTGCGGGGGAACCTTTACCTTTACCTTTACTTTAATGAAGAGAAGGATGAGGGGGGACATGATAGCAGTGTTCCAATATCTCAGGGGTTGCCACAAAGAAGAGCAAGTCAATCTATTTTCCAAATCACCTGAAGGCAGGACAAAAAGCAACGAGTGGAAACTAACCAAAGAGAGAAGCAAGAAGGGAGGGGTGTCAAGGATTATCTACCTGAAACAAATAAAATAGTTTTCTCTGAACCTCTTCACTAAAACCTTTCATCTGTTCATCTTTCTAGTATTTTAATCTACTGATGTCAGCATCCTTCTCAAGACTACCTGAAAAAAAGGCTTTCTTTGTTGACAGCTTACAGAATTCATCTTTTTAAATTTTTCATTTACCTTCTCTGCTACATTACATATAGCTCATTTTTATGTCTGTCTTTTCCAAGAATAAATTTTGAAATCTGTTATTCTCAAATCAGGTGGGTTGTCCAAGAAAAGACAAGAAAATTTTCATAAAATATCTAGCAAAATTGATATGACTCATCAGGGTGATGAATCACCATAATTACCAGATAGATTCCAAGCAGCAAAAATGAGTTAATTCTGTAAATGTACTTCAGATGTCTGTATAAATGCATGAGAATGAGAAATGAGTGAGAAAGGGATGAGATTATACACATAAACACAGCCCCTTCTCTGTCCATACTGAAAGAATATGGCTTTCTAAAGTTTCTTTTTTTCCATTTTGCATATCAATGATAGATCCCTGAAGGTATAAAAGTATATCCTTATAGATTAACCTACAGCAATGATATATGTAGTGAGACTGTCATATGAATTTTTGTAAAAAGGGATGAATGAAAGGGGTTTTTTCCCTGTGGATTGGATGGCAGTTGGCCAATTCTCCTGGTGCAATGTTTGGCTCCCTTATTAACTTTTGACATAGTAAAAGTCAGCCTGATATTATTTTACACTGCTAATGTCATGTGGTGAATATTCCTTGCAAATGCAATCTGTGTAGTAACAGCTGATGTTTACTATGCCAGGGAAGAGGAATTAAAGCTCCTAATATGGTAAATACCAGCTGCTATCATTGAGGATATATTCATAAGCAATAATCACCAGGAAATATTGATACTAAGGTTATGTACAGATAATTTCAGCCGATCAAAACCAAATAGGAGATTTGGGAGTTAGCCAACTGATTAGTCTCATGACTACAAGCATACAATGAAAAGGGTTTACAAATAAACATATCTACAAGTCAAATTTGAATGGACCAAGCTGTTCAAAGCTTGTGATGCCTAATTTATTGTCCTTGGATTAGTTGACTGAGGTTTCCTGGGAGTAAGAACTCTTGGTCAAAGAACAGTTTGAATCTAAGCACATTTTGTACATCCACTTAGGTGGAAACGCCTAATATTGGATGATCTCTGGATAGGAAATAACCAAGTAATAAATTGGATTTGAAAGTAAAATAACATGCATTTGTCCATGAAGTTGCCATAAAATGAGCTCCACTTAAAAAGAAAATTTATCTTTCTAAATAACATACGATTGTCCTCCAATGTGAAGCAAATTAATACCCTCAAATCCTCTTCAATTGAAAGACTTCCTTGAACTGCTTTCTGAGATGTGACAAAGAATTGGCAATGCAGATTTTCAGTATAAAACTCTATATATCTTATAGGTTTAAAGTGTTCTTCCAGATACCTGCTCTTCTAGATACCTTATTGAATATAGAAATGTTTGTGAAACAATAACAAATATACTGTAATACTGCTTAAAAAAATTTTAAAAATGGCACAATGAACTTTCTGACTTTATATAAAAAGGTAATTATCTAATCATCAAATTTAATAATATTGAAAAAATATTACTTCTTCTAGCACCAAAGAGGATACCTAGTCTGGTAATGAAAACTACAAGCAAAACTAAGCTCGGAGAGCACCAAGGACTACAGTTCAGTGCTGAGCTACATATATATTACTTTCTATTGGTAAAAGTACCTGAACCAATCAGATGCTGTTGTTTTGTGCAGGGGTAGCCCATAAAGTTATTGGCAGAATGCTAAGTCCCTGTAATTTCATGTATTCAGTGGCATTGCCCTCCTCCAAAACTTGCATTAGTTCAGTTGCCTGATGTTTGTTGGATATAAATATATACATGTGGTGTGGAAATAAAGGAAGTCCTCATTTAACAACTGGTCTCATAATGACCATTCAAAGATAAAACGGCCTCAATAACGGTGCTCTACAGCCTTGTACATTCCATAAAGCACTTCCAATTTTCATATAACATCTCACCCATCCCCCTCAGTTGCATGACCACATTTTGTGACATTTTTGCCGTTTTCCATTGCAAAAATGATCATAACATTGAACCATGTCACATGGAGATCTGCGTAATGACTGGCCAATAACCACCAAAATTGTGGTCAAAAATAGAAGACTATGTAATTTCCATTATGATGACATTTCTATTTCTGTAGCACCAAGCGCTGACAATAGGGGAAACGGTAGAAACCATGTGGAAGGCAGGAATAAGAAGCCCTTGTAATCGGACGTAAAAGCAAGTAATAAAACCCATTAAATAAGGAAAGGCATTTCACACTTTCTGTTTCTATGTATTATAGGCATTTCTAGCAACTGCTTTGATAAAAAGAAGAAAATCACTGCTCTACAGAATAAAAGAAAACCTATATAGCTAATCTCACCCTGAAAGTCAGCTTTCAGGTCCTGGATTTTTAAACTCAAATCTAGAGCCTATTTTTTTTCTAATTGCCTAGTAATTAATTTAAATTTACTCGGAGGCAAATATTCTGTTTCATTTAGGGAAGCCTTAAAAAAACAGTTGGGCCAAACCCAATTGCTTACAAAAACTTTCACTAATTCAGGACAGAGTAAGTGTAATATAAATACATCTATAAAGTTTAAAAAAATGAATATTTATGTAGCCTAACCAGTGCTCTTGCATCAAGGGTTACGGTGTCTATCCTACCATTGCCCATTATTGCTCTCTGTTCCAGATCGGGCAAACCACCACTCCTTATATTTTGTATGACCATGCTTCTCTTAGGATTCTTAAACATCTCATTGTCTGAGATGAATTAAAAAGAGGGGGGGTTTCCTCATATTTAAGCTATGGCAATGTTCTTAAATGAAAGTGCCTTATATACCTGGAACAATGCGCTTCACCTCTGTTCAATACTGTAGTATGTTTACAAACAATAGAGCACTGACACAGACATCCCCTAAACGCCACTGAAGATGTTACCTAGCCTGGGAATGAAATGTTTGGAAACCAATCCACAAGCTCAGAGAAGGAACCTTCACCCTCATGTTTACAAGTATTTGGGTGACACATAGTAACAACAGTACTGAACAAAGTTGTTGCTTTTGTTAAGCCAGCATCTCAGTTTTGGCCTGATATTTATGAATTGCTTGAATTCTTTTCTAGCCTTCCTGATTATCCAGCAGTGCTGGTCCATTATAAATAATGTCTTACCATTTATAGCAGGGGTCTTCAAACTTGGCCCTTTTACAACTCGTGGACTTCAACTCCCAGAATTCCTCAGCCAGGCACGCTGGCTGAGGAATGCTGGGAGTTGAAGTCCACAAGTCGTAAAAGGGCCAAGTTTGAAGACCCCTGATTTATAGTATCTTCTAGGTTGTATTGATTTTTTGGCATGATTCAAATACTAGAAAATATTACATATTACATTACATATTAATCTGTGCTTTAAATCAGGGGTCTCCAAACTTGAATTAGAATTGCTAGCTGAGGAATTCTGGGAGTTGAAGTGCACAAGTCTTAAAGTTCTGGAGTTTGGAGACCCCTGCTTTAAAGGTGAACAATAGATGGGCAGACAGAAAAATGGCAAGCTGGCAGGCCAAACTCTCCATGGGTTTCCTCCATAACACATTATGTAAATTTAAAAAGAGGTGGTGATTTTAGAAATTTAGATCACAGAATAATATTGGACTGACACTCTGGTTTTCTGAATCAGGAAAAATAGATCCAGTTCTGAGCATGTCAATCTACTATTGCTATCCATATTGCTGGGCAACAGCTGGCTCTCATCAAGAGTGTATGCTCATTTATATCAGATTTGAATTTGAATTTGAATTTTATTGAATTTATATACCGCCCTTTCCCGTAGGACACCCACATTACCAAATGCTATCAGAAATTAATATAAAGATGTGTGGGAAGTCACCCTTTCCCCCCAAGAGAAGAAAATGTTTTGGGGAATATTAAAATGGCAAAATATTATATTTCCCCAAAGGATCTTAAAGGCAGAAAAGCAGGCCCAGGTTTTCTCAATAGCCCCAAAAAGAAATTAATCAGGCCAGATCTGTAGAAATGCAGATTCCCATTCAGAAAGACTGAGGCCCCATTCATGAGCAAATACTACCAGGCAGAAGCCCATTCAAGACAAAATATTTTGAAATCCTTTGCAGCAAAACTGATAGCTAACAATAGCAGAGTGATAGAATTAGAACCAGCAACCCCTCACCCAAAAATCCAACACAGGACATAGCCATCAGCCATAGCCCAAGGGAAGCAGGACATGACCTTTAGGACATAATAGGATTTACCCACCACCATTAGAATATCAAAAGGGCACACTCAGGCTCAGGTCAAGGTCCATGACACAGGAACAGGAACAGGAACAACTCCAAACACATAAGTCCAAGAAGCAGTGCTTCTTTTGTAAAAGAAAAAGGTGCCGGAACTCACACATGTCATACAACCCACCTTGCCTACCCTACAAGGTTCCATCCAAAAAAGGTGCTGGAACTCCGTTCTGAGCGTTCTATGAGAAAAAAAGCCCTGCCAAGAAGGTATAAAAACCCACCACTGCCAGGTCCATTTTGTCAGCCACTCTGTGTCACCGACGTTTCTGGCAACTCAGTAAAGAACCTTCTTTCCAAACAGCCTCCATTTTGTTTATTTCCAGCTTGGACCTTGATGAAGATTTTTCTTTCCACAGAGGTTTGCATGAAATTAGAAGAAAATCTTTTCTACCTGATATGGAGTCCTGAATCATTTATGAATAGGCATTTGCACAAGATGCTTCTCCCCAAGAACCTATATATGCTATATCTATTTTGTCTTTTAGGATTTTCCCCAAAACTTTCTTATTGCACTGGATTTTACAAGTGTTCCTTCTTTAACTACCATAATTCAGCCTGGAAACTCAATTGTTAAGTAAAGTGATCAGGTGATTGTGCTTATGATCTCACTTCAGCTTCATTTGCTGGCCTACAAAACCAGGAGATTGTGAGTTCTGGGTCCACTTTAGGCATGAAAGCTGGCTGAATGATTTCGGACATTCACGCTCAGCTACACCCACCTCAGGAATGAGTATTGTGTAGGCTGGCCTCCTTGAGTTACTTATAATATAAAGGTGGGATAAAATCAAATAAATAAATAAAATTGTAAATGTGAGGATTTGTCATAAAGTTACTTTTTCATCACTGTTGTAACTTAGAACAGTTGCTAAATGACAACTACCTGTATTTCTTTGTATGGACATTTAACTAGAGAGGAAAGTCTATTGAAAGCAAGATGGCTTGTTTCTGAGTAATGTTTCAGGCCACAATATAGTTTTTATTTCTGACTTTAGATGTAATTTAAGAGTATTCATCCTTCCTTATTATCGCTTTCCAAATATTGCAAATATTTGACAAGTGCATTTTGTCTGAGTGTCTCTGCAACCATATCTTTCCTAGGCTGTTGCTCATTAGGACTGCTGCAGTTATTATGCCAGGAACACCCCAACTAGCTTCAATTCCCTAGTTAAAAAGCTACAGATTGGAAAAAGCTAGTAGGAAGCTAATATAATATCATATGCCTTCAATTAGTGATAGTTGGAATAATAGTGGTAACTACAGCAATAGCAGCAGAGAAGGATGAAAGTTGCTTGCTCTATGAGTATTTTGGCTCAGCTCTATTGTTTCCCACTGGGCTGCTAGTTAATGTGTGTCTGCTGACAAGATTTCTCTTTTAACATCTTTTTCTTACCTTTTGTTGCACTAAGAAAAACCCAACCAGCCTGCTCATAAAATATGTTACTTTTATGTTCCTTGAAAAGTGAAAAATAACAGAGGGGACTGAAAGCCTTGGCTCAGATAGGAGAGGAACAAAATCAACAAATGTGTGACGAATGCATCCTGACAAATATTTGAAGTAATCATGAACAGACTCCCATAGATCAGATGACAATTAACAAGAACGCAGCTAATGAACAATGCAAGACAGGCTGGTGCTCTTTTTTCTCACAGCCCTCTCCCTCTCCACCACACTGGATACATAAACCTAACAAACAAACCTTTCTTGAAGCAGGAGCATGAAAAGACCCCACCACCATTTCTGCTAGCCTATTACCATATGGTGTCATGCATTACTGTTCCTCAAGAGAATAATAGTGTGGCAGGAACATTGCATTCCTAAATAATACATCAAAGCAGGGCCTGTCATTTATGGCTATTATTGAGACTCTGGATAGATGAGTTATATCTCTATCGTCTTATTAATTTAGAATCCCAATAGCCATGTTAAGTAAGTTGCAAAATACAGGAGGCAGAAATGAGGAGATTCACACAGGGGAATCTGTCTGGGGGAAGGCATCCATTAAACACAAGAGTCTGAAATCAACCAAGAGCTATAAGAGAATTCAGAGGCAGCAGGAAAGGAGCTCCTTGCCATGATCATAATGAATTATACCTCCACTTCAGGCTAACCTGGGCAATCTAATGGAAATGCATCCCTTGAATTCATGCCATCACTTTACAGAAAGTGAAGAGGATGACGCACAAGACTGGGCAAAAAATAAATAAGGGAAATGCACCTGCAGAAATGTCAGTCACCAGGGAAAGAAAGAGAAAGATGTTTCTCTAAAAATAACTAGGATGGAAGAAAGCCACTATCAAAATAAGAGATTGTTTTGTGAAGACAAGTAACCCAATCTTTGCAAGTTGGGAGGCTATGATAATCTTTTAAAACAATCATTAATGGCAGGAGGGTGTTAATTAAATTGTTTAATTATGTAGAAATTTGTGGAACCAGGGATCAGATTTCATGGATCCAAATGTGCCTGCAGATCCATCCTTCTGCATGCCAGGATTTCTATCCACTTGATGTAAACCAGGAGGAGGGGGAGTCTGCAGTGCAGTGGAGTCCAAGGGTCTCTAGGCCTAAAGTAAACAGCATTGGAAGTGGGGGAGCCCACCTAACTCTACGCTATCAGATAGTTGAAGGAATGCTTTCAGGCAGCCATTTTGAAAGGGAATTGGCAATATATCTTCTAAATGTGTTGTAAATAGGCCCACCCTTGCAAAATGGTTTATATTTCTTCTAAATGATCCTGATTAAATTGTCTTTAAAACTATTATGATCATGAAACTGATTTAATATGCATGTATGCAGGAAGGAAGGAAGGAAGGAAGGAAGGAAGGAAGGAAGGAAGGAAGGAAGGAAGGAAGGAAGGAAGGAAGGAAGGGAGGGAGGGAGGGAGGGAGGGAGGGAGGGAGGAAGGAAGGAAGGAAGGAAGGAAAGGAAGGAAGGAAAGGAAGGAAGGAAGGAAGGAAGGAAGGAAGGAAGGAAGGAAGGAAGGAAGGAAGGAAGGAAGGAAGGAAGGAAGGAACTTTATTTGCCTCTTCCAGTTTTAACTTCAGAAAGAAAAAGTCATTAAACTTCCCCCTGCCTTTACAAATAAAGAAATATTTTTAAATATTTATTGGAAAAATACATTTTATTTATTTGTAAAGCCTTCTCAAGTTTTACCCATACATCAATATTTTATTGCTGGCTATGTACTGCAACATATAGCATTTATCCTACAAGAATAACAGTTTCCAAATCCCTGAATAATTAAATAAATGTTTATTGTTTCACTAGGGATACATAATATATATAGACTGTCCCACTGGCCATGCTACAATAAGAACTGAAGTTGAGCACCATTTGGAGACCTGTATATTCCTATTCTAGTGGGGTTTCTAATCAAGGAAGTTTTGTATGTTCTGATTTTTTTTTCCAGTCTTTAAAATTAAAACCTATAAGTGGTATATTTCAAAACTGATTTTTCACATAGTCCCAGGTGTTATATTTGATATCTTCTCATAGACAGAGAAATGGCGAAGGGATTAACCTTACCTATTCCTCATTCCAAAGGGTGGGTGGAGAAGGGTGGATTTAGGTTGGGTCCCTGTAAGGTTCTGCTTTTTTCATCAAAACAATGAAGGCAATGTCATGCTATAAGATCCATCCCTTTGGAATATGTATATGATGTCATATAATAATGTTCCTTTTCACAGACTGATTTCTTTGACATCCACATGTACCCCATAGATGCCAGTGATTTTCTGTACTTTTACATTAGACTTTAAACATTAAAAAACATAAAATCTTCCAAATAATATGCAGTATGAATTTTAGAAGCCACTGAATAAAAATTTAAAAAAGCATGCTTTTATACTGTGTGCAGTACCATGTTTCCCAGAAAAATAAAACCCGGTCTTATATTATTTTTTTTGCCTCCAAAAGAGACATTAGGCCTTATTTTGGGGGGATTTCTTTTCTCACAGCAGCATCCAACAACCCCATCCAGCAGGAGCCTTTGTGGCTGCTTGTGCTCCACTTCTTCTGTGGCCGCTCGCCACTTGCGTGCATCACCCCCGGCCTCTCTTTCTGCAGCATCCCAGAATGGAGTTATGGGATAATGTGAGCGTTGCCCCCCCACTTCCACAGCCTCCGTTTTGCCAGCAGAGGCCTTCAGGGATGGAGTGGATGGGGTCTTCATTAGGGGTTATTTGTGGGGTAGGCTTATATTAGGGGCACATGTAAAAATCAAGCTATGGCTTATTTTGGGGGAAACACGGTAGTACGATGGTGCAACTTTGACTTAACTTTTAAGAAGATTGTTGCTATAAAAAGAAGGCATTATCGAACTTCATTTGTATAACGTCTGTAAAAATCACAATCCATAGAATGTCGCATCAATATGTGTTTGGGTCAAGTTGCTAAAAGAATCTGTTTAATATACAGTAATTTCTAAAGATTTATTTGCATGACAATTGACCTGAAAAAAGAACTCTCAACTATTGTTTCTTTCATTCTAAATACAGATTTCAAGTGCCAGTTCTTGAAAAATCATAAATAAACCAAATCTCTAGTAAAATAATAATATGTTAAGATGCACTATTCCTCTCTCCTCCCTTAGCTGCAAAATAAAAGTTGTGGACAGCAGTAAGCAGAAAAATTAATTAAATCGCTCTGCTGTTTCTGGTAGTTTGGGAAGATAATAAAATTTGGTGAACCTAAGAAGTAGCCTCTTTTTCCTCCCATGTCTTTTCTTGTAACCCAAGCTTCACTTTCACAGCCTTCACCCACCCACTCCCACCCCCAGTTTTAGCTTCTGTAGAGGCTGTTACAGAATTTAGGAGTGAGGCTTCAAATAATAAAGTATCCCCCACCCTTACTAGGTAGGAACTTTGGATGAAATGCCAATCCAGTTAGGACACATACAGAGAGCTGTGTTTTGTATCAGAAATTCCATCTGATGTTATTGCTTGGAACGCCTGCAATGACGAGATTCTTCTCGTGCTACCATCCATCTGTGTCTCTTAGAATAGGCTGATAAGATGGAGAAGAGATACTGTGAGATTAAAAGGAAGTTAAAAGAGGAAGAAACTAGGCCTGAGGCAAATGAGAAATTGCAACATTAATTGCTTGAGACATAATAAGTAAAGAGCTAGTAGCTGGTAGAATGTTTTGGGTTATATCCAAGCAGAACTACAGTATGAGAGAATTTGTCCTCTCAGATTCACTTATCTAGAGTATAAATAGGCTCTAACAGAAGTTACAATAAAAAGCTTTTTGGATCTGTTTCAGAAAAATGACTGAATTTATTGGGCTAGCCCATAACATGCCATGTTAATATTGGCCTCATAATTTCCTGATCTTGTTGTTATTGAATTCTTTTGGAGATATGATCAACATGAAATATTATAAGCAGATAGAATGCCAACAAATATGATCTTGAGGAAAAATAACTTACGTCATTTTCAGTTCTATCGTGCAAAACAGAAGTATGGAGTTTCAACAAATATGCCCCATGGATGGGCAACAAAAGATAAGGAATTTATTTTTATAACATAAAATATTTGGCTTATTTTTAGATGCTGGCATAGAATTTTATGCTACAAAAATGGCTATTCATTTCCTTAAACAACAAAGGCAGCCATAGAAATATCACAAATCACAAATGCTTCATTGATTTGGAGGTCTGATTTGGACCTATTGATCATAAAGAATTATTTCTTTTACTTCTCTTCCCTTTTGTTCCCCTCTCTTTTTTTACTTCAGCTTCTGAACTGTTTCAGTTTCAGGAGGAGGAATGCCGTTCTGAGCGTTCTATGAGAAAAAAAGCCCTGTCTATGTCTATGTCTCTCTATTCTCTACGTCTAGAGAAAAGAAGGACTAGGAGTGACATGAAAGCAGTATGCCAGTACATGGGGGGCTGCCACAAAGAAGAGGGGGTCAACTTATTTCCCAAAGCACAAGAAGGCAAGACAAGAAACAATGGATGGAAACTAATCAAGAAGAGAAGCAACCTGGAATTAAGGAGAAACTTCCTAACAGTGAGAACAATTAACTAATGGAACAGCTTGCCTCCAGAAATTGTAGGTGCTTCATCGTTGGAGGTTTTTAAGAAAAGACTGGACAGCCATCTGTGTGAAATGGTATAGGGCAGTGATGGTGAACCTTTTAGAAACCGAGTGCCCAAACTGCAACTTATGTATCATCGGGTGCCGGGTGGGTGTGGCCCAATGGCTGGGTGTGGCCCATTGGGAGGGCATGGCTCTAATCGTAACCCTTCCCCTCTTAGAACAGACCATAATAACACCAGTTAGTCTCAACAATTATCAAGACTCATTATCCAAACACACTAAAGTAAAAGTGATAATAATAATAATAATAAATTAAAAAACAGTGTAGGTTACAATGTTATTAAACAACGTCTGAATGAATAGGCTTCAAAGTTGGCACTTTTAGACAGTTACAACATAGCACTAGTTTCTGTAGTATAGTGGCAAACAGGAATTACAACAATATATAGCTCTTTATTTTACAACGTAATCTGCAAGATATGAAGGAGGCTTGTGTTCCTTAGAGGAATGTATCGGAGTTCCCATCATTTTGTGGTCTATCAGCTTACCCAGTGGGCTAGGTAGACTTGTGTCCCTTTGTGCTCCTGAGTCAAGGGGATTCGATGCACTCTGGCTGGCCTCTCCAGGTTGGCCCACCCCAGAGTCAGACTATTTGACAGAGTAGACACAGCGGTTGCTGAAGTTTGGTTGGCTTGCTCCTTCAGGGGATCCATGTTGTATTCCAGGGCTCCCCAGTTCTCCCTCTGGTTCCACCTGAGTTATGAAGGAAAAGTCCAGATAGTCCAGGTGAGGACTGGCTTGGCCGCACGTTTGAGGACCTTGGGAGGGATTTATGATGCAGTCCTCACTTAGTGGCTGTTCTGGAAACCGTTTCCTGAGCTGATCAATGTATCGTCTGACAACTCGCCCTCCCTCCAACCCCACTTCATAAGATAGGGGTCCAGATGCCTTGGTAATTTGACCAGGAACCCACAGATTCCCATGACCATAGTTCCTGGCCCAAACCCAATCGCCCATGTGCAGCCCCCTCAGGGGGTTTGGTCGAGAGGCTTCTGCTGCCACTCTATCTGGATGCAACCTGTCCAGTTTAGTGATCAAACGCCTCCCCCAACATAGTTCTGCAGGACTTTTGCCTGTAGCAGTGCAGGGCGTAGAATGCTGGCAGAGTAAAATATCTGCCAATCTGTGATGCCAGTCACCTGTGACAATGCGCTTGAGTGATTCCTTCGTTGTCCTCACCATGTGTTCAGTTTGACCATTAGAAGATGGATGAAAAGGCGCAGACGTTGCATGTCTGATGAGATTAGCTCTAAGGAAGGCCTGAAATTCAGCAGCAGTGAATTGGGCCCCATTATCTGAAACTAAGACATCTGGCAACCTATGTGTGGCAAAGAGTTTTATCAGCACCTGGATGGTCCTAACAGTAGTCATGTTAGGAACTTGAATTACTTCCAGCCATTTTGAGTGGCTATCCACTACTATAAGGAAGAGCAGTTCCTGAAAGGGCCCAGCATAGTCTATGGGAATCCTAGATCAGGGAGTGTGCATTTCCTCCCACCTGTGAACTGGAGCCTGTGGCATTTCAGGCCTAGATTGCTGGCATGTATAACAACCATGGACTTGAGCCTCAATGGCCTTATCAAGGCCAGGAAACCAGAGGTACCTTCTAGCTAAAGCTTTCATTCTGACAATGCCTGGGTGGCCTTCATGTAATGACTGTAAAACCCTGTCTCTTTAGGGAAGTGGGAATTATGACTGTTTCCCCATAAAATGCACCCTTTATGGGCAGATGACTCATGGCTCCTGACAAAATAGCTCTGAAATTCTGAGCCTGGACTTTTATCCAACCATCCCATGTATACACATGACAACACTCTACTAAGTATTTTATCTGTGGCAGTTTCAGCAGCAATGTCCCCTGCATGGAGGGGAAATTCAGGTGTGTCCTGTATGGACAATATTCTAGCAGCTGGAGCCAGATCTGGATCCATTAGTGGCAGTGGTAGTCTGCTGAGGCCATCAGCATGGCCCATTTCCTTGCCCAGTTTGTGAATTAATTTAAAATTGTATGCAGATAGGAAAATAGACCATCTCAGCATTCTTGGAGATAGTATGTGGGGGGTTTGTTTGTCTGTTGTGAAAAGTCCCAACAGAGGTTTGTGGTCAGTGTAGACCGTGAAATCCCTGCCATATAAATAGTCATGGAACTTTTTTATTCCAGCAACGATGGCTAGGGCCTCTTTGTCAATCTGAGCATAGTTGCGCTTAGCAGAGGATAATGTCCTTGAGTAAAATGCTATAGGAACCTGTTTCCCATTTTTTTCTATGTGACTTAAAACTGCCCCCACCCCATAGGGAGATGCATTACATGCAAGACATACAGGTTTAGACTCTTTGTAGTGAGTTACAGTGGACTTTTCTGACAATAGTGCTTTTAAGTCCTGGAAACTTTTTTCATGTAAGTTAGTCCATTTCTATGGAGCTTTCTTATCTAGAAGCCTGTGGAGGGGCTCTGCTATTGCAGCCTTATGAGGTAGAAATGTGTGATAGAGGTTTAGGAGGCCCAAGAATGCTTGTAGCTGTCCTTTTGATTTGGGCCTAGGAGCCATTTTAATGGCCTTCACTTTAGTATCAGTGGGGTGAATGTCGTTAGCATCAATTCAGAAACCCAGGAATTCTGTTGAAGAAACCTCAATACTACACTTGTTCTTTTTTAATTTGAGGCCTACTTCGCGAAGCCTCTGCAAGACGGCCCTGAGCCTACTGGCCAACACTTCTGGGGATTCCCCTGCAATAAGAACATCATCAAAATAAGGGCAGACGCCCTGAATACCCTTGAGTGTACGCTCCATGATTCCCTGAAAAATACCTGGTGCAACACTGACTCCAAACTGTAAGTGTTTAACTTTGAAAGCCCCCCCTGTGAGTCATGATAGTTTGAGCCGCAGCTGTGGCCTCATCAACCGGCAATTGCTGATAGGCCTGTGCTAAATCAAATTTAGCAAAAATAGTACCCCCTTGCAAAGAGGCTAAAATATGGTTGACCACTGGGACCAGGTAAGCATGTTGCTTGAGGGCTTTATTTAGTGTGCATTTATAGTCAGCGCAAATGCGAATTTCCTCGTTGGCTTTAAGTGGAGTGACTATAGGAGTTTCCCACTCCCCACCATCAACAGTCTGTAGCACGCCCTGTTCTACAAGCTTATCAATTTCTAAATCAATTTTATGTTTTAAGGCAAAGGGGACCATGCGAGGCTTAACCCTAATTGGGACTACGTTGGGATCTAGCTTAAATGAGATAGGTGGGCCTGTGTATGTTCCTAGGGCTGAATGAAAAACATCTGCATAGTCCTCACATACTGACGCAAGGTTTGCAGTTTGAGTCCAGTTTATGCCAGTAATCTGAATACCTATTGCGTCAAACCAATCGAGTCCAATGAGACTCGTTCTCTGGCCCCCTACAACAATGACATCCAGGTGCCCAAAAAACCCCTTAAATTTTACCGTCAAAGTGGCTTCTCCCTTAACTTTGAGCATTTTGAAAATTGGTTAGGATTATATCTGAGGGTCTTAGTTTGGCCCAATTGTTACTGCGCCTACACACGAAGTTAAAAGTGTCTTGAGAAATAATTGAGACTGCAGAGCCAGAGTCCAATTCCATCTTACATGGAACTCCTTGTAGCTCTACCATGAGCTTAAGTTTGTGTTTGAGGGGACGTTGAGCCCCAGTGCGGCATATGCTTCTATGGCTTCTGAAAAACCCCACACTAACTGTACCCTGGGCCCCAGTACCTCTCCTAGTCGGTTCTTCCAACTGGTGTTTGGGTGGCTGGTCTCTCTGGTGGGCTCTGCTATCTGGCCTGTCCTCCCACAAGCTCTGCACGTGGCTGATCGAAATCTGCAATTGGCGCAAAAATGGTTGCCGCCGCACCCCTTACATCTCAGTAAGAGATCTGCCTTGTAACTGTCCTACTGCTGCTGGCTGTTGCAGTGTTGCACGTTGGGTTGCTTTTGGAGTCGGTTTATTTCAGGTTCTTCTTCCTCAGAATATTCTTCAGTGTGTTTGGCGTCCTCAAGGTGGACCATTTCTTCAAACTTTGTCAATTTGGCAGGATGTACTGTTTGAACTGCACCCCCAGCGGCTTCTTCGGCCATCACTTCATCTTGTGCTTCAGAAAATGTTACGTTTGGCCTAGCAAGGAGTCTCTGCTGAAGCGTTCTGTCCTGTAGGCCGCAGACGAGCCAGTCTTGTAGTCGCTCTTCTAAATTTGAAAATTTGCATAGGCGTGCGGCCTGCCTTAGGCCTGCTATGAATTCGGAAGCTGATTCACCAGGTAGCTGCACTCTTTGGTCGAACGTGAACTGCCAAGCCATTTCAGACATCTTGGGCTGGAAATGCCTGGTTAGCTTCTTTTTGAGATCTGCGTAGGAGACCGCTTCAATCGGTGTTGGCATGAAAAGGTTCTCGGCCAAGTCAAAGATTGCTGGGCCGCACACGCAGAGTAGCGTTGTGGCCTTCAGTCCTTCTTCTGCGATCTGATTGGCCCTGAGGTAGTTTTCTACTTGTGATAAATATGATGGCCATTCCTCCGGGTGTTTCACGTTGAATTCTTGCAGTTTTCCAACCTTCGGCATTCTTTCTTGCTGGTTCCTGCATTCTTCCAAATCCTGCTTCCAGGCTCAGGGAATAGTCCACTGAGCATGAGGTCGCTAGCGTAGCTTGCTAGCCGACCTTGAGAGGGGGGGAGAAATGCCTTTTCCCTCCGGCGTGCACTGACTTTCCCTCGTAGACTTCAACTCTTTATTCAGTGAAGCAGGATCACATCTTTGTTGCCACTGTTAAATAGCGGGTTCTTTTCTGCAGGAATGAAAATGAGGAACTGAATACAGGGTAACTCATAGTTTATTTCGTGCAGAAACTATACTGGAGAAATGGCTGCAACTAGCCGCAATATATAGTCTAGCCCCTAGGCAGCAGCCAATAGGTTTGAATCAACCATTGCTGCCTGGAGATAGCCAATTGCAGCACAGGAGACTTGTAGTCTGGGTTTCTGGAGAGCCGTTAGCTGCTCCAGCAACCCACATGGTATTCCTCAAGAGCCCAGTACACAACAGTTTGTGTATATAGAAAGTAAACCCTGAAATAGATTTGGAAAGAGCAAGGACTTTGATTAAATGGAAATGTTGCTAAGCATAGAACTGTTGAGTTAATTTGCAGCTGTTTCTTCTGTTTTCTTTTTATGTGCTTATGATTTTACATCACATTTTAAAATCAGCCAAATTGAATAGGAATAAGATTGTGACTGAAAGAATACTAATTCTAAAATATAGTAAATATCTTTAACAAGTAACATTAAATTTAGCTTTAGTGTAATTTGCTTGTTTATTGTAGCTAAAACTGGAAATTGTATTTCCAAAGCATTAGTTTGGATCATTGGAAAGAAAAAAGATTTAATATTTATGATTCAAAAATATAAATATATGAGAAACATGTTTTTAAAGACCTTTGCAGCTTGTTCTCATATATACCCTGCCACAAAGGAATAACTAAAATTATGAAATTTAGAATCTGCCAAGCTTCCCTCCCATGGACAGAAGACAATCCATGGGAAATGTGAATCCGTAATCCATAGCTTTAGCAGCAATAATAAATCTAATTATGCTATGCATATTTAAGTTAGCCAAACCGTGGAGCAGTGGTAGCAATCTTCTGTCACAATGGCAAGCCCTTTAAGATTATATAGTGTTAATCATATAAGTGAAGAAATGTGGAAAACTGTTGTTAAAGAAATTGTTTGATCCAATAATAAAATTTCATTTGATAATTGATGAATCAACCTCAATAAGCATAAAAACTACCCTCATAGTATTTGTTCAATGCTGTATCGAAGGTATGGGAATGAATTCACCAGTAAATTTGTTTTTGGACTTGGTAGAACTTGAAAAAGTAACAGCAGAAGGAATATTTGATTCCTTACTCCAATGTCTTTACTCTTATAGGATGACAGAAGATTATTTGAAAAAATATTTGATTTCTCTGGCATGCGATGGCACCGCTGTGATGATGGGATGTAAAGGTGGAGTGAAAAAATTGCTGTCAGAACGTTTTCCTTCTATTATAGTTTGGCATTGTGCTAATCACAGACTAGAATTATCAGTAGGTGATGCTGCCAAGGAAACTTCAGGAATAAATAGATTCCAATCATTTATTGATAAACTGTATGTCATATGCCATGCTTCACCAAAGAATAGCAGAAATTTGCATTCATGTGCAGAATTATTGGGGACTGAACTGCTGAAAATTGGAAGAATTTTAAGTACCAGATGGGTGTCATCTAGTTTGCGTACAGTTTTGGCTGTATGGAATAATTTTGAATCCCTTGTGTATCATTTTGAACAAGCAATGCATGATCCTACAAGAGATAAAAATGATAAATGCACTTATGATGGCTTGAAAAGAAAAATAACATCTACAGAATTTTTATTGGACCTAGGATTGATGTGTGACACTCTCCAAGAATTGTCAGATTTAAGTTTGGATCTACAGGACTGCAACATCAACTTGTATAAGGCAAATAAGAAAATAAAAATACTGGTACATGTTTTTGAAGAAAGAAGACAGAACTTTGGGCCCTATTATAAATGTGCTGTTGCTGCTGTAAGTGATCTTCGCTTTCGTGGAGTTTTACTTCACAAAAGAGATTCGAAAAAGGATCCTCCCATTGACCCAAGTATATTTTATACAAAATTGAAAGAGTCAATTGAAAAAAGATTACTTGATAGCAAAGATGATGAGTTGGTGTATTGGTCTTGCGTACTTGATCAAAAACATTGGCCTTAAGATGTTAATACTCAACTGACATTTCGAGAAGTGGAAATTAGAAACTTATCAATCAGACTGCAACTAAATGAAAGAGAAATGATTTGTGGATTCCGTGAATACATTCTCGAAAAGACATATCCAGAAAAACTGTTGCATTTGATACGGACTCTGAATACCATTCCTATTTCTTCAAGTGAATGTGAACATGGGTTTTCACAGATGAATCTAATTGCCACCCCCAACAAGAGCTTCGTTAAAGACTAAGACAATTTCAGCACTTTTTTTCATCAAACTTGTCGGACCACCTCTGAGACTTTTCGATCCTTCAAAGTACGTTGATCTGTGGTTACTGAGAAGATGACATTCAGACAAAGAGCAAGGAAAGGAGTCAAGAAGATTTGCCAGACGAGAATTGGACAAAAGTTTGGAATTTTCTATGAACATTTGCCTTAAATACAATAAATTAAATGTATGTTAAGAATTGAATATATAATTGTTTAATTATATAAATAAATATATAAATAAAATTATATAAATAAAAGATTAACAAGATGAGAGTTCCGGCACCTTTTTTTTTTTAGAAAAGAAGCCCTGGACATAAAGAATATAATTGGCACATCTTATCTCTGTTGCTAGAAACATTAACAGTTTCTTCTCATTCCTTTCCTAGCTGTTATCCCTTTTGCACCTCTATGATGATGAAACATCTAGGCCTTTGCAGAGGTTGTGGTGGGGGATAAGCACCACTGACTACAGTTATTTTTTATAATAACCATACAATTCAACCTTATGATAAGACTCATTTTTTTCATAAAGGATATGAACATACTTGAAAAAAGAACTTCCTGTGCATAAAGATAGTGAGTTTAGCAGCATGCAGTTTGCAAAATTTTAGAAAGTCAGGACAATTGACAGGCAAATTATGTACACATTGAAAACAACAACAACCAAAACTACAAATGATTATGAATAGAAAGATGATGCCTTCTAGGGTTTTTAAGAAGCCTAGATTTGGAAGCCACAAACTGAGTTTTCCCCACCATGAAGCAAGGCTCCAGCTACTTTCATCCATGGCTACATGACAGAGATTAGACGCCATCTGCTGGATTTTATGAAATTCTTCTAACATGGCATCAGTGTTCTCCACATACGTACAGCAGATATCTTTTATCAAAGAACATACCCCATCTTGTCATGCACATCTAAGGTCATACACAATTCTGAAGGGCAATATCTTATAAACATATTATTTCATTCATTCATTCATTCATAATTTCAAGAAAGCATTGGCATTAGTACTTGCAAAGAGTTCTAGGAGTGATTTAAATTTTTACAAGTGCGTTTTTATACCCAGCTACCTCAGATGGGGGGAATCAGCCAGAAAATTAATAAATGAAAAATGCTTGGCCTTTCAATTGAAGGACTGGCTTCACTTTAGAATCTATAAGGTCTTCAATTCAACTTTGGAATGCAAGTTATGGCAGAAATTACAGTGTCCATGGTACATTTCAAGATGTGAGGAAAGGTTTAAAGGTATACAGTGGGACAAAAAAGTATTTAGTCAGCCACCAATTGTGCAAGTTCTCCCACTTAAAAAGATGAGAGAGGCCTGTAATTTTCATCATAGCTATACCTCAACTATGAGAGACAAAATGGGGGGAAAGAATCCAGGAAATCACATTGTAGGATTTCTAATGAATTTATTTGCAAATTATGGTGGAAAATAAATATTTGGTCAGTAACAAAAGTTCATCTCAATACTTTGTTATATACCCTTTGTTGGCAATGACAGAGGTCAAACATTTTCTGTAAGTCTTCACAAGGTTTGCACACACTGTTGCTGGTATTTTGGCCCATTCCTCCATGCAGATCTCCTCTAGAGCAGTGATGTTTTGGGGCTGTCGCTGAGCAACACAGACTTTCAACTCCCTCCAAAGGTTTTCTATGGGGTTGAGATCTGGAGACTGGCTAGGCCACTCCAGGACCTTGAAATGCTTCTTACGAAGCCACTCCTTCGTTGCCCGGGCAGTGTGTTTGGGATCATTGTCATGCTGAAAGACCCAGCCACATTTCATCTTCAATGCCCTTGCTGATGGAAGGAGGTTTTCACTCAAAATCTCACGATACATGGCCCCATTCATTCTTTCCTTTACACGGATCAGTCGTCCTGGTCCCTTTGCACAAAAACAGCCCCAAAGCATGATGTTTCCACCCCAATGCTTCACAGTAGGTATGGTGTTCTTTGGATGCAACTCAGCATTCTTTCTCCTCCAAACACGACGAGTTGAGTTTTTACCAAAAAGTTCTACTTTGGTTTCATCTGACCATATGACATTCTCCCAATCCTGTTTTGGATCATCCAAATGCTCTCTAGCAAACTTCAGACGGGCCTGGACATGTACTGGCTTAAGCAGGGAGACACGTCTGGCACTGCAGGATTTGAGTCCCTGGCGGCGTAGTGTGTTACTGATGGTAGCATTTGTTACTTTGGTCCCAGCTCTCTGCAGGTCATTCACTAGGTCCCCCCGTGTGGTTCTGGGATTTTTGCTCACTGTTCTTGTGATCATTTTGACCCCATGGGGTGAGATCTTGCGTGGAGCCCCAGAATGAGGGAAATTATCAGTGGTCTTGTATGTCTTCCATTTTCTAATAATTGCTCCCACATTTGATTTCTTCACACCAAGCTGCTTGCCTATTGCAAATTCAGTCTTCCCAGCATGGTGCAGGTCTACAATTTTGTTTCTGGTGTCCTTCGACAGCTCTTTGGTCTTGGCCATAGTGGAGTTTGGAGTGTGACTGTTTGAGGTTGTGGACTGGTGTCTTTTATACTGATAACAAGTTCAACCAGGTGCCATTCATACAGGTAACGAGTGGAGGACAGAGGAGCCTCTTAAAGAAGTAGTTACAGGTCTGTGAGAGCCAGAAATCTTGCTTGTTTGTAGGTGACCAAATACTTATTTTACCGAGGAATGTACGAATTAATTAATTAGAAATCCTACAATGTGATTTCCTGGATTCTTTCCCCCCATTTTGTCTCTTATAGTTGAGGTATACCTATGATGAAAATTACAGGCCTCTCTCATCTTTTTAAGTGGGAGAACTGGCACAATTGGTGGCTGACTAAATACTTTTTTGTCCCACTGTAGATACATTGAGCATGGAATTTAAAAAATGGGGGAGAAGTAAAAAAAAAGAAAAGAAAATTTGAAAAGAAACAGAAAACAAAAAATGGATTTCTATATGTACTTACCTTTTATCCTCTTTCTCTATAGTTATATTGTAGCTCGCTTGTTCCCATATTCTACCCTTTCTAATCGTCAAATCCATAAATCACAAATTCATTTTTTTTTCATTTTCAGCAAATGCTCCATAAAAAGATTCCAGTCATTAACAAATGTAGTTGTCATCTTTCAGTAGTAGTAACTGTGAGAGGGATCTCGGAGTCCTAGTAAACAATCACTTCAATATGAGCCAGCAGTGTGCTGCAGCTGCCAAAAAAGCCAACACAGTGCTAGGCTGCATTAACAGAGGGATAGAATCAAGATCAAGTGAAGTACTAATACCACTTTACAATGCTTTGGTAAGGCCACACCTGGAATACTGCATCCAGTTTTGGTCACCACGATGTAAAAAAGATGTCGAGAGTCTAGAAAAAATACAGAGAAGAGCAACAAAGATGATTGGGGACTGGAGACTAAAACATATAGGGAATGGTTGCTGGAATTGGGCATGTGTAGTTTAACGAAGAGAAGAGTGAGGGGTGACATGATAGCAGTGTTCCAATATCTCAGGGGCTGCCACAAAGAAGAGGGAGTCAAGCTATTCTCCAAAGCACCTGAAAGCAGGACAAGAAGCAACGGATGGAAACTAGTCAAGGAGAGAAGCAACCTAGAACTAAGGAGAAACTTCCTGACAGTTAGAACAATTAACCAGTGGAACAACCTGCCTCCAGAAGTGGTGAATGCTCCAACACTGGAAGTTTTTAAGAAGAGACTGGACAGCCATTTGCCTGAAATGGTATAGGGTTTCCTGCCTTAGCAGGGGGTTGGACTAGACGACCTCCAAGGTCCCTTCCAACTTATTATTATTATTATTATTATTATTATTATTATTATTATTATTATTATTATTATTATTATTATTATTATTATTATTATCAAATCAATTTTGCCATTTCTCCAAATTCTGTCATCTTCACCATAATGAAATTGATCACATGGATTAAAGAAAAGATTTTGTCTAACTTTGTTTGTTCTTGGAAACCATTTTTGGATTATTTTCTTGAAACTGAAAACAATGAAACTTTAATTTTTGAATTGGTTGACTAGAAAGAACTCTTTATGATTATAGAAGTATGGTGTGCTATAGTATATTGTAGCTCAATTAAGGCTTATTTTTCTTACGTTTGTATCTGTAATAAAGAAACTTGAAAGTTATTTTTTTTCTCTTTTCTTTTTGTACTCCCAATTTTCCTTTTTCCGTTTCGATTTTTTTCCCTTAACTCTATTTTTGCTTTGTATTCTAGCTTTTTTAAAAACTCAATTTATATGTATTTTGTGAAAAAATACATATGAAAACCATTGAAAACTAATTCCTTCTGTGATCTACTGCTATTTCAACTTCATTTTATATTTTCAGTATTATCCATGTACTCATTTTAACCATTCAATACAAAAAAATAAATAAATTATTGGAAACATAATGGAACAGGAGAAAAATGGTAGATTATTTACAGACATTTATATAATTTTAATTCCGACGTTAAGGATCTTACGCATTATACTGCTTAATTGCCTAATATCTCTGTTAAACGTAGATAGTAAGAATTCAAGAGCTATCTTGACATTTCAGGTTTAACATATAATAATTTGCAATCTGGTTTCATAAAACGGAGTTAAGCTTCAAATATTATAAAACATTGTTTTGATATAATAAACATTAAACATGAATAAGTAGTGTCCACTACTTTACTGGATGAAAAAAAGCTTTTGCTATGTTCAAATTAAGTATTTTGTTTTATAGAGTTTATTTATCTCATATGGTTTCTAAATTTTATATTACTGTCTTATTTCTTCTACTTTAATTACTGCAGAATAATTTCTTTTACTAAAGGAATTATTTCTGCAAAACAAGAATTACAACTATAATAGCTGTCCTCCATCTCCCTAATATTTAATTTGGTGTAGAATCCTTGGCATGGGTAATAAGTCCAGGGAATTTGATTAGTTACTTTTTTTACATTATAGGATATTATGATATGCAGATGATACATTGAGGGGTTTTTTCAGTTATCAAAAATCTTTATCAAACAAGAAGCCATTCCACTGGTTAATTGTTGTCACTGTTAGGAAATTTCTCATTAGTTCTAGATAAACTTCTCTCCTTAATTAGTTTCCATCCATTCTTTCTTGTCTTTGCCTTCTGGTGTTTTCGAAAATAGTTGACCCCCTCATGTTTGTGGTAGCTCCTCAAATATTGGAACACTGCTATCACATCTCCCATAGTCCTTCTTTTCAGTAGACTAGACATACCCAATTCCTGCAACTGTTCTTCATAATTCTTAGCCTCCAGCCCTCTAATCATCCTTGTTGTTCTTCTCTGCACTCTCTCCAGTATCTCAACATCTATTTTATATTTTGGTGACAAAAAATGGATGTAGTATTCCAAGTGGTCTTACTAAGGCTTTGTAAAGCGGTACTAGAACTTCACATGATCTTGATTCTATCCATCTATTAATGCAGCCTAGGGTTGCATTAACTTTTTTTGGCTGCTGCTACACACTTCTGGCTTATATTTAAGTGATTGTCCACTAGGACTTCAAGATCCACTAGGGCTCCAAAATATTTAAGTGTTTGAGCCATGTTTCATCTAATCTGTACCTATACAAATGGTTTTTCTTGCCTAAGTATAAAATCTTACTTTTATCCACATTGAAGTTGCTAGACAGAGCCCAGTGTTCAAGTCTATCAAGATCCATCAGGATCTTGAGCATATCTTCTGGAGACTATTCCTGCCAGCTAATTGTCATCTGCAAATTTGATGAGGTCCTCTTTTGTTCCCTCATCTAATCATTTATGAAGATATAAAACGGTACTGGACTAAAACAGAACACAGGCCCAGTAGTCTTAATATATATTCAAAAATTTCAATAAATCAGCTAATTATTGGTCAAGTTGGTCATGGAATAAATAAATATGCAGGAACTCCTTGTTAGAGTTACAGCTCTAAAAGTGATGGTGCTTTTAGTTTTCCTGATTTTAAACAGTACCACTGAATATATACATTAATCTCAATCTTATTGGGCAGAAAAAATTGATTCCCTTCATATGAAAAACTGGCAGTTTTTATACATATATTTACACTTACAGGTTATACTTTTAATAAACAGTTAAAAGTGATAACCCAAATATTTCACATTTTATTATTATTAATTTACTATAATTTAGCTAAAATGGTCAAATGGCAATACTTGTACTACTTGTGCCTGTTTTTCTGATCCAATGCACTTGTGTCTTTTGAAGGAATTTTAAATTGGATTGTGATGTGTTTATTTACATTTTAAAATGTATTTATGGAAATAGGGTACAGGAGCTGCTCAGAATCAGTAACAGTGGATCATAAGCCCAGTTAAATAAATAAATAAATAAAATGATTCTGAAAATGGTTTAGCTATTTAATTTCTGTACTTCAGTCAGGTATAAAATACAATGAAAGAAATGAAAATTTGGCAATGTAGTATTCAATTACATAGAAAATACATCTTTTGAAAAGTCTCTCTCATATTCATTTCTAATTAATTCTTCAAATTCATGAATGAAGGAATATCTATCTGAAACTATCTAGGAAATGAAAGATCAAAATGGGTATATTTGTTCTTTTGAGACTTTCTCCCAAAAGAGCTTTATGTAAGGCATCATTTGAGTTGAGTGAATGTTTTCTTTTGGGGGGAAAAAAGAATTCTGGAAAAATATGAGTTGAAATGCACACTTCAAATGACTGGAAATTTGATACTGTTAAGAATTTCACAAACAACCTTTCAACAATAGTAACATTGACTGTTTAAGTAGCTTTTATTGTTATTGTTATTATTATTATTATTTATACATGTCAAAAATTATTAAAACAAATATCCACCGGATCATTTGTGAGCATGCTGAGATTAACTCCTTTCTTTGAATTCAAGTGCAGAAACTTGTATGTTACAGTCAGCAGTAAATTTGATAATGTTGTGCTTTATATTCAGGCTATTTCTACTGTTCTCTTAATTTATCTTGGCTGCCAGACAGGTTGACTAATTAACAGATGTTCAGGTAGTAAAATATTCAAATTTCAAGCATTAAATAAAATTGCTTTCAAACATTCGACAAAACCATCTAAACTGTCAAGAGAGATGCAGGAGAACAGCCAAGGTTATGTGCAATTTTATTAAAAGAAAAACTGGAATGCTTTGTGATGTATTCGAATGGATCAGTCTATGACCAGGCGATAGGAGCTGTAAATACACAAAATGAAGAAAAGAAAACACACTCCAAGAAAAGAAAATCAGATTAGTAAAAAAAAAAAAGATGGTTTATGTACAGTTTATTTCCTTTATTGGTTTAATTGTTCAGTGCCTCAGTTACTGAACTGTACTGAAGACTGAAGACTTGCAGTCTTCCTTATGACTTTCTTAGAAACATTTAGTTGACTGATGCAGCCAAACATAAACTAAGCAGAATTTTGATCTGAACAATAAAAGCTTTATTTTCCTATTTTCACATGCAAGGAAAAGCAATTTTACTGATAATTGTTCAATACAACACTATATGCGGGAATTATGTGATAGGCCTACATGAGGTATGGAAAGGATTACCTAATGCTACTGAAAGAAGTTAGGCAATTGAAGAGACACAAAATAATAATAAAATGATCAGATTACTACTGTGATTTGCACATCACTTTTACTAATTTAAAAGTAAACTAGATTAGGTTAAAATCAAATTGTAATCCTAGATTAGCAACCCTAGCACATTATTTACCTCAGTATAGTCATAGTTTTCCCTTCATGGATTACTGCCTTGTCGTGGCAAAGGGGCTTGCATAATTCAATGAAGCTATGAGCTATGCCATGCAGGGCCACCGAAGACGGACAGGTCATAGCAGAGGCTTCTGACAAAACGTGATCCACTGGAGAAGGAAATGGCAA